>NC_091863.1:99182857-99485888 GCF_037783145.1 Equus przewalskii | reverse complement strand
ATCAGCCATTATTCTGAGGAGCCTGTTTCCTTTTAGTGGAGAAACAGTATCAGAGATCAAGACCTGGGCATTAGGTGTGCCCATTGCTACTGAGGTGTCTTGGCCTCTTGGACCATTCAGTAGACAGAACTAGGAAATATATGCACACATATACATATACATACATGTACATATATGTAAATGAGCACATAAGCATGCATGTATCTGCACATGTTTCAGAAATAATGAGTTTATACCAATACTTTCAATTCTAACTCATCCTCAGAGGGTTCTTTCTTGCCTTCCCCCATGTCATATTTGTATGCCCCTTCTTTCACAGTGAGAACTCTGACTCCCGACTACATCAACACATTTGCTCATTTGCCCAATCCTATATCTTGAGTCAGATCAGAATTGTTTTGCCCATATCACTACCAAAAACAAACCTACTAAAGAAAGTTCGGGATTTGTTTGCAGTTCTGGTTGCCTCACAACCCCAGCTCACCTAAGACGGGGAATTCATAAATTACTTGCATTAGTCCTTTCTCCTCCCCATCTCCACTTTAAGTGTGGTTGTTTGATATACAATGTGGTTCACTTGTTCCCATTTGCTTTCAATTGAGCTTTTCCCCTTCCCATCCTTGATTTAAAGATTTTATTTTTCCTTTCCTCCCCAAATCCCCCCAGTACCTAATCGTGTATTTTTAGTTGTGGGTCCTTCTATCTGTGCCATGTGGGACGCCGCCTCAGCATGGCTTGATGAACAGTGCCATGTCCACGCCTAGGATCCGAAGCAGCTAAACCCTAGACTGCCAAAGTGAAGCGTGCAAACTTAACCACTCAGCCACGGGGCCGGCCCTATCCTTATGATTTAATTTTATTTTTTCGAATACATGGAATATTAATATGCTTATAGAAGTCAAAACTATGCAATAATGCATACTCAGGAGAGTCGCTGTTTCCCACATCTTTTCTGTACCATCTCTCCTCTCTGACCCAACCTGTTGTAGGTAACCAACTTTATTGTTTTCTGGTTTGTTTTGTGTTTTCTTTTTTAAAGATAAGCAGATATATGAATGTCTTCTTATTTTTCCTTTCTTCTTGAGCAAATGGGAGACTGCTACATATACACTCTTTTTCACTTGATTTCTTTCACTTACCATCTAATAGGGGCATTTTCAAGGGCTGCCGGTGTCAGGACTAGGGTGAGGTGAGTAAGGCATCCAAGGTGTAAAATTCAAGGAGACACCAGTGAGCTCTGCTGAAGAAGTTTGACAGGTAAATAGAAATATACCTAGCAGAGAAGACAGATGATGTCATTTGGGACCAAGGGAACAGCAAGCACAAAGGCAAGGAAGCATGAAAGTGCTTGATGGGAAGTGCAATGTAACTGAAGTATAGGACATTTGTTAGGTAGGGCCTGGAGGTGAAGCTAATAAAATAGGTTGAGACCAGGTTATAAATTGCCTCAGTGCTAGAGCCTGGGCTTTATAGGCAGTAAGAAACCCTTGAAGATTTTTTTCACACCTTAGATTGCTTTATTTGCTCAGTCATCAAGTTTCATCAACTCCACTTCCACACTGGCTTCCCTTGAAGGGTTTTAATCAGAGAAGTAACATGATTGCAATTTTCTTTTAATGAGATGAAACTGGCAACACTGTATAAACTAGACTGGCAGGATGAATGATAAGAAAGGTGGAACCTGAGGCAGGTGAGGAGGCTCAGCAAGTGAGAGGTAATAAAGAACTGCATTGAGAAAGCAGCAGCAGGAAGATTGAACAGGAAGGGATAAGCATTTTTTGAGATAGATAGAGTTAGGAAGAGTTGGATCCTGAGAAAGGATTTCAATCTAAAATGGAACTGGAGGATACAAAATGGAAAATCTCATGCAAGCACACTCAGAAGAATGGAACTTAAGAAATGAGAGGGCAGGCCTGGTGGCATAGTGATTAAGTTTACGCATTCTGTTTGGGCGGCCTGGAGTTCGTAGGTTCAGATCCCGGGCGAGGACTTATACCCACTCATCAAGCCATGCTGTGGCGGTGTCCCATGTACAAAAAGGGAAGATTGGCACAGATGTTAGCTCAGGGCCAATATTCCTCACACACACACACACACACACACAAAGAAAAGAACTGAGAAACCGATTTCCCATAAATGTCTGATTTACGGAAGACCAAGACTTATCTCCTGACCAATGAACATTCGCCAAGAATCCCTCCCCATCCTCAAGACAATGAACTTACTGCTTGGACTCTGGCTGGACTTTCTCCACTTTGCTCTCCTTGCCCATAAATACAGCCCTCCCCAAACCCTCAAGGGACTCACCTGTAGCTTGCTACAGTTTGCATTTCCCGAATTGCAATTTCTCTGCTATTCCCAAATAAACTCAATTTCTGGTAATTTGAGTTTGCCTCAGTTCACCTCTTTATTTAGGTTGACAGTACTGATTATACGTAGAGGATGGAGAAGCAAAAGATGCCCAGGATGACTTTCCAGTTTCTGGCTTGAAGGACTGGATGAGCAGAGGTGCCACTCAATAAAGTAGAGAAATGGTAGGAGTAAGTTTGAGGGGAAGGATAAGCTCAGTTTTGGACATGTGAGTTAGAGTATGCAAAAAGATATCCAACTAGTTTTCAGGCAAAAGTTTTGAAATAGTGTCTCAATGAAACTTGGGCAGCCTCCCTCTTCTGATGTCCTTTGCCTTCACAATCAAGATGAAACCAGGAACTGGCTAAAATATCTGTTTCACCAAGTTACGTTTGAGAGTCCTCAGGAGGTGTTTCGAATGTTCTCACAAACATGTCTATCAGCTCTGGTTAACATATAGCCACCCATCATTTTCCTTCTCACTTGCTACAGCCCTCTCCTTGATATCCATTGCTCAATAAAACACCGTGGGTGCCTCAGCCTTGCCACAGCTACCAGTGTCCATTGTCAAAGTACAATCCTTAGAAAGTTAAAAATATGACTTGTACAAAATATAATGTTAGCACCCATAAAAATTTTATTTAATTTATTCATGACGAAATAGCAATATGGTAAATTTGTTCAAAGGAGAATTTGAAAGGAAGTGCATACAGAAACTGAAAGAAAGAATTTTAGAATAAGATTACTAAGTTAGATACAATACTTGTTAATGTCCTGTAGGAAAATACAACTGTTACCTTTGGGGCCATCCTTTCTACTGGACAGAATCATTTGCAACTCTACAAACAAGTCTGCAAGTTCACAGAGACTTGGCCTTAATCAATAGTAAATAGTAAGTCAAACAAACTCCATTTCTCTAGAGAACTAAATAATATTTGGGTAAGCCTGTTAGACAATGCTCCAATATGACATAGAAAGGACATCATTTTGCCTTATTTCCAAGTTTTGCATAATTTTTCTTACCACCACGTGAGAACATCTGTGTCAAGAATGTAGCCTTCCTATATTCCTGAAATTGCAAATTATTGAGGCATCAGAGGAGTGCTCCCTCCCACACTATCAGGCGTCAGCCAGGAACCACATCTGTCAGCTCGTGCCACTAGCTTCTCTCTCTCTAGGGTTCAAATATGTGTCTCTGAGGCTGGGCAGGGAAATCAACATCCAAGAAAAATAAGGTACCATCTTCTTTATTTTCACGTCTCCCCAGGTGCCCATGGAAACCTCCTTTACACAGGTGCCCTGTGCAATTTGATACTGATGCAAATAAATATCTTTGTGTTGCCTACTCCTCCGGTTATGAGACATGCCCAGACATGGTTGAACATCAACCACGGGAACAATTAACACAAACCAAGAGACCCGCAATAGTCATCTTCTTAGCTGATTACTGTCATTCCAGGAGGTCATGGAAGATGCCATATAACTGGCTTGTGAACAATACAGGCCAAGGAAATATCTAGTACTCACACTACCCTACTAAGGATTAAAATGACATCTTGAATTATCACTCTCTCTGGTTCAGATAAAATTGTTCATTCTTGTGAAGCCTATATTTGAGAGCACCTGAGAACCCCCTGAGATAAACCCGTGAGTCAGGGACAAGCAGAAGTAGATAGTGATTCTGTACCATCCTCTTTGTTTAGGATCTGGTAGTCCTGGAAAAGCCTGGTCTTCTTACCTCACTTTTTCACACAAAGCCCAAGAACCTTGTAAGAAAGAATAAATGTCTTTTGCACCCCTACTTCAGATTTGTATTTGCCTATTTTTCTAGGACCCAAGCCCATGGCTCTGACAACAAGTACTCTCATATGACAGGGAGGAGAGCCCCAAGATCAATGGAAATGGCACTGTCCAGGCCCCAATTCTAGGGCAGCTCCTTGCCCTGCTTGTGTCAGGCAGGGACCTGGCAGGAAACAGATGGTGCACTCAAAGGATATATCTGAGATGAGGTGAATGAAGATGTGGGCAGGAATAAGGGAAGCAATAAGGGATGGTAAAGTCTTCAGGGACTAGCAACAGAGGGAAGTCATTACAACCCCTCAGAAGTCATTACCACTCAGAAGAGGCAAGGAGAGGGAAGTAATGCTAGAGCCTAGTGAGAGATGGAGCTGTGGAACAGGATTGCCTAATAACAGTTGTGGCCATTGAGGAATGCCGCCCTCTCCAGAACCGTGGCTGAGCAGGAAGGCAACAGAGAGAATAAATACCTTGACTTCTCTCTCTTCCCACCCTCCAATCTTATGTCAGTGCCTGCCACTGGCCAAACCCAACCAGAAGCCAGAGGGCAACGGAGCCCATGTGATACAGATCATGGAAGAGTTAGCCACCTGGGACACAGGGCAAGACAGAAAAAGATGGAGAATGGATTTGGGGGGTAAGAATATCCGTGTAAAATATCCAGCACTTTCCTCTCAGGGACAGAGCTTTTGGTTTGCTATCTCACCCTGTCTGTCACATACTTGTGAGGTATGCTAGGGAGTGTCTTCCATGCCCTTCCAGCAACACTGCTGGCAGGAAGCTAAGATGAATCTTATGGTCCAGTTTTTTCATGATATTGTGAAGTAGTGTGTTGAGTGAGGTATTTATGCAGGGCTGGAAGATGACAGCATAGACAATGGGAGAAACCCAATGGCAGATGAGGAGGAAAGGAAGGACGGGTGGGAAGGACAGAGGGTGGGGAGGGGTTGAAGAGAGAGAGAAAGAAGGGATGGAGGGAGGGAGGAAGAGGAAAGATGAAAGAAAGGGGAAAGGGGTAGATGAGAAGAGAGAAAGGAAGGAAGGGAAAGAATAAAAGAGAGAAAGAAACAAGTAAGGAAAGAAAGAAAAGGGAAGGAAAGAGGGAAGGAGGGAGGAAGGCAGGGGAAGGGACTAAGGGTAGAGAGGGAAGCAGGAGAGGAAGGCAAGAAGAGAGGAAATAAGGGAAAAACATGCCAAGCATCAGTTCCGAGAAGAGAGACAGTACTACAAAATGGGAGGACTTCCTTTGTGACAGGAATCCCTAGTGGAGAGATAGAAAGGCAGTACAGAGAAGTGATCAAAAGCATGGGCTTTGGAATCTAACAGACACTGGGGCTCTCTTGCAGGTCTCAATGTCTGGATGCCTCATGTCTAGATGGCACATTACAGTTCTTTCATACCACACTGATGTGGTTTAGTTCTACAGTCCTCCTGCTTCCAAAACTCTCCAGACAATAAGCGCGTACAATTCCCCTACTTTAAGGTCCCAGTGGTTAGACAGAGTTGGATTGCTGAAGGACACATTGCGACAATGCTTACAAATACACAGTTTATTACAGGAGAAGGATAATAACAAGAAAGTAAGGATTTGCGTCGTAGGCAAGGGCTGTCTCATAGAAAGGAGTCTGGAGAGGCCAGATGCAAGCTCTCATTGTCCTCTGTAAGAACCATGGCAGGATGCACTTTCTCTCTCAGATCAAGGACCACAGAAGTTGAACCCCAGACACCTGGGCAGGAGTAGGGTGTGGGACATCAAGACTAGGTGCCAATCATTAATCTCACTTTTATTGAAAATAAATGCTCTAGTATCCAGAATATATAAAGAACTCTTACAACTCAACAATGAAAAGACAACCCAATTAAAAGATGGCCAAAGCATCTGAAAAGACATTTATCCAAAGAAGGCATACGAATGGCCAATAAGCCATTAAAAGATGACCTACATCGTTAGTCATTAGTGAAATGCCAACCAAAGTCACAATGAGATACCACTTCACATCCACTAGGGTGGCTATAATTTTTAAAAAATGGAAAATAACAAATGTTAGCGAGGATCTGCAGACATGGGACACCTCATCCATTGCTGATAAGAATTTAAAATAGCACAGTCACTGTGGGAAACAGTTTGGCAATTCCTTAAAAAATTTGAATATAGAGTTGCCATGTGAGCCAGCAATTCCACTCCTGGATATATACCTAAGAAAGCTGAAAACGTATTCACACAAAAACTTGTACATGAATGTTCATAGAAGCTTTATCCATAATAGCCAAAAAGGAGGACAACCCAAACGTTCATCAACTGATGAATGGATGAACAAAATGTAGTATATCCATAAATGAAATACTCTTCAGCCATGAAAAGGAATGAAGTACTGATACCTGCTGCAGCACGAATGGACCTTGAAAGCATTTTGCTGAGGGAAAGAAGCCAGTCACAAAGGCCACATGTTGCATGACTCCATTTACGTGAAATGTCCAGGTAGGAAAATCCGTAGAGACGGAGAGATCAGTGGTTGCTAGGGGATGGAGGGAGGGGGAAATTGGGAGGCACGGGGTTTCTTTTTGGAGTGATAAAAACATTCTGGATGAGTGGTGATGGTTGTACAACACTGTGAATATACTACAAACCATTGAATTGTGCAGTTTAAAATGGCAAATTTTAGGTTATGTGAATTTATTCTCAATTAAAAATAAACAAAACAAAGGCGACATTGTAGTACAAACTGCCTTGAGGGGGCTGGCCCCGAGGCTGAAGGGTTATGGTCGTTTGCTCTGTTTCAACGGCCTGGGGTTTCCCCGGTTCAGCTCCTGGGTGCAGACATGGCACCGCTCATCAGGCCATGCTGAGGTGGCATCCCACATAACACAACCAGAGGCACTCACAACTAGAACATACAACTATGTACTGGGGGGCTTTGGGGAGAAGAAGAAGAAAGAAAAAACTGCCTTGAAAGTCCAGGGACTCACGGTCACCAAGCCACACTAGTAATCAATGTTTCACGCTTTGACCAGGGAACAGTGCCAGTTTAAGAACGTTGGCGAAACAGTTCGGGGTAATTTCAAGATTGTTGCATATCTCATTATATGCAGCCTGCCCATAAGGCACTGCCCTGAGGGAGAGCTAATACATGCATAAACCCTCACAGCACACCTACCAAGCACAGTGACCCCAAACCAGAGCTGAGACCCAACTCCTCCAGGGTAAGCCTTCCAGAAACAGGCCCAACGCATGCCACCTCAGCAGCCGTCTTCCCCAGACTGAATGCAGGCCCATAGACCCACAGGGAACATCCCGGCGGGGCTGCAACTCAGGCCAAGGCCCCCTTAATTCCCTCTGCTCCAAACAACAGAAGGGAAGGGAGCCCTGCTTGGGACTGACCCTCCATCAATGCCACCGATGGTGACCAGCTGTCCTGGTTTGCCCGAGGCTCTGTGTGGTTTGGAAACTGAAAGGCTCACTTCTCAGGAAAGCCCCCAGTTGGGACAGTTGGTCACCCCAAAGCCACCCCTCACCCCTGTGAGGGAATGTGTATCACCCACTATTGTGGAGAGCGTTCTGGCTCTGCATGCAGGGAGGGGCCTGACTCTCCTCTGGGCCCAGAAGCCGTGGGAGCTCTGCACTTGACCTGTAGAAACTGTAGGGCCACTACCGCTTGCTCTGCTGCAGCTGGGCACTTCTCCCTACAAGCTGCTGATGCAACCTCGCTCTCCTCTGCCTGCCCAATTATCTTTACTCACAGTGGGGATTCAAGGGCCCTTCATGCCTCTCGTGATGGCTAAGTCCGCACCGACGCCTCTCAGCTGATTCCATACACATTGACTGAGCCCTTGTGGGGGTTATTAGAGGTGGCCCTTGCTGCCACTTGCCCAGAGTAGACCAGATTCGACAGCCCCTCCCACCTTCCGCAACAGCTTGTCCCAAAGCAACACGCAGGCCAGAGTCTCCTCTCCTGCCTGTTCCTGGGAGCTCAGGCATCCCACGCACAGGTCCCAGTGCTCCCCTGCTTGCGCACACACACCCTTCCAGCGTGATAGGTGCCCCGTTTTATCGAGGCCTGGCTCAGCTCCAGGCTCTGTGTCCTGTCCTGGGGACCCAGAGGTGAGTGACAGGGGGTTCCTGCCTGCCCAGAGGACCTAAAATGTAGAAGGGCAGAGATGGGCACCCAGGAATACATGGTCACACTGTGCTAGAGAAGCAAGTCCAGGTACCGTGGGCGGGATCAGTCAGGGCTTCTTGGGGAGGTGACACCTGAGAGGAGACTCACAGGTCACCTGGGAGTTGTCGGAAAATGGGAGCATTGGGTCACCTGGGAGCTCTTCAGGGGCCCAGAGAACAGTATCCACGGGGGCAAGGAATGGCTTGAGGGGTGTGTAGAGAAGTAGGGAGAGGCAGGAGCAGAATCCATGGGCCCAAGGGAGGAGAGAGTTTCACGGTGGAAGTTGGGACCCAGTGTCTGATCCCCCAACCAGGTCCTTTAGGTGAGAGCTGAAAAAGCAATCTTTGGTGCCGAATAGTGGGCATTACAGAAGCCCTTATCTGAGCAAGGGCTTCTTTTGTAAGATCAGTGATGACATCATGATCCCATCTGCCTGGGGGCTATCACATTCTGTTCTGAGTCTTGGCCTGTGAATGGTTCCTCTGTGGAACAGGGGCTGACTTTGGATATGCTGGGCAGTAGATGTGCACGAACTCTGTTCTCAGTAGTGGCTGTCATGTAGTTTGTTATGTCACAGCAAGGGTGTGTGTTCAGGCCTCAGACCTGACATTCCCATGGTATGCTTGGCATATATGGAAGGCATAGGCCCAGTCTCAGTGGAAGACTTTCTCCTGGTGGTGCATGGCCCTGATGTGGACCATGGCCTGCGCCTGTTTGCTGAGCTGTGGGGTGGGTATAGGGGTTAGTCTGGTCATGTGGTGTCTCCTTGTGTTCTGAGCCATTTTGTGGGCATGGGCTCAGGTCTGAGTGGGGTCTGTCTCCTGGCTAACTGTGTGATGTGTGTATGTGTGTGAACCCTGCTGTAGGTGGTAGCTGCATAGGAGTTTGCTGCTATTGCTATATCTGCTTATAGATATAAACTCTTATCTGAGAGATCCCCTATTAGTGTGTTGAAAACTGCTCTGCTCCAGGGCTCACTGTGAAATAGTGGAGAGGTGTCTTTGATTTTAGGTGCTTTCAGGGAAAAAATAGCTTTAAAACAGGGAGAAGCAAACGGCATGTTTTCCTATTCTCATCAATGGGACAAAAATCACCCCTGTCACCTTGCATTGCCAAGAGAAGCCAGGCATGGGAGATATCCACTGATAACTAGTGGAAGCCAGAATGGCTGATTTCGCAGGGCTCAAGAAGGGATTGGGAGAGTGGGGATTTCATTATCCTGTGGAGAGAGGGCATACATCCCAAGGATAGATGTGAGTGTAGGGGAATGACTCTTCAATGGGGAAAAGCTTAAAAGGGGAGAATTGTGTGCCTGGGAAAGGAAAGAAAGGAAGAGTTTCCTAAATTATGTGCCATTGCACACAAGCGTGCCTCTTCTGGGTTCAGGGGTTCTGAGGTATTGTTCTCCTCAGACCTCATGACTTCTACATGAGGACTAGTGTGGCAGAGACCGTAGGCTGATCATCTCTGGCCATGAGCCACCCATCCATTTACCATAGTGTGCCCTGAAAAATCAGTTTCTATGAGTATCATGACAAGAAAAAGCTGGGAAGCACCAAATTAGGAAATAAGCGTGCCCAAGGCACCACTCCTGATCTTCCGGCCAGCCTGACTGCACAGCTTTGAAACACGTGATTGAAACCTTAAGTCAAGAACTGCTTAAGGTCCTCCACATTAGACAAAGGCAGGCCAGGTAGTTCAGACCAACCTTCCTTCTAAAGACAAAAAAAATGTTGGACAAAGCATATTGAAAAAATATGTTTAAAACCTCCAAAGAGCTACCAATGTAGTGAGAAATTTATTGGTTCAAGATCTAGAATATATTTAGGCAATAAGAGGCTATCATGACCAACTTTATGTGATACATTTTAACATTTAAATAAAATGGATAAATTCTCTGAAAACAGAACTTATCAAAATTGACACAGAAAAAAATAGAAAAACAATATTAAAGTTCTAGCCCTGTAAGTCTTCACAGTTGAGTTCTACTAAATATTTGAAGAAGAAATTGCTCCAATTTCTTCTAGAGACTAGAAATAAGATATTTCACAACTCATTTTATGAGGCTCTTTTAGTCTTGGTACCAGAACCCACAAGGACAGTTTGAGAAAGGCAAATGACAGGCCAATCTCATTCAAGAACATAAATACAAAAATCCTAAACCAAATTTTAGTAAACGTAGTCAAGCAATATATGGTGGAAAGGATACTATATCTTGAATAAGTTTGGTTTATTCCCAGAAATGCAAGGATGTCTTGACATTAGAGAACCAGTTGTTTTAATTGGCCATATTAACATATTAAAAAGGAAAATCATGTGATAATCTCAGAAGATGCAGAAAAGGCATATAAAATTCAATATCCATTTATGATAAAAAACTAATAGCAAAATAGGAACAGAAAGGAAAGCCCCTAATTTGACAAGGATCTTGAAAAAATTTATAGCCATCATTTAATGGCGAGCAATTGAAAGTTTGTCCTTTGAGATCATGAACATGACAAAGATGCCCACTATCATCCCCATTTTTCTTTGACATTGTAGTGGAGGGCCCATGCAGTACAGTAAGGAGAAAAATGGTTTAAGGTTTATGTGTATTTTTAAAGAAATCTTTCCTTACTCCCCAATCTTTCCTTTGTTGACCTATAGAATCTTTATTGTTTAGGATAAACCAGAATTTTTATTATTTGCATATGATGTGACGGTGTATTTAAACGTTCCAAAAGTATATACAAATCTATGATCAGAATTAATGATACTGTTCAACAAAGATGCTGGGTAGAAGATCTATATACAAAATTCAATTTTTCCCCACATAATGGCAACAAACAGTTAGAAAAATGGAAATTAAAAAAAAGATGCAATATGCCAGTAGCATCATAAAAGAAATTGAAATAACATGTTTAGGAATTTAGGGGTAAGTGAACCTGCAGTTTGTTTTGAAATACGTCAAAAATAACAAAGATTAATGGGTAGATAGAGGGATAAGGAGATGAATAGATACATGATAAAGCAAGTATAGTGAAATGTTAATGGGAAAATCAAGGTGGTGGATAGATGGGTGTTCACTGTAAAATTCTTCACCTTTTCTGTATTTTTGAAAAATTACATAATAAAATATTAGAAAAATCTTGAGACAAATATAAAAGGAGAAGTTTACATACTCTCTGGATAAAAATATAAAGCTTTATTAAGAAATGCTAAAGAGGACCTAAACAAGTGTGAAGAGACGTATTGTGTTCATGCATTAGAAGACTGAACCTTGTTTTTGGAGGAAGTCATCGAGAGGACATGACCGCCAGTCGACCCTGCAGCTGGACCTGGGCAATCAGAGGCTCTTCACCCCTCCCTTGCCCTTGGAATGTACATCCCTCTCACCATTCCTACACTAGGAGCTGTTCCAAGGATGCAGCCTTGAAAGAGCAATGTGTTGTCGAGACCATCTGGAGGCATACATGACAGAACCCCGTTAAGACTCTTACGTAAACTTTTAAGATTCTGGGGAGCAGATGTGGAAATCTACTCGTCTTGCAGCTGCCCATGACAAGCTTCGTATGTAAGTTCCCTTGCTTATTAAACCTGCCACCTACCAATCTGGAGTGGTCTGCCTCTTTCTTCGGTGTCTCTCTGGCCCTCTCTGTACAGGGGCCAGTTACGAATTTTACCAGGGGAACTCCCAAGGTTGTGAACCAATAATTGTAAAAAAGTCAAACGATCTATAGATTCAATACAATTACAATTAAAACCCCAGCATATTTTCTTTGTGGAATTTGACAAACTGATTCAAAAACATATATGGAAATCCATAGAGTCAAGGATAGCCAAGACACTCTTGAAGAACAGAGGGAGAAATTGCTCTATGAGATATCAAGACTTATTGTAAAGCTATATTGATTAATACGGGGTGATATTAATGCAAGGAAAGATAAATAAGTCAGTGGAGCAGAACAGAGAGCCCAGAAACAGACTGCTGTGTATATGCACACTGTATGATCAAGATGGCACTGCAGAGCAGTAAGGAAACGATAATATTTTCAACAAATGATGGTGGTACAATCCATATGATGCTGGTCTATCTATACTTTAAAAAAGAGAAATTGGACCCTTTACCTCATACCATACACAAAATCAATGCTAGGTAGATTAAAGATCTAAATGTAAAACTCTAAACATTAAAGATTCTATAAGGCCATAAAGGGAAAATTTGGGAGTAAGGAAAGATTTCTTTAAAAAGACACATATAGCATTAACCATAAAAGGAAGTATTGATGAGTTTGAGTGCATTAAAATCAAGAAATTCTCTTTATCAGAAAATACCATAGGTGAAAAGACAAGTCATGGAGTAGGAGTAGATATTTGCACTAAATCTAGTAAAAAAAAAAAAAAGGTTATTTTCCAAAATGAATAAAGAACTCCTACAAATCAGGTGCTAGCCCATGGCTGAGTGGGTAAGTTTGCATGCTCCACTTCGGTGGCCGAGGGTTTCGCTGGTTTGGATCCTGGGTGTGGACCTAGCACTGCTCGTCAGGCCATGTTGAGGTGGCATCCCACATAGCAGAACCAGAAGGACCTACAACTAGAATATACAACTATGTACTGGGAGGCGTTGGGGAGAAGAAGAAGAAGAAGAAAAAAGAACTCTTACAAATCAATAAGAAAAAAGATAGACAACACAATAGAAAAATAGGCTAAAGACTTGAATAGTCACTCTACAAAATTGTAAATAAAAATAGAGGGGCCAGGGGCTGGCCCCGTGGCCGAGTGGTTAAGTTTGCGCGCTCCGCTGCAGGCGGCCCAGTGTTTCGTTAGTTCAAATCCTGGGCGCGGACATGGCACTGCTCATCAGACCACGCTGAGGCAGCGTCCCACATGCCACAACTAGAAGAACCCACAACGAAGAATACACAACTATGTACCGGGGGGCTTTGGGGATAAAAAGGAAAAAATAAAATCTTTAAAAAAAAAAAAAATAGAGGGGCCAGCCTGGTTGCACAGCAGTTAAATGTGCATGTTCCATGTCGGCGGCCAGGGGTTTGCCGGTTCAGATCCCGGGTGTGGACATGGCACCGCTTGGCAAGCCGTGCTGTGGTAGGCGTCCCACATATAAAGTAGAGGAAGATGGGCACAGATGTTAGCTCAGGGCCAGTCTTCCTCAGCAAAAAGAGGAGGATTGGCAGCAGTTAGCTCAGGGCTAATCTTCCTCAAAAAACAAAAGATAATAAACACATGAAAAGTTGCTTAACCTCATTAGTAATCAGTGAAAAGTAAATTGAAACCACAATGCTATACTATTGCATATCCACTCCACTGGTGAAAATTAAAAGCCTGACACTAACAATGCCTGACAAGAATGTGGAACAACAGTGGGACTGTAAATTGTTGCAACCACTTTAGAAAATTTTGTGGTATCATTTATTAAATTTGAAGAAACACATATTTCATGACTGAGCAGTTCCACACAGGTATATATCTGGCAGAAATACATTCTTGCAAATCCCAGGATATATCCATCTATACCTATATATGTATATGTGTATGTATATCTATATCTGTATCTGTGTGTTTATAGAAGCTGCCCCCAAGAGCAGAATAGCTAAATAAAGCATGCCATATTCATCCAGTGGACTATCACATACCAATGAAAATGAATAAGCCATAGATATAAGCAAAAACTTACGGTGTGGAGAGTTGAGTCGTAGGTTCTTGCTGGAGCACTTACATGAGTGAGATTTGCATCATGGCTTACAGGGGCAGAGATAAAGTTAAGGTCATGGTGTGAGGGGCCTTTCCAACCATGCTTAATGGTGCTATGGGGCTAAGCTGTGTTTTGTATTAGCATATGTATTAGCCAAGTGCTTAGGAAAGGATATCCCATAATTTGCTGAATAGTGGTAAAGATTTAGGTTCTGTTTTGGCCTAGGGCTGGTACCTAGTGTGCTAAGCCATGGTATGTATGTAGGTATGGACCCTGCCCCATCCTTGGTGAAAGCTGTCTTCTCTTGTACAGTCATTATATGGATTTAGGCTCTTGGATGAGAAGGTACTTATAGGCACTTAGAGTATGTTGAGGGGTTGTATGGCTATGGGCCTGGTCTAAGCTGGGGTTGACTCTTGGCTTGCTACGTCTGGTTGCCAGTGTGGTTAGGGGACTATCTCTCAGAGTGCTGTGGAGATTACTGTAGTACAGTGCATTATACATTGGAGGTACTCAATAAATATTGATTTAATGAATGAAAGAATGAGTGAATGGTTGAGCGAAATGAGGTATACTTATATGAACCCTGTCCTTGGCACAAGCTGTTTCTTGGTTTGACAAGTGGTGGTATGGTCATGGTTTCATTGAGACTTGAATTCTAGTGTACTTAACTGTGGTTTTGGAATGGCTATGATCTGGTGGGAACTATGGCATAGATTTAGAATTTCTGATCCAGTGCTGGCTCATGAGTGAGGCTTATGTGGTTTGGGTTCTGTTATAGGTAGGAACTCTCTTTTGCTGAATAGTGGTATGGATATAGACCTTAATCTGGACAGGAGAAATCCTACTGATCCGGTGTGTGTTGGAAGATCGACTGCTCAGTGATTTGGGGAGCAAAGGCCTTCATAAGGATCCTGAACTAGACAGTGGGCTATCCTCCGGTTCACTGGCTACTGTGGCTAAGGACCGTGGGCTGTATGAGGCTCCCTTGTGTTCGGCTAAGACACGGTACGTGAAGGAATCCTGGACTGAGCAGAGACCATGCATGGTGCTGGGCTGGGGCATGTTGGTGAGCTCTGCTCTTGATAGAAGGAGATGATTTGGTGAGAAAAAAAATCAGTCAAGGAAAAGGGATTGTTCAAAATAAATTTGATGAAATATCACTTAAAAATATTGCTGTAAAAACTCTGATAAGATACTAACAAAGAGAATACCATGATGCGTTATCTATGACCAGGTAAAATTCATTCTAGAAATGAGAAGATGCTTCAGTAAGATGAAATATATTAATATTATATTTATTGTATTAATAGGTGAAAGGTGGAAAACATGATCCTCTTGATATATGTCCAAAAAGGCATCAGAGAAAATTCAATGTTTCTTTATGATAATATTTTGTAAAATCTTAGTGAAACAGGAATAGATGGATATTGCCCTAACATGATAAAAAAAAATTTGACCTCAAACAAAAAGCAAGTATCATCTTTCACGGGTTTTTTTTTTCTGAACTACCCCTGTGTGCTCTTTTATGGTTTGGTAGCAAGCGACTGAAGTAATCCCTAAGGCAAACTGTCACAGCTTAGAATTAAAAAAAAACACTTCAAATTTCAACAGTCTCCTGGAATAGAGAGTAACCTTTCAATATCTGCTCTGACTGAAGGCAGGGATGCTGCCCCTACAGACAATGTGTGGTGCAAATCTGTGCAAATAAAGCTGCCCCAGAAGCCCTTTTGCAGGTTGCATTGGAGCTGGATTCCCTGGCTAGAAGTGAAGCAGCTGGCCTAGCAGGATGGTAAAGTATTTCTTTTTTGGGGGGCTGAGAATGTGAGAGAGAGTGTCACCATAAGATTACAAAACGTAGACTTGAGAAGTGTTATGTAGTGAATGGTCTGGGCTGGTGGCAGTGTATGTGTGTGTAAAACGGAGAAAGACAGAGACAGAGACAGAGAGACAAAGAGGTTGTTTAGCATGGAGCCTACCTGGTACTTGAAATGTTTAAAAGACACTGCAAGAGTCAGAGCATGAGAAAGTTTAAGCGAAGCCATCAACTAGGCTAGATGAGGTGGTCTATACTGGAAGAGCTAAGCATCTCAGCTCTTAGTGCCTGTTTTCCTTACCATCGAGGTTTCTACTATTTGGTTTGCTAGTTTAAATGAAATCCTTTGAATCCCACCTATGACCTATGCAGCAATCATTTCTCCTTCACTCCCGTTTTGAGTTGCATTTCTACCTTCTTAGAGAATGTTCTTCAACTCTTATCCTCATATTTGTTTTAGTCTTAGATTTATGATTAAACTATTCAATTCTCATTATCTGTTCTTTTGCCAAAATTTTAAAATCATCTCCCACTTAGATGAAACTTGACCCTTAATAGAATCCTCAGAGTTCTTTGGTACAAAATTTCTTCAGTTCTTCAAAGTTGAAAACTGAAATCGTTGGCTCACACTTTTTTTGTCGAGCTTCTTTAAAATGTTTCTTCACTCTTACCTTCCTTTCTATAATCCCGTCAAGTACTGTGATGCTGATGAGGATCAAGGCTGCCCCAGGGAGAGGAGCCCAAGGCGTCCTGCCCCACACACCGGATCTATATCATCCTCCGGGAAGCATAGAATGTCCTGACCTGATCCAATCTGATTCTTATCTAAAGTTGTAGGACCACCAATAACCAGACTCCACCTGCACTGATACCGTTTAATGACTTTTTACATCATCTTTCCTTCGTCTTGTAAAGAAATAACTCACATACCTATGTCTTATAAATTTAGCCCTAACCCTCAATACATTGCAGCTCTTTACTGCCCATGGGTCCTGTCCCCATGCTACTCCACACTATTCTCTAAATAAAAGAGCACTACTGCCAGACCTTGAGAGTCCAAGAAATCTTTCTTTCGACACCTGGACTCACTGAGCCCACATCAATGCCACCTGATTTTCTTTTTTTGTAGGTCACTTGTTTTTTTGTTGTTTTTTTTTTTTGCTTTTGAGTGTAGACCCAAAGGGTATTTTTCTTTATCGTTAATATCTGTTTTACTAGGCTATGTCTCAGAGTTGATGGTCAATTTTCCCAGTTACACTATGGGCTCCTCAAATATGTAGAATCTATTGTTTTATTTCAAGAATGTTTTGTTAAGGTCATAATACTAAGTATTAGTTCTGTTCCATTACTTGCTTTTTCTTTTTAAGAGATTCCAGACATATCGTATTTACAGTTTCTTCTTTATCTCTTTATTTTGTTTTGGTTACCTTGGCTCTTTTTCATTCTCATTCTTTCTTTCCTTTACTGTATTTTTCAACCATATCCACTCTCCCTTGGGTACTTTGTAATTTAGTTTTCTGAGATGACTTTGTTTTTTCTTCAATTTTTTTCCTGAGTTCAGTCGGCACTTACTTCACTTTTTCCTGTTTGTTTCTGTTCTGAGTTGTTAAATTTCAGATTCATAGCATTCTTTCATATCTGTAATTGCTCGTTTACTGTACTCAACAGATTTAATTTGTAATTAATTTCTCTGCTCTACAGTTGTTTTTATTGGGGGGGTTGATTATTTTTATCAGCTGAAAAGTTTTGATTCTCACTTTCTGTTTTTTTCTCTTTCTTGTCGTAGCTTTGTGTGGATGGCGAGTTCCTTTTTCTAATCGTTATAAAATGTGCTAGAAGTTCCTGGTTCAGCAATAGCAGTTGATGCTGTATGGAAAAAGGGATTTGGATGGATGCCTTGTTTGGTTTATTGGTTCAAGAGCACCCTCTTCTGTTGATACAATAAAGTACAATTTCTTTACTAAACTGTGCTTTCCGGGAAGGCTCATTTGAACTTCTGATTCTGTGATGCTATTTCTCCAATGGAGACGTCTCCCTTCCAAGTTACCGCCTTCTTCTTGCCTTCGCAAGATTGCTGCCTTCTGTCCTTGCAATTTCCAGGCCCCTTCCTTTTGACTCGTAGTGCTCTGACCCACCAGGTCTCAAGCCTGTTCTTACTATTTATTTAGTCAGGGTGGGACTTTCTCCTTCTGGGTATGAACTCAAAGTGATGTTATCATGTTTTACCACTGCTGGTACCCTAAAGAAGCCCCCTTTCTTCCTCACAATTCTTGCTTGACATTTCATATAAATGGAATCACGTAATATGTGGTCCTTTGGGACTGCCTTCTTTCACCTAGTATAATGTCTTCAACACTCATCCATGTTGTAGCATGTGTCAGTACTTCATTCCTTTTTACAGGTGAGTAATATCCCACTGTGTGGATATACTACATTTTGTTTATCTGTTATTCAGTTGATGGACATGTGGGTGGTTCCCACTTTTTGGCTATTATGAATAATGCTGCTATGAACATTCACATACAAGTTTTTGTGTGAACGTATGTTTTCATTCCTCTTGGGCAAACACCTAGGAGTGGAGTTACTGGGTCATATGGAAACTCCACATTTAGAATTTTGAGGAATAGCCAAATTGTTTTCCAGACTAGCTGTGCCATTTTACATTTCCATTAGCAACGTGTAAGGGTTCCCATTTCTCCACGTCCATGCCAAAATTTGTTATTGTCTGCCTTTTTAAAATTATTATTATAGCCATCTTAGTGGTTGTGAAGTGGTATCTCATTGTAGTTTTGGTTTCCATTTCCCTAATGATAGTGATGTTGAGCATCTTTTCATGTCCTTATTGGCCATTTGTATATCTTCTGGAATGGAGAAATGTCCATTCAAGCCGTTTGCTCATTTTTAAATTAGACTATTTGTCTTCCTATTGTCAAGTTTTAAGATTATGTATTCTGGATACAAGCCCCTTATTAGATATATGATTTGCATATTCTCGCCTATTCTGTGGGTTTTCTTTTCACTTTCTTGGTGGTGACTTATGTTGCACAAAATTTGTAAATTTTGATGAAGTCCAATTTATCTACTTTTTTCTTTTGTCATTTGTGTTTTTGATGCTGTATGTAAGAAACCATTGCCTAACTCAAGGTCGCAAAGATTTACTCCCATAATACTTCTATAACTTGTTTTTTCAATACTAATTTTGTATCCAGCAACCTTGCTAAACTCTCTAAGTAATTATAATAATTTACTACATTTTCCTTTTGATTTTCTATGTACATTGAACATACAATCTGCAAATAATGACAGTTAAAATTTTTTATGGTTGCTTTCTGTCTGGTATAATGCTGAATAGAAACAGTGATAGCGGAAATCATATGATTCCTGATCTACAAAGAGAAAGTCTTCAATATTTTACCTTTAAGTTTGGTGGTTGTAGGTATTTTTTAAGATTAAGGAAGTTCCATTCTACTACTTTATAAGATTAATTAAGTTCCATTCTAATACTATTTGCTAACAGTTTTTCTTTATCATGGATTTTGTCAAATACTTTTTTTTAAATCTACTGATATGATTATGTAATTATTCTCCTTTCATCAGTTAATGTGGCAAATTATTACATCAAGTGATTTTTAATGTTAAATCAAGCTTACATTTTTGGGATAAACCCAATTTATTCATTACTCCTTTTTTATATTGTGGGATTCAGTTTGCTAATATTTTATCCAGGATTTTGCAACAGTGTTCATGATTAACCTGTAGCTTTTCTTTCTTGTACTATCTTTTTTGGGATTTGCTATTGAGGTTATGCCAGACTCATAAAATGAGTTGGGGAAGGCACCTCTCTTAGCTATTCTTTGGAAGACTTTGCATAAATTGCAATGTTTTCTTCATTGAATGTGTGGTAGAAATCACTTATAAGGCCATCTGGGAAGCTTTTATGGTAAACTTTTTTTAATGACATTTTATTTCTTTAATACTTATGAGTCCATTTACTTAACTACTTTTTCTTTAACTAGTTTTGGCAAATTATTTTTTTTCTAGGAAATTATCCATTCCATCTAAAACTTCAAATTCATTGGCATAAAGTTCCTTATAATATTCTCTTATCTTTTTAATATCTGCAACACCCATAGTTATGTCCTCTTTTACATTCTCAATGTCAGTCAACTGAGTCTTTTCTCTTTTTTCTCTTGGAGTCTTTTTCTTTTTTTCACCAGGAGTGAGTTTTTTTTTTTTAAGATTTTATTTTTTCCTTTTTCTCCCCAAAGCCCCCCGGTACGTAGTTGTGTATTCTTCCTTGTGGGTCCTTCTAGTTGTGGTATGTGGGAGGCTGCCTCAGCGTGGTTTGATGAGCAGTGCCATGTCCGCGCCCAGGATTTGAACCAACGAAACACTGGGCCACCTGCAGCCGGAGCGCAGGAACTTAACCACTCGGCCACGGGGCCAGCCCCCAGGAGTGAGATTTTCATATCAATTTTCCTAGTCTTAAAAAGCCAACTTTTGGCTTTGTTGATCTTCTCTAGGTATGTTTGTTTTCTGGTTCATTAATTTCTACTTTTAACTTTATGATTCTCTTCCTTTTACTCTCTTTGGGTATATTTTCCTGTTCTTTTTTTAACTTCCTGAAATGGATACTTAGCTCAATCAATTTCAGTCTTCGTTCCCTTCTAATATACAGATTTAAGGCAAATTTTTATTTAATTATTGCATCCCATAAATGTTGATATTTAGTGCTTTTTACATTAGTCACTTTGAAATATTTTCTAATTTCCATGATTCCTTCTTGAACTCACAGTTATTTAGAAATATGTTTTTAATTTCAAAATTTATGGGCATTTCCTAGCAATATTTTTCTGTTGATTTCTAGCACAGTTTCACTGAGATCTGTAGAATATAATCTGTACAATTTTAACCCTTTGAAATTTGTCAAGATTTGTTTATGATATTTGTAAATGTTCCAGGAAAGCTAGAAAAAGATATATATTCTGTAGTTGTTTGGTACTGTGTTATATATATGTTTAATATGTCATGTTTCTTACTTGTGTTGTTCAAATATTTTATTTCCTTACTAAATTGTTTTTGTCCACTTGTTTAATCAATTACTGAGAGACATATGTTAAAATTGTCCAGTATGATTGGTTTGTCTATTTCTCATTGCAGTTCTATCAACTCTTTTATTAAATATTTTGAGTCCATATTTTAGGTGCACAAATATTTAGAATTGTTATATCTTCCTGGTGAATGGAGTGACTATACCTCTAATGATGCTTTTTGATTTAAAATCTACTCTGTTAGGGGTCGGTCCTATGGCATAGTGGTGAATTTTGGTGTGCTCTGCTTTGGTGGCCCAGGCTTGTGGGTTCGGATCTTGGGCATGGACCTACACCACTCGTCAGCCGTGCTGAAGCAGCAACCGACATAAAGTGGAACAAGATTGGCACAGATGTCAGCTCAGGGCTAATCTTCCTCATGGAAAAAAAGAGGAAGATTGGCAACAGATGTCAGCTCTGGGCTAATCTTCCTCAGCAAAAATAATAAGAATAATAAAATAAAATAAGTAAAAAATAAAATCTATTCTGTTGATATTAATATAGCTATATCAGCTTTCTTTTGGTAGTGTTTGAATGGTATATCTTTCCCCATGTTTTAAACTTTCAACCTTTCTGTATCATTTTCTAATAGATATGTCTCTTGTTAAAGTATAGTGTGTGTGTGTGTGTGTGTGTGTGGATCCAGTCTAACATTGTTTTTAACCGTGGCATTTAGTCAACTTATATTTCATGTAATTTAACATATATGAATTAATCTTTTTAATGTACTGTCTCTTTACGCCATCTATTCTGTGTTCCTTTTTATTTTTTTTTCTCTTTTGGATTAGCTGCATTAAAAAATCATTCATTCCTCACTCCCATTAGTTTAGAAGTTATACCCTTTTAAAAAATTCTTTTGGTGGTTACCTCAGAAATTACAACAGGCATCTTGACTTACCAAAGTCTAATATTAATCTTTACCTTCATCCTCCTCCCAAACAATGCAAATATCTCAGAAAAATTAAATCCATTTAACTCCCTCACAACTTATGTGTTATTGTTGTCATTAAATTTTTATTGTGGCAAAAATCATATAATGTTAAATTTACCATCTTAACTACTTTTAAGTGTACAGTTGAGTAATAATTATATTCACTTTGTTGTCAACAGATCTCTAGAACTTTTTTTTTTAAAAGATTTTATTTTTCTTTTTTCTCCCCAAAGCCCCCCAGTACATAGTTGTGTATTTTTAGCTGTGGGTCCTTCTATGTGTGGCATGTGGGACGCCGCCTCAGCACAGCCTGATGAGCGGTGCCATGTCTACGCCCAGGATTCCATCGGGCGAAACTCTGGGCCGCTGAAGTGGAGCGCGCGAACTTAATCACTCGGCCACAGGACTGGCCCCTCTAGAACTTTTTTGTCTTACAAAGTTGAAATTCTATGTTGTCATTTATTTTAATACTATATTATATATACATATATATATATAATTGCACAAGGCTTTATTATTATTTTATCCAGTGTTTATTTGGTACCCATATATTTACCACTTCCTTTGTTCTTCATTACTGCTACATTTATGAGGTTCTGCCTGGGATCATTTTCCTTCTACTTGAAGAACAATATTTAAAATTTCCTTTGGTAGCTTTCTGCTAGTAGTAAATTCTCTCACGTTTTGTTGGTCTGAAAAGGTCTTCATTTTACTTTCTTTATTGAAATATATTTTCTCCAATATAGAATTCTAGGTTGACAGTTACTTCCTTTTTAGCATCTTGAAGATCTCTTTTCACTGCCTACTGGCTCCCAAAGTTACAGGTGAGAATTCAGCTATCATTCTAACTATTGCTTCTTTTAGGGTAAATGGTTTTCCTTTTCTGACTACTTTTAAGATTTTTCTCTTTGCTTTTGACTTTTTGAAGTTTCACTCTAATATGCCAGGCATGGATTTCTTTTAATTTTTCCTGCATGAGCCTCATTGGGCTTCTTAAATTGGTAGATTGATTTCTTTCATCAGTTATAAGAAATTCTCAGCCTTTATTTCTTCAAATATCCCCTCTCACTCTTTCTTTTTCTGTTTTCCTTCTGAACTCCCATTAAATGTATATTAGCCCTTCTCACAAAATCCTCTATGTATTTCACTCTTGTTTTTAACAGACTTTATTTTTTAGAGAAGTTTTAGGTTTGCAGCAAAATTGTGTGGAAAATCCGGAGTCCCCGTTACCTTCTCCCCAACGCATACACAGCCTCCCCCACTATCAACATCCTGAACCAGAGTGGTACACGTGTTATAATTGATGAACAAACATTGACACATCGTTATCACTCAAGGTTCATAGTTCATGTTAGGGTTCATTCTTTGTGTTGTGCATTCTATGGTTTTTGACAAATGTATAATGACACGTACACACCAGTATCACACAGAATAGTTCACTGTCCTAAAAATCCTCTGAGCTCCACCTATTCATCCCTCCCTCCCAACAAACTCCTGGCAACCACTGAACTTTTTACTTTCTCCACAGTTTTGTCTTTTCCAGAATGTGATATAGTTGGAATCATACAGTATGTAGCCTTTGTAGATTGGTTTCTTTCACTCAGTGATATGCCTTTAAGGTTCTTCCATGTCTTTTTTTATGGCTTGATAGCTCATTTCTTTTCAATACTGAGTAATAGTCCATTGTGTGGATATACCACTGTTTATTTATCCATTCACTTATTGAAGGTCATCGTGGTTGCTTCCAAATTTTGGCAATTATGAATAAAGCTGCCTTGCTCTTTTTCTGTGTTTCCCATATTTTGCTTCAGTTTTGAAAGATATTTTCCCTTGTATAGAATTGGTGTAACTAGGTTGGCAGTTATTCTCTTTTAGTACCTTAACGATCTTTTTCCTTTATCTTCTGGCTCCTTAGTTTGCCACTGAGAAAACAGTTTCATTTGAACAATTTTCTTTTGGTTTCTCTTCTGTTTAATTGATTCTGGTTTTAGCTCTGTTCAATCTGCTCTGAAACCCATCTACTGAGATCTTAATTTTGGCTATATTTTTCACTTCTATAATTTCTAGTTGGTTTGTTTTCAAATATATATTATCATTTTTATAATTTCTAGTTCCTTGAGAAAAGTTTAAGCAAGGCTTTTATTGGTATCTGGGGTTCTTGTGAGCCTGTTTCTATTGTCGGTTGTTTCTGATGGTTTTTGCTCCTTCTGTGCTGTCTCTCACTGTGCATCTGGTTATCCTTAATTATGTGTCGGATATCATATTTGAAGGGTTACTTATAGATATAATTCGAGCCCAGGAATAATATTATCTTTTCCCAGAAAAGATTTGCTTGCTCTTTTCCAGGTGCCTGGGAGCAGTAAGAGTATGGGATTACCTTAATCCAAGTTTAAACCTTGATGTTTTCTGAGCCATTCAAATGACAAACCCAAAATGCAGACTTGACGAAGACTGATTTACTTCTGGTTCACTCTTAGCTCTAGAGCGCAGCCCTCTAGTCTCCATGCTCAAAGCAGGGAATGGTTTACCCCAGATTCCAACTTTTGTCCCCCTATCACCATGAGACCGCCAAAAGAACAACTCAGCTTCTCAGATGCCTCTTTGGAACAGGCAAACACCCTTAGGATCAAAGCATCCTTGTACACTTTGCTAACCTCTCTGGGTTTCTCACTTCTCTCAAGTCTTGCCTCAGTTATGGCTCACCCCAAGGCATTAGCAGTCTAGAACCAAAGCTTGAGGATTTTTTTGTTTCCCTATTTCCAGAGTTCAGTCCTCTGAGTTCCCTCTCCAGAACAGGGTGTATGCCGGACTGGAAGTGCCTCTTTGGCCTAGTACTCAGCTCTAACTCAACTCCAACTCTTCAGTCCCCAGGGTCCACTCATAAGCATTACTTTCCTATCAGCTGTTTCTTGGGGTGGGCAAATGTAGGGGAGACTACAGTGGGACCATAGTGCTATCTAGTGTGTGTGTGCGTGACTGTGTTTGTGTGTGTGTGTGTGTGTGAGAGAGAGAGAGTCTGTCTAGAGTCCAGGGTCTACCTTCCTGGTGGCTTCAGGTCAATAACTCACTGTCTCATCTGCCCCCATCACTTACAGAGCACCTCTAGATTGGCAAATGCCTAGGAAAGAAGAGGCCCTGGCTCACCTCTTTGTGTTCTGAACACGCAATGCCCTCACCACCACCACCCTGGCCCAAGCAACCATCATCTGTCTTCTGGACTTAACTGGTCTCCCTGCTTCCACCATTGCCCCCATAGTCTCCTCATAGACATCATACTGATCCTTTAAAAGAATAAATCAGACGTGAGATTTCTTTGTTTAAAACCTCCCAGTGGCTTTGAAACCCACTCAGAACAAAATTCAAAGTCCTTCCCGTGACCTATAAGGATTTACATAACCTAGACCCTGGTTACCACTCAGGTCTTATCACCTGCGCTTCAGTCACACTCGCTTTGTTGCTGTTCCTCAAACAAGTCAATCATGTTTGAGCCTTAGGGCTTTGTACATATTTACTGCCTGCAATGCTCTTTACCCTGATATTCGCATGGCTGGTTGATTTACCTCCTTTAAGTTTCTGCTCAAGGTTCAGCTATCAGAAAGGCCTTCCCTGACCATTCTGTACAGAATAGCATTCCTCTCCCTTTATTCTCTATCCTCTTATATAGCTCTATTTTCTTTATAGCACTGGTCACCAACTGTCATATTATATGTTTATTTGTTCTTTAAAATATGTTTTTCCTCTCCCACTAGATTGTAAGTTCCATGAAAACGGGGACTTTATTCGTTTTTTACGTCCAACATCTTAAACAGTGACTTGCACATTATAGGTGCTCCAAAAATGCTATATTAATTAAGAAATTGTGTAAAATCTATACAAAAGAAACTAAATTTTTTCCAGAGAGACATCAAAAGATTGAATTTTGCAAGGGCATTAATTAGTCCTAAATTGATTTATAAATTTATAATAATTCTGATTTTAAAATCCCACAGTACTTTTTGTATCATTGAAAAATTCATCTTAAAGTTTCATCAAAGTAAAAATATGCAGGAATATTTAGGAAATCTATTAAAAAAAGTTAACAAAGGGAAGTCTAGCTCTACTAGATATTAAAACAATTGCATAGTGGCAATGACTTTAAAAGTATGACACGGTAATTAAAATAGTAAGAATAGAACTTGTGGAAATAAACTAAGCACATATGAAAATTTAGATTTTGGTAAAGGTAGCACTTTGAAATCAGTAGAGAAAAGATAACATTGTCCAATATAGGTATATGGAGAACCAGCTAGCCAGTTGGAAATATAAAGATGATGTATTACTTCATTCCTTATTCCAAAATACATTCAAACATATCAAAGATACAGTAGAAGCGTAAAAGTAGTATAAGAAAAAAATGATGAGGCTTTTGTAAGCATGACACAAAACCAAGAAACACTAAGGGCAAAAAGACATAAATTCAACTACATGAAAAATTTAAAAACCTGAAAAGCATAAAACACCATAAATAAAGATAAAAAATAAATTGGGAAGAAATATTTGCAACACATATGACAAACAAGACTTTACTTAATATAAAAAAGAATTCCTACAAATCAATAAGATTAATAACACAGTAGAAAAATGGGCAAAGGATATGAGAATATATAATTGGTTAATAAATGTATGAAAGATACTCAGCTTCATTAATAACCAAAGAAATGCAAATCAAAATATTTCAATTGACCTATCAGATTGGTAAAGATTTGAAACATTGACAATTTACAGAGTTGGCAAGAGTGTGGAAAATAGCCACTCTTTTAACACTGTGGTGGGATTATACTTGGGTCAATGTTATTGGAGGGGATTTTGTATATATACAAACACAAAATCTATAAATATTTTGAAGGCAGAAGACTCTTAGACCTAGCAACTATGCTTTGGTGAATCTATCATGTAGAAATAGGTAAAGACGGATATGTAGTATTGATCATAGTGGAATTGTTTGTAAAGATGAAAAATTGATGAAATACCCCTAAATATAGGTGGCTAGTTAACTAAATCGTAGTAATCCATGCGGTAGAATTCTATGTAACTATTAAAAGAATTAGATAAATTGCTATTGTAAAATTTTTTTTTTTAAAGATTTTATTTTTTTCCTTTTTCTTCCCAAAGCCCCCTGGTACATAGTTGTATATTCTTCATTGTGGGTCCTTCTAGTTGTGGCATGTGGGACGCTGCCTCAGCGTGGCTTGATGAGTAGTGCCATGTCCGCGCCCAGGATTTGAACCAAGGAAACACTGGGCCACCTGCAGTGGAGCATGCGAACTCAACCACTCAGCCACGGGTCCAGCCCCAATTGTAAAGTTTTTTAAACAGTTTTTAAATTAATAAACTTTGTTTTCTAGAGCAGTTTTAGGTTCACAGCAAGCTTGAGAAGAAAGCACCAAGCATTCCTTTATATCCCCTGCCCTGACACATGCACCGTCTCCCCGACTAGTGACATAGTACCTGTACCACAGTAGTATGTTTGCTAAAACTGATGAACCTACATTGACACATCATTATCACCCAAAGTTCACAGTTTACATTAGGGTTCACTCTTAGTGGTGGACATTTTATATATTATAAGGTTTTTAAAAGGCAAGTGTGGAACTAAAATAAATAGCACGCTTTCATTTTTGTAAACATCATTATGTATAAATATGTCTGTGTATGTATAATATACAATGTTCTGTGTGTGTGTAAAATTTGAAGGAAAATTCTCCTGTTTTGACATTTTGGCTAAAGCTCAAAGCTGAGGACAATAGGCAATATATACCTCCACTTTCTAAAGAGTGGACCAAGGACCTGCCAGGCACTCCCTCCAGCATGCACTAAAATATAGAATTGGTTCTTCAGCCATTATCCCTATCACCTCATCAAGTCCACATGAGAGACCGGAAATCTAAGGCAAATTCATTGAAATACATAATGTATTTCAACGTCAAATGTCAGATTCAAGTATTGACAGCCTAATGTGATGAGTGTTGTGGTTTTCCCCTTCAAGTGTGGGGAATCCAGAGAACCCCTCAAAAACTAGGGTGGCTGCTGAATTTCAGAAATTTGGAGACTGTGTTAGTTTGGGTCTTCTAGGAAGCAGATGCTGAGAGTGACATAGAAGTGTTAGAAACTTATTGGGTAGCTGACTCTTGTGAAAAACAAAAGGAGGGGAAGCCGAATTGGGCAGTGAAAGCTTCAGATGACGATACAGATCTGACACCTGTGGAAAAAAAATAGGAAGGAACCGATTTGAGCAGAGAGAACCTGCATATGGTGATGTAGATATGACACCTGTGAAAGAAAGGGCGGCAGAAAGTAAGATTGGACAGAAAGAGCCTGAGACCACAATGCAGATCTGACAAAGTTTGAGCCAACCCAATGGTGAACTCCAGAGCAAAGATTGCCCATTGGAGGAATAACATGTTGGGCATAAAATGGACAGGTCCTAGTACCCACGTCATGCTCAGTCATTGGCCGGAGGATGCCCAGAAAGAGCATATTGGCTAAAACACTGCAGTGGATCCAGAAGGTGCTGCAGCTTGAGGCTGTCAGCTACCTTCACTCCTCACAGCTAACAGGCAAGTTATTTCCTGAAGGGAGTTGCTAGCAGTGCTCCTGCATGCCTGCCACAGAGGACCATCCCAGAAGTGCCACCAGGGTGGAGAGTGGTGAAAAAATTTTTGAGAACTTGACACATATCTGCAGGAATTTGGGGATATATGTGAACATAGAGAATGATTCCCACTTCTCCCCCAGAGAATGTTGCAGGTGGAGGTGCTGGCAGAGTAGCCTATGTCAGCAGGGTCAGGAGAGACGACAGAAGTGGGATAGCTTGTACTCCCATTGTTAGACATGGTGAGGATGCTTGAATTTCCCAAGGAACAAGTAGGGACCTCAGAATGTAGCTGGACTCAAGCTGTTGTGAAGTTATCCTGCTTTAAGCAGGCAACCTATTGAGGTGAGGGGCCACCAGTTATAAGAGGCCATGAAGTGTACTGTCAGGGATAGGAGCTGAAGGAAGGTTGCAAGAAATCAGCAGGACGGCCCATTGTTCACAATGGGGAACTGTGCGGTCTGGACATTTTTATTGGCATCTCTGAAGAATTCACCTATGTGTCCTCCCACCCTACTCCTCCCCCAAAGCAAGCATTTGCAATACCTGCCACACAGATGGCATCAAGGCCAGCCTGTATTAGCCAGGAGAGAGCTACAAAAGAAAGAACAGGTAAGTGAAAACAAAAAACGGAAAACAAAGCACTTGGCTCCTTTCCTCTAATCCCCCACCCCCAAACTCACCCTGGAGGACCCAGAAGCAGCTGAGTGAGGGGAAGGAGAACGAAAGAGCAGTGACCTGGGGTCAGGGAAAACATGTTTGAGGGGAGTGGTTGGAGATAAAGCTGTTTTTTGTTTACACTCCACCAAGTTAAAAACGTTCAATAAATCGATTATATATCCACAGATCTAAATATGCATTGGAAAAAGTCTGGAAAGATACATATCCAACTGTTATTCACGGTTATTACTAGGGATTTAGGGGAAGTTAAGGGTGGGGCACAATTTTTTTTTTTACTTTATATGCTTCTGTATGAGTTTTGTTACATTGAGCATTAATTAGTTTTAAAATTAATTAACAAAAGTAAGTTAAATGAAACAAGTTGTTTGAAATGAACTGACTGAAAAGTATTTGGCTGAGAATTTATTGTACATATTTATGAAACTCAATGAGTCTCAAGTAGGATAAATATAAAGAAAGCCACGAATAGACATCTCATAGTAAAAGTACTGAATGTCGAAGACAAGGAGAAAATCTTGAAACCAGCAAGAGAAAAATGACTTGTTACTTACAAGGGAACCCCAATAAGATTTAACAGCTGATTTCTCAGCAGAAACAATAAAGGCCAGAAGGCAGTGGGACCACATATTCAAAGAACTGAAAGAAAACACTGTCGACCAAGAATCCTGTATTGCACAAAGCTGTATTCCAAAAATGAAGGTGAAATAAAGATTTTTCCAAATAAACAGAAACTGAGAGAATTTGTTGCTAGCTGACCTGCCTTATGAGAAATACTAAAGACAGTTCTTCAGGCTGAAACAAGTGACTCCAGGTATTAATTTGAATCCACACAAAAAAACAACAGCACCAATAAAGATAACTATGCATTTATGAAGACACTATAAATGCATATATTTCTCTTTTCTTCTCTTAATTTATTTTAAAAGCAATTGTATATATAATAATTTTATACATATAAATATCATTTTATATCTATTATATCTACATTATATATAGGTATAAAGTGTACCATTGGGCCTATGACATATACAACTGTAATATATGTGCGATATATTTTCCAATAACAACACAGAGGAAGCGGGTGGGAGCAAAGCTGTATTAGGCTACAGAGGGTAAAGTAATAATCATAACAATGTATTGTTGGGTTTATAACATTAAGAGTTGTAATATGTATAACAATAATAACACAAAAAGGGAGAAAGGGAAAGGGAAAGGGAAGACATACTTACATAGTTATATAGGAGCAGCATTTCTCCTGGAGTTCTCCTACATATCACTGGAATTAAGCTAGTATAAATCTGAAGCTGATTCTGATAAAATGAGATGTATATGGTAAACTTTTGAACAACCACTAAAAAACAACGATATAGAGAAGGAATTGATTGTAAAATTTTCATTTATTAGATTTTCACCTATTGGTTATTTTTGTGTTATTATGAAGTAATTTTAAACTTTTTCTGCTTCTGTTGTCTATTTATCAGTTATTCTTTAAATTTTGCATAAAGAATTTCCACAAAATTGACCAATATAAGAGTATTAGTGGCTGGAATTAATCTTTACTAATCAAACCATCCTTTGAACCAATACTTTAATTTCAATTAATTTATTTTTCACCATATTGCTTTTGATTAATTCTCTTGAGCTGCTCCTGAAAGGGGCTGTTGGAGGAGGTCATCAAGAGGACATGACCGCCGGTTGACCCTTAAGCTGGACCAGGACAATCAGAGCTTCCTCACCTGCTACCCTGTCCTTGGAATGTATGTTCCGCCCACTGTTCCCATAGCCAGAGCTGTTTCAAGGACACACCCTTGAGAGAGTAAGGTGTTGCTGAGCCCATCTGGACTGCATATGTGATTGAACCCAGTTAAGGCCTCTATATAAATTTTTAAGACTCTGGTGGGTGAGTGCAAAGAGCTACTTCTCTTGTGGCCACCCCAAACAAGCCTCATACGTAAGTTCTCTTGCTGATTGAACCTGCTATCTACCAATTGAGGGGGATCTGCCTCTTTCCTAGGTCTCTCCTTCCCCTCCATGCACGGTGGCCAGTTTCAAATTCCACCCAGGGAACTCTTGAGGTTGCAAACCGACAGGAACTATTTGGTGGTGTGCTGAATAGGTCTCAGTTTGATTAGGACCTGCCCCCAGGTGTGTGAAGTGGTGGCATGTTTCATAGCATTAGAATGACCATAGTGTGGGGCCTGTCTCTAGGTGTGCTGAGGAGTGGAGTATGCGTGGACTATTTTCTGTATAGGGTCTGCTTCATGGGTTTCTGAGTAAATGGGACCAATGAAGATCCTGGTCAGAGACAGAATGGTGGTGTGGGTATGGGCCCCCTTCTGGACATTCAGTTTCTCAGGGTGTGTTCAGTGATGGTAAGGGGTATGGGCTCTGGGCAGTGCCTGGGCTATCTGCTGATTTACTGAGTGTTGGTATAAGTTTAACCCTCATGTAATCCGGGGCTGTCCCATGGTGTACTGAACTGTGTGACACATACGGGCTCTAATATGGGCAAGGGCTGTCTCATGGTATGCTAAGGTGGTGTTATGGACATGGGGTGTAGAGTTATCATGGGCTGATTGGTGGTATGTATAAATGTACTGCTTTTGGCAGGGGCTATATTGTAGCTTCCTGAGAAGAGTTATGGCCACAACTTTCTCTTAGTTTTGTGGGGATATAGATCTTTTCTGGGCTAATCCTTTCTCATGCAGTGTTAAATGTTAGGGTGATTACAAGTCATAGTTATGTCAGAGATTGGTTCCTAGTAAACTAAATGATGGTATGAGAATGACCTTGGTGTAAACAGGTACTTTGGCTTGATATGGTGAAAGTTTGCACGAGCCTTATTCTGGTGCTATGATTAGGGATCTCAGTGGGGGTTACCTTGTGGTTTTGTTCCATAATCAAGAGAGTGGTGACGTTGTTCCATGTCTTATTGAGGCGTTTTTACTGTATGACGAGTGGTGGTCTGGGTCCAGTTCTAAATGTTAGTTGTATGGCATTTTGGTTAAGATTGTAGGCTCTGGGTCAGACTGCATTTCTCTACTGCAAAGTCTGCTGGAACTGAGTAGCCTGCCCTCTGAAGTTCATCCCAGTCTCTACCACTCACATAATGAATGCTTATGCAGTTACTCCCGGCCCCTTCCTTCACACACTTATCTGTCTGACTCTAGTCTTTGAGTTTGCCACCTTTGTTTCAAGTATTTCAGCTTAGTCAATGAGATAATTATAATGTTTATGTCTAGGAAAACCACCAGTACAATGCTGTTCCTACTTTCTTTCATTCTTCTCTTTGAAATTAGTGCTGCTGCAATGTTTCTATAGTATGGAAGGTAAAAATAAAAAAAGATATATTATCCTCAAATTCTGGAAAGATGGCGGCTTGAACAATTGTCCCCGGCACACTCTTTCTACTGAATTCTGCTTGAGAATATCACAACAGCCAGGGTAAGCAGGGTGATGGAGCCTGGAAGCTGCATCAAAGGCCATATTTCTTTTAAGATCTTCTAGTTGGGGATGAAGACAGACTTGAGCCAAGGTCATGCTCTTCTTCGGCAGCCTCTAGCCAATGACTAAGCATGGCAGGGATGCCAGCACCTAGCCAATTCTGCCCAATGTGGATGCTCCAAATAGGCAATCTTTGCTCCAGAGCTTCTCTTTGGGTCACCTAAGACCATCCAATCTGCTTAAAGCTGGGTGAGAGTCAAGGAGTAGGGGTAGAGGGAAGGGCATATCTCTTGAAACTTGGGACAAAGACAGTGATTTTGTGGGTATTTTGAGGAAGTTCAACATGCTCTATGAAGCTTGGGCCTGGCTGCCTGCTTTCCTGAGGTCCTGTGGGGCCTATCTGATTCAGCTGACCATGGCAGACCTCGAGGAAAACCACTTTGCCGACCTGAATTGCTTTTACTCCCTGTGGTTGGAAGAGATTGCCACTTGGATTTGGGGAGACATGGGGCAGAGAGCCTTCCTCCCTGGGTCTCAGCAAAGGCATAATGGCTCTTTATCTAGTTAACTTCTGACCCAAAAGAGTAAAAACTGCTTAGCCTTCCACCATTCACTTGTTTACCACTGCTCAGGAGACCCTAATTACCTGACCTAATGCTAAGAAGTCACAGTCATGAGCAGACAAAGAGAAATGACCCATTTAAGGAAAATTATTAGCTAGAGAAGCCAGCCCTGGTGGTCTAGTGGTTAAGATTCGGCACTCTCAGTGCCACAGCCCAGGGTCGTTTCCCAGTCAAGGAACCATACCACCATCTGCCGGTTGTCATTCTGTGGTGGCTGAGTGTTGCTGTGATGCTGAAAGCTATGCCACCGGTATTTCAAACATCACCAGGGTCACCCATGGTGGGCAGGTTTTAGCGGAGCTTCCAGACTAAGACAGACTAGGAAGAAGGACGTGGCCACACACTTCTGAAAAAGTTGCCATGAAAACCCTATGAATAGCAGCAGAGCACTGTCTGATCTAGTTCCAGAAGGTGAGAAGATGGCACAAAAAGATGGGGCAGGTTCCACTCTGCTGAACACAGGGTCGCTGGGGGTCAGAATTGACTCGATGGCACTAACAACAGCAAATTAACTAGAGGGAGGAAGACTAACTCAAACAACTAGACAGGTGGCTCCCATTGATGTAGAACCAAAGGAAGAGTTAGAAGAGAATTATTAAGCAATTAAACAAGTCAGTATTTGTAAAATGTTTAGAACAGTGCCTGGCACATACTATGGGTCATATATATGTTTCACAAACAAAAATCTATAACAAAAAAGTAATGAGAACTCTCAAAGATGTGCAATTAGAGCACAAAAATGGCATTGTAGAACTAGAAAATATGATTTTAAAATTTAAAAATTCAGTACACAAGCTCAAAAAGGGAATGGCTGCTAACAGAGAACCAAATTAGTAATCCAGAAGGTCAAGTGGAAGAAGTATCTTGCAACAGAGAACAAAAATACAAAGAGGTAGAGGGGCTGGCCCCGTGGCCGAGTGGTTAAGTTCGCGCGCTCCGCTGCAGGTGGCCCAGTGTTTCGTTGGTTCGAATCCTGGGCGCGGACATGACACTGCTCATCAAACCACGCTGAGGCAGCGTCCCACATGCCACAACTAGCAGGACCCACAACAAAGAATATACAACTATGTACCGGGGGGCTTTGGGAAGAAAAAGGAAAAAATAAAATCTTAAAAAAAAAAAAAATACAAAGAGGTAGAAACAATGAGGGGTAAGTTAGGAGACTTGGAAACAAATCCAGGAGCTCTCTCATGAAACATGAGTCTAGAAGGCAAAGCGAACATAAAGGAAGAAATATGGGGCCGGTCCAGTGGCGCAGCGGTTAAGTGCGCAAGTTCCGCTTCTCGCGGCCCGGGGTTTGCCGGTTCAGATCCAGGGTGAGGACACGGTACCGCTTGTCAGGCCATGCTGTGGTAGGCGTCCCACGTATAAAGTAGAGGAAGATGGGCATGGATGTTAGCTCTGGGCCGGGCTTCCTCAGCAAAAAGAGGAGGACTGGCAGTAGTTAGCTCTGGGCTAATCTTCCTCAAAAAAAAAAAAAAAAAAGAAAGAAAGAAGGAATAAATAAATAAATAAATGACAGAAGAAAATTTCATTGAGTTGAAGAAAGATTTGGGTTTTCAGATTGAAAGGGCTCACTGAGTCTCATGAATGATAATGAAAAAAGACACACATCAAAATCCATCCTTGTGAAATCCTTGCATTCCAAAGAGAAAGAGAAAGTCTTACAAGCTTCCAAACTGAAAGAACACATTCTAGCTTCTAGCTGGTTTTGGACAATAAGAGGCACTGGCAGAAGGTTGGAGACAGGAGACAGGAGAAGCCAGGGTGTTTCTCCACCTCCCTCTGCCTCAGGTCGCATCTCTGGCAGCGGCTGCAGCTCCTCTGCAGCCCCAGCTCCTACCAGATAGGCTTCCATTGGGTAACCTCGGTGTCTGGGCTCCAGTAACACTGCCTCCTGCCTTTCACCCCCAGCCTAGGAGCAGTAGTTGCTCCCTGCTATTCTTAGTTTCTGGGCTGCCCCTCATTGTCCCTGTTTGGTTTATCAATTCTTCCCTTATCTGTGCAATCCATTCCCTGTGTTATTGTATTCCCTCTATTTTAAATACTCAGAGCAGTTTCTATTTTCTGGTTGGACTCTGCTTGATACACTTACAAAAGAAAAATAAATTAGGATTAGCCTTTTCATCTATGACACAGAAAGCTAGAGAAAAGTGGGAGGACATCTATAAAATGTTGGGAGAACAGTTAGCTAAAAATCCTATACCCAGTTGTGGCAGGTTGCTTCTAAAATGGCTCCCAATGAGTCCCACCTCCTGGTATTCATCCCCTTGTGTAATTCTCTCCCCTTGTGTGTGTGTCAGACCTAGTGACTTACTTATAAAAAGCAGACTATGGCAAAAGTGATGGGATGTCACTTTCGCAATTAAGTTATGAAAGACTGTGGCTTCTGTCTTGCTTACATGCTCTTCCTGGCTGTTCTTGTACTCTGATGTAGAGAGCCACCTGGCAAGGAACCGAGGCTCTCAGTCCAAAAGCCAGCAAGGAACTGAATCCTGCCAGCAACCATGTAAGTGAGCTTGGAAGTGGATCCTGTCCCAGATGAGTCTTGAGATGAGACTGCAACCCCTGTCGATGCTTTTTTTTTTTTTTTGAGGAAGATTAGCTCTGAGCTAACATCTGCTGCCAATCCTTCTCTTTTTGCTGAGGAAGACTGGCCCTGAGCTAACATCCGTGCCCATCTTCCTCTACTTTATATGTGTGATGCCTGCCACAGCATGGCCTGCTGAGTGGTGCTATGTCTGCACCTGGGATCCGAACTGGTGAACCCCAGGCCACCAAAGCGGAACATGCACACATAACCGCTGTGCCACCGGGCTGGCCCCTGCCGACACTTTAATTGCAGCCTGTGAGAGATTCCAAGCAGACACCTTGATTGGAATCTTATGAAAGATTCTGAAGCAGATGACCCAGTTAGGTCCTGTCCATATTCCTGACTCACAGAAACTGTGAGATCATAATGTGTGTTGCTTAAGCCAGTAAATTTTATTTTTTTAAAAAAGTGGAATTGGGGCCGGCCCGGTGGCACAGCAGTTAAGTGCACGTGTTCCACTTCTGCAGCCCGGGGTTCACCGGTTTGGATCCTGGGTGTGGGCATGGCACCACTTGGCAAGCCATGCTGTGGTAGGCGTCTCACATATAAAGTAGAGGAAGATGGGATGGATGTTAGCTCAGGGCCAGTCTTCCTCAGCAAAAAGAGGAGGATTGGCGGCAGATGTTAGCTCAGAGCTAATCTTCCTCAAAACAAAATTTTTTTAAAAAAGTGGAATTCAAGATTAAAAATAATAGACAAGACAAAAAGGGGCATAAATTGTTCAATCCTTGACTAAGAGATGAGCCATAAACCTTTATGTACTGAATTATTACAGCAGTTTAAGATTTAAAGCAAAGACTTCGAAACACAAGATTTTGGTAAATACTACAACCATAACGGGAGATTATAATATACCTCTTTCAGAACTTAACTCATCAAGTAGACAAAAAATAAGCTAGAGAATAGATGATTTGATTAATATAGCCAACAAGCTCAATGTACAACCATGTATATGTCCATATGCATCTAAAAATGTAAATCATTTTCTAATGTCCAGCGATTGTGTGCTTAATCACAGGGGGAAACTTCATGAATCTGCAAGAAGAGATTTTAGAACCTATACTTTCTCATTATAATCTGGTAAAATTAGAAATCAATAATAAAATATGGTCAAAGTATCTTTACTACCTGGAAATTGAGGAACATTAACTTAATCCAAGATTAAAGAGAAAATCAAAATTGAAATTATAAATTTTTTAGGACGTAACAAAAAAGTGAATACTTTATACCAAAACCTGCGGGATCATCTAAGGCTTTATTTAGAAGAAACTTTACAGCTTAAAATCAGGAATCACAATCGTGCTCAGGGCCTAGGTAGGTGATGGAGATGCAGGAAGTGGCTAGATGTAAATATAGAGGTGGGGCCTGTGGAGAATTCAAAGGTACATGACTGTTCTAAAAGCACTGAAGTCTACCAGTTTGTGACATCCCATTTTAAATGCTTTTAGTATTAAAAAAGAAAAAAATGGGAAATACGTAAACTAAGCTATCTACTGAGAACACAGTTGCAAAGCTGCAAAACCATCAAAAAGAGAATATAAGCAGGGAATTAGTAAAGATAAAGCTAAAATTAGTGAAATAGAAACTTGTCACTGGTTGGGTTCTCTGGGAAATAGATGCTGAGGAGTTAAGGGTCTGAAAGGTTTGTTGAGGAGTAAGATCTGTGAAGACAAAGGGGCAGGGAGTATTGTCAGACTGCAGTGCACGCCTGACGAAATCTCTGCCAGCCCACTGGGGACCTCCTCAGCAAAGTTTACCCACTGGAAGCGTCCCATGTTGGGCAGAAAAGGCCTCGCCCCAGTACCACCACCTTGCCTGGTCATTAGCCATGAGCATCCCAAGAGGGGTATGCCCGTCAGCTCAAAATCCGAGGTGGACTCTGAAGGTACTAACAGCTGGCGGCACTTCTTGCAGCTGGACAGTTAGTCCTTTCCTGAGGTGGCGTCTGAGCGGCGCCTCTCTCTGTCTGCCACAAAGACCAACAAAAATAGTATAAAAAAAAGTTACTAAAACCCCAAACCAAAAGCTGACAAAAAAAATTAATTCAATTTATTAAAGTTTCCACATTTTTGTGTGTGTACACAATTTGCAAAATTGTCCTGCAAGTGGAATATATGCGCACAAACCTGCAAAGTGTGGACATTTAGGATATGGTAAACGATATATCAGGCAAAAACAAGTAGCATTCAAAGAAGTGTCTTCCATGGTGGGGCCTTTAAATCCCTCATCTTTTAAAATGAAACTCAACTCCAGCCTTCCCTCCACTGCCCTGTAAATAAGGAAGCAATTTTCAATGACTTGAAATTAAGAAAGGGCTACTTCTACTAGAAAACAAGAGTTGAACACTCTATTCATTCGAGGTTTCAGTGTCCCCCAAGATCAGGAACAGTGGCTTGGGAGGGGCTGGGCTGGGACCTGGACAGGGAATGTCCATGTGCAGTGACACCCGTGAGGATCCAGAGCTTTAGTGGGCCCAGAATGCTCCAATTGCCCAACTTACTGAGATTTACTCCCAGTTTCTAGACTGGCTTGACTGGGCGTAATTCAAACAGGAAAAGCTCATAGTTGTTCCAATCTTCTGGAGCTCCGTGATAACATTTAATAACAGCTGATCGGATATATTCCACACATTGTATTATGGAATTTCTTTAAGGAATTGCTAAAATATACGGGGTTCAATTGTTCTGTAGTACTCCTACATTTTATCTAGATTAGATTCTAGACAATCAATAGATCCATAAATTGCCCCCCAGAAATTCAGCAGAGTAACAGTTCAGAACCTTTGACCTGAATGGCCGAAGTAGAAGAAACTGCACTGTCCAGTATGACCACTAGTCACATGTGGCTATTAAGCACCTAAAATGTGGTTATCTGACTGGAAATGTGCTGGAAGTGCAAATACACGCAAGATGTCAAAGACTTGGTACGAAAAATGAGAAAAGAACATGAACTATCTCATAATTTTCATACTGTTTAATATTGATATATTTTGGATATATTGGAGCAAATATATTAAGATTTATTTGACCTGTTTCTTCTAAAGATTTTAGTTTTCCTTTTTCTCCCCAAAGCCCCCTGGTACATAGTTGTATATTTTAGTTGTGGGTCCTTCTAGTTGTGGCATGTGGGATGCTGCCTCAATGTGGCCTGACGGGCAGTGCTGGTCCGCACCCAGGATCCAAACCTGTGAAACCCTGGGCCATTGAAGCCGAGCGCCCCAACTTAACCACTTCGCCTCGGGCTGGCCCCCTAACCTGTTTCTTTTAACTTTTAAAAATGTGGCTACTAGAGCATTTAAAACTACACACGTAGCTCATATTTCCATTAGGCGGTGCTGCACTAGATATTTACTGCAGAGTTTCCCAAATTCCTGTTCCTTTGACTCATTCTGAGTTCCAATCAGTAAAGAAATAATGGTAAACCCATCCTTAGGGCTTGCTATGGCTTTCACAGTACAAGGCCAATGTGTGTCAATAGTGTGTTCATCTTCAGTGCTCCATAATCTTTTGATTAATAGGAGGCCAAACGGAGGTATCTTGTGACTGTCCACACTGCAAAGTGCAGATCGAGAGAGGGGCACAGGATGGGAAGGCCATAAGCACCGGCAACAACAAAACCCGCAGGAGGTTATCCTGCACCGGCTGTGATAATGGCTCCAGCGACTTTTTGTTGACCGGCCCTGTGAAAGCCAACCTTCTAGCTGTGCATTCAGCCGAGGTCCTGCGGCCACCGTGTACCGTCCGATCGCTCGGTTGGACTTCTGGTGCAGGAGGATAAACCGAGAGGTGGCGGCAGTGGCAGGAGCGGCTCCAGGAGCGGCCAGGCACCGTGAGCCCGGATAGGGAGGAGGAGGGGGAGAAGGAAGAGGCGGCGGCAAAGGGGGAAGAGAGAGCGTCCGGGGCGGCGACGCCGGAAGATGGGACCCGCGGCGGCTTCCCCAAGGCCGGAAGACTCTAGTTTGGGTCCCCGGAGTAGCGGCTTGTCCTTGGCCGGGATGATTCCACCGAGCCGCCCCCGCCGCCCCCGCCGCCCCCGCCGCCCCCTTCCCTCCCTCCGAGTGACCCCATCCCGGAGCTCCGCGCCGCCCGACCTCGGGCTGGGCCTGCCCGCCCGCCCCCAAAGCCGGGTTTTTTTGAAAGGACCAATAAAATAGATAAACTCCTGGCTAGCCAGACTAAGGTAGGAAGAAAAGGAGGAAGGGAGGGAGGAAGGGGGGTTAAATATTAGTAATGACAAAGTAGATAAAAAGATATATAAGATATTAAAAGACTTTTAAAGGAATATCACGTGCAACAAATATGAATATATAGAAGGAATGATTGGCTTCCTGGCAAACCATAACTGACCATAAGCTAACAAAATTGATCCAAGAAGTAGACAACCCGAAGAGCAGTAACGATAGAAAAGAATGGAAAGTCAGCATGTCTAGTTGGTTTTACAACGAAGTTCTAGCTAAGCTTTAAAAAAAAATAGTTTCAATGTTATTTGATCCATTCTAGACCGGTGTTTTTCAAAATATCTGAGTGAAGGACCAGTTTTTTAAAAAATTACAATTATTGTGGACATATACTTTTTATAAAATTCAATAAAAATAGAATAACAAGTGAAGCACAAGCCCAATTTTTTAATTTTAAGATTCATCAGAAATAAATTACATTTCATTAAATACAGTCAAAACAAATTTAACATAGGGACAAAATAATTACAAAGGCTGAATGCATTATTCATTGATGAGTCCACTGATCACTGCTTGGATGGCATGGCGATGTCAATTGCTATAAAGGTTTCTAAAACCTCTCAAATTCTGTACTTATCCCATCGTGGATTGGTGACAAACAGTTCTGGGACTGGCACCAGTCCTCAGACCACGGAAAAAGATGGAAAGATCCCAAATTCACTTTGTAAAGCTAGCATAGCCTTACATACGATAATATGATATTAAAACATAATATTTGTACAAAATATACACATAGAAATTCCAAATAAAATATCAATAAATGGAATCTAGCAATGTAGCAAAAGCATAACATTCCATGACTAAGTAGGGTTTATTTCAGAAGTGCAAAAATGATTTAACATTAGGAAGTCTATCAACGTAATTCATGACATCAAGTAATTAAAGGAGAAAATTATGTCAATAGGAACTGATAAGGCATTTAAAAATTCAGCAGCCATTCCTAATAAACATTCAAAGTAAAATAGAAATGAAAAAGAAAGTACTTAAATATGATAAAGATTGCTTACCAAAACTGAACAGCAAACATTATACTAACGGATGAAATAAAGTCATTTTTATTAAAATCATGAAGGAGAGAAGGATGCTATCACCACTATTATTCAACATAGTTTTGGATGTTCTAACTAATCCAATAAGACAAGAAAATGTGGATGTGTAGCAGACTGTTGGTTGTCTTCAAAAGTCTGTTCTCCCCTTCTTCCTTAGAGACAGTTTGAGCTAAGGACATGGCTGAGAGAATACATTTCCCAGGTTCTCTTGGCGCTAAGTGCAGCCATATGACTGTGTTTGCACCAGTGGAATATGCCCAGATGTGATGAGGTCAATGTACTTCTCAATTGCTTAAAAGGAAATTGTTAGTCCTGCTCCCCACAGGCTGGAATATAGATATAGCTACAACTCAGCTCTAACCATGCGGATGAGTACAACACCCCAGTGGATGGCAGAGCAATAAGGTGAAAGGAGCCTGGGTCACTGAATGAACTAGAGGAACAAGGGAGTTCCACCAGCCTGGACTGGTCAGCAACCACGTAAGAAACAAACTTCAATCTTATTTTTACCACTACATTTCTCCCTCTGTCTCTCTCTCTCTCACACACACACACACACACACACATACACGCAGGTGTATTTAGCTTTTACCACAACTAAAACAATAAGAATTCATATTAGAAAAAATATACAAAAATTATCCTATTTTTAAAATTATATTCATAGAAATCTTAGTAAACTCTAGTTTTATAAAAACTACCAGAAGTAATACAGGGTTTTGGTAAGCTGGTTAGCTCTGTGAAGATAAGGAAAACCAATAGTATTTCTTTGTTATCAATAACCCGCTAGAAATAGTAATGGGGAAATATTCCATTCACAACAGTGACAAAAACTTAAAATACCTAGGAATGAATGGAAGAGGAAATGTACAGGATGTATATGAAGAACATTTTAATTTCTTATTGAAGAACATAAAATAAGATCTAGATAAATAGGAAGACATAATATTATAAGAATATTAATTTTCCCCAATACACACATTGTTCTTCATATTGCTTTATTTTAATGATATAATTTTGAGATGTACATAAAGAGCTTACTTCTTGTTTCTTTGTGTACACAGTTTCATTTTACTGATATATCATTGTTTAACTAGTCCTCTGTTGATGGATAAAACACTTTTTACCAATCTCCTGCTTTACAAACAATATTTCAATGAATAGCATTGTATATACAATTTGTATATTCCCGAGTATATATGTAGGATGTGTTTCTAGACGCAGAATTTCAGAGTCCAACAGCATGTACATCTTAAATTCTTATAGATATTGCCAAACTGCTCTCCACAAAAGTTGTATCAGTTTACACTCCCACCAACAATGTATGAAAGTGCCTGTTTCCCTGCACTCTCACAAAAATTGCGTTTAATTAAACTTTTTGGTCTTTGCTTACCTGTGAGGTGGAAAGGGTATTTTAGTGTGGTTTCATTTTGTGTTTTTCTACTTATGACTGAGTTTGAACATGTTTTCGTAAGTTTAAGGACCATTTGTATTTATGCTTTCTTGAACTGTATGCTCATATTCTTTGCCCATTATTCTGCTGGATTTTTGCTCATTTTCTTATTGGTTTTATTGTAACTCTTTATATATTATGGAAATTGGTCCTTTGTGATATTAGTTGCAAGTATTTTAATAGATAGTAAAAGTTCCATAAAGTCACCATAATCAAAACAGTATGGTATCAGTACAAGAATAAAAATTGATCAGTGAAATAATTGCCCAGAAACAAACTTGAAATATGCATAGGAAACTAATGGATAGTAAAAGCGGGACTTTAATTCATTGGTTTGATAAGTAGATGTTGGTACAATTGGCTATCCACATGAAAGAAAACAGAGCCGTGCTGCTATATCATACCATAACAAAAATCTAATCTAGATGAATGAACAGTTTTTAAATAACCTTATTTTAAAACAGTCTTAGATTTACAGACAAAATGCAAAGATAATATAAAGTTTCCATACATGTCACTCTCAGTTTCTTTTATTAACATCTTACATTAGTATAGAAGGTACATTTGCCATAATTTGTTTACAATTAATAAAGCAATATTGATACATTTTTATTAACTAAACTCCATACTTTATTCAGATTTCCTTAGTTTTACCTTAATGTCCTTTTTCTGTTCCAGGATCCCATTCAGGACACCACATTGCATTTAGTAGTCATATCGCATTGGGCTTCTCTTGGCTGCGACAGTTTCTCAGACTTTCCTTGTTCTTGATGACCTTGACAGTTTTGAGGAGTATGGGTCAGGTATTTTGTAGAATGTTCCTCAACCAGTATTTGTTTTCTCATCAATAGACTAGTGTTATAGGTTTTGGGGAAGAAGACCACAGAGGTAACATGCCGTTTCATCACATATCAAAAGGATGTATTATCAACATAACTTATCACTGTTGACATGAATCTTGACCACTTGTTTGAGATAGTGTTGGTCAGATTTCTCCACTGGAAAATTACGCCCCCATACTGTACTCTTTGGAAGGACGTCACAATGCACAGTCCACACTCAAGTAGAGTAGTGGGAAGTTACCATGTACTTCCTTGAGGGCAGAGTATATACATAAATTATTTGGAATTCTTCTGAATGAGATATTTGTCTCTTCTCCATCATTTATTTAATCATTTATTTATAACTTTATGAATCCATTGATCCTTATTGTATACTTTGGGTTATAATCTAAGACTACTTTATTTCTTTTGTTACACTAAGTTGCTCCAGCTTTGGCCATTGGGAACTCTTCCAGTTTGGCTTTTGTATCCCTTTGACATACCTTCATCATTGTGGATTTTTTGGGGCACTTTCTTACTTTTGGACACTACTAGATGCTCCAGGCTCATCTTGTATATTTCCTGCCCCAGTTTTAGAATCAGCCATTTCTCCAAGGAGCCCTGGTTCCTTTTATTGGAGAATGATATCAGAAACAAAGATCTGGGTGTTAAGTGTGCTCATTGCTGCTGGAGTGTCATTGCTTCTAGGCCCTCTCAGCTGACAGAGCAAGAAGATGTATGTGGATATACTAACCAGAGTATACACATACATTTATAAATATTTCATATCTAATTATCTGTATCTATGTTAAGCTAAACATGAGTTCATACTGATGTCACAAACTCTACTCCATTATCACATGAATCATTCTAGCTTCCTCTCACCTTACTTATCTGCAATGTTGGATGAACAATTTTACCATAAGAAATAAAAAATATTTGAAGAAAATTTGGAGAACATTTATTGAGTTCTAGGAGAACATTTTGGGAGTCAGGGAAATCTTTCTAAATGAGACACAAAATCCAGAAGCCGTTAAAAAAGATAGACATGATTGACTGTATAGATTTTTTTAAGTTTTTATGTTCCCAAACAACATAAAGTCAAATGACACATGCTATACTTAGAAGAAGTATTTTCAACACATATAATATATATAGGAATGATATTCCTAATACACAAAGGGTTTCTATAAGATAAAAGTGCAACCGAAAAAATGGGCAAAAGATATGAATAAACAATTCACAAAGAGAAAATCTAAATGGCCAATGAATGAAAAGATGTTCAACCTCCCTGCTGAAAATAATTACAGTAACAATGAAATACTGTTTCCACCTTTAATTTTTTTTCTTTTTTTAGCAAGATTAGCCCTGAGCTAACTGCTGCCAATCCTCCTCTTTGTGCTGAGAAGGCTGCCCCTGAGCTAACATCCGTGCCCATCTTCCTCTTCTTTCTATGTGGGACGCCTACCACAGCCTGGTGTGCCAAGCGGTGCCATGTCTGCATGCGGGATCTGAACCGGTGAACGCACTTAACGGCTGCGCCACCGGGCTGGCCCCGCCCTTAATTTAAAAGTTAAAGGATTAACAACATTGTATGCCATCAAGGTCTTGGGAAAAAGTCGCTCTCAACTTTGCTGGCGGGAATTGAGTTTCTCTAACCCTTTTGGAGAGAAATCTGAAGGTAGATTTTTAGAAGCAAAAATACACACATCTTTTGACCTAGCAATCCTTAATTTCGGAGGCTATCCTATATGAATAGAAGTACTGCTTCATTCGGTTATATGTCCAAGAATGCTTGTGGCAGCATTGTTTGTGGAGGCAACTGTTATAACTACCTGAACCTTTAGCAATAGGGGAACGGTATATCCATACTATGGAATATGACCCAACTTTTAAAATATGAATTATATATACAATTTATTGGCCTGGAAGAATTTCCCTAAAGCATCATACAACAAAAAAAGTTTACTACAGAACCGTGTGTATGGCATGATCTTTTTTTGGGTAACAACCAACAACAATGACAACAACAAAAACTCTCTACGTGTGTATTTTTTCGTATAGACAGAGGCCAAAGAGTAGATGTATTAGGTTGGGTTTTCCCAGAATTAGACATTGAGGTAAGGCTTTGAATGCAAATAGTCTAGTTAGGAGGTGACCCTCGGAAGCATTGGTAGGGAAATAGGAAAGTGAGCTAGGGAAGGAAGGAAACCAATGCAAGGTGCATTAGTGAGCAGGTACGGCTGTGGGCAACTGGGGCTCAGTCCTACTGGGGATTTCTAAGCAACTGTGGAACACACCCTAAGGTTGTCTCACCTAGGCAGGAGGTGAGGAAGCTGGCACTACTCCTTGTCAGTCCACTCAGGATGTGGCATTGCTTCTTATTTTGGTTGGGTGAGGGAATTTCACTCAGCCATTTCTCTCATAGTGGCTTTTACTTGTTATGTGAGGGAACAATTTGAGGATTCTTCTAACTACGGAATATGTCTCTTCCAATACTACACTCAGGAGCCAGAGAAATGACCACAGAACGGATGTGGATCCATTGGATTCACTGTGAGACTTGGGCCAGGACTCCATTTTCTACCAGGCCTCCATACATTCTGCTCTAACAGGGGGGTCCCATGATGGCACTTTGGGTTCCCTGATATCAGCCCCCGAAAATATGGGAATTCCTCTTTCCCATTATACAGTCGCAGTGATGAATGACCCAGGTCCTGTTGAGGCAGAATTGCTGGAACCATAATTGTATATATTTGCTGTGGCATTGCAGGGTCCTTCTTCAAGGGGACCTGGCCTTTTTTTTCACTTGATCAGCTCTGGGTCTGAGAATCTGCTCAGGATGGAAACTAGACAAGGGATCATGACTTTTCCTTTGTGGCAATTGACATCAGTCTACTGCTTACCTATTCTTGAATTATTTTTTTTTCAGTTTTATAAGCAATACCCTTGTTGGGTTCTGTTAATGGGCTGAATTGTGTCCCCCCAAAATTCATATGTTGAAGTCCTAACTCTCAGTACCTCAGAATGTGACATATTTGGAGACAGGGCCTTTAAAGAGGTAATTAAGGTAAAATGAGGTCATTTGGGTGGGCCCTAATCCAGTATGACTGGTGTCCTTATAAGAAGAAGAAATTAGGACACAGAAAACACACAGATTGAGGGGAGACCATGGGAGGACACACTGAGAAGGCAGCCATCTGCAAGGCAAGGAGAGAGGCCTCAGAAGAAACCAACCCTGCCGACAACTTGATCTTGGACTTCTAGCCTCTAGAACTGTGAGAAAATAAATTTCTGTTGTTTAAGCTACTAAGTCTGTGGTATTTTGTTATGGCAGCCCTAGTGAATTAACACAGCTTGCCATCTATATTATTCCTAGGAATTCCATAGTTTATTAACCATCTCTACAGACCCCTACAGGTCAAAGCCCTATCTTTGGCATTCCAGACTTGCTATCCGTTGTGGTTATTACACTCACCATGATTGTGACAGTTAACTGCTGCCACCTGGCCTCTGCTATTCTAGAATCCTATCATCCCCACTGACATCAGCCTAATTACATATCAGTCTCCCCCATCATGAACCCTAACCCATAGAAGACAACCACCATGGAGTTTTTCAAGAATGCCAGCAACACATTCCTTATTGCCTTAACAAAAGAAGTGTCCTCTGAGCCCTCCCAGGGGACATCATCAACTGGTGTGTTTTCTGGTCTTACATAAGAAAGCCATTTTAATTTGCCCACCTCTATGAGCTTTCTGACCCTTCTCTCAGTACTCTGTCAAGCCAGTTCCAACAACTCCACTTCATTTGCTATACAGGCTTTGTTGTTTCCAAGTTTCAAGGAGCCGTTCCAGCAGCATACTAGGACTGGCTCCAGGTGTCTTTGCCAGGATGTTAAAGCCTGAGTCATGAGAGATTGTTCCAATATCAATACACGCTTCCATATCTAGCTTTATATTCCTCCCTGCTCCAGTACCCTCAAGATCCGTTCCCAGGTTTATTCTCCCAATTCCTGCAAATACATATTCACCGAGTCCTACAACTATTCAGTGAATAATCTCTTTTCTCTCATAGTAGAAACAGTAGTTCTCTGTTTGGGCCATGCTAAGAATTGTCCCTAGCTATTTGTCTATAGAAGAAATGTGCTGAGGTGGGAGCAGATCTTGAGGAACACAAGCATCATTCTCCTGTGTAACTCTACCACCCTCACAATCAAATCTGGGCCCGACTTTTAGCCTAGACTGCCCTTTTCTGGAAGAGATGAAAAAAGATAAAAGTTCCCATGAAGGCCTTCTGCTTCCATACTGTTCCTCAATTTAATGGTTGGCTGACAAAACCTATCATTTTCTTCCTTTTGGGTTTCTATGGCCATTAACAACAGCAAAACAACTCCCTGATTCTTAAAACTTCCATCTTTCAAGTGCTAGAGCTGTTGCGAAACCCAGTGCATTTCCTTCCATTTGCACCCTATCCCAATGCAGAATAGGTGAGAGTCTCGTCAACTGTGATTCCATAACATGCCAGGGATTACCACCGCCCTACTTACCACCAGTAATGAGGTCTTTGTGTTCAATTGATCCAATTCCAGAATCCTGTCTTGAAAGACCATTTCTGGTATCAACTGTCTTACTCTGGGTGAAACAGACCCTAAGATAATTATTTGAGAGGAAGTGATTTATTTGGAAGACAATCCCAGGAAGTTATGGAGGGAAGTGGAAAAGTGAGTTAGGGATGACATGAAAAACAATACAAAGTCTGTTAATGAGCAGGTTAGTGCTGTGGGCAACTGGGACTTGATTCTACTGGGACCTCAGCAAAACTAAATAGAACATGCCTCAGAGTTTTCCACCCAGGGAACAAGGAAGCTAGGATATTTTCCCTCCATTCATATCCACCATTGATTGCGGGTTGCTCCTATGGGCCCTAACTCCCTGCCACTTCTGGCCCGCCGTGTACACTGGCTGAGCACATTCCTGTGGCCAGAAAGTCCTCAGCAGAGAGCCTCAGGGGCTGTAGTAAGAAGTCGTTGGCCTGTAGGAAACAAGAGTGCCTAGGGGATATTGGGAGGGGCATCAACATGGGTCTTCAACCTTTTCTTTACATACACTGGTATTCTTTTTCTGGTTGAGGTTAGTATGTGCCTGTGCACTAGCTGCCAAGGGGCAGGGAGATGGAAGATTTCCTCCTTCAGACTTTGCAGTGGGAGGTTTGGTTTGCAGTCCGCCAATGGTGTGCGCACTGGGGATTTCCCCCCAAATATGATGGGGAATTGGATGTTGGACAGAAATAAAATTCCACTACACATACCTTTCATGATCATGTTAGGTCTCTGTGATTCTCTCATAGCCCCTTAAATTTTCACCTATGTATCGCTCAGGGATGCTTTTGTCTCTATATAGCAATATCTAACTACAAGAACTTAAATATATGGGTCTACGAGTTTATTTTTCTCACAGAACTAGAAGGCTGGAGGTCAGGGGCTGCTAGCATTTGTTCACCAGCTCAACAATGTCAGGGCTGATGGCTTTGCAGTTCTCTTGGCCTTTCCCTCAATGTCCCTAGATGGCTTTAACAGCTCTACATTCAAGGCAAGAATGAGAGGAAGGGACAACACCTTTCTCAGGAAAGCAAAAGTTTTCCCAAAGAACCCATACATTCATTTTCTGTGATTGCTGTACCAAATCTCTGCAAATTTAGTGGCTTAAAACAACATAAGTTTATTATCTTACAGTTCTGGACGTCTAAGTCTGAAACGGGTCCCGCTAGGCTAAAATCGCAGCGTCAGAAGGGCTGCGTTCCTTCTGGAGGCTCTAAGGGAGTATCAGTTTCTTTGCCTTTTCCCGCTTCTAGGGGTGCCCATATTCCTTGGCTGGTGGCTTCCTTCTGTCTTCAAAGCCAGCAATCACATCACTCTGACTTCTGCTTTTGTCATCACATCTCCTTCTCTGACTCTTTGGCCCACCTTCTGCCACATTTAAGGATCCTTGTGATTACATTGGGCTCACCTGGATAATCCAGGCCACACTCCCTATTTTAAGGTCAACTGATTAGCAAGATTAATTCCATCTGCAACCTTAGTTCCCTTTTTCCACGTAACCTAACATATTCACAGGTTCTGGGGATAAGGACATGGTTGGGGGGGCCATGATTTACCTACCACAACCCACTTTTGTCTCATTGGCCAAAATTCTCACTGAGAGGAGGCTTGGGAGTGGGAGTTGGGTTAGATGAACAACAGTGTCTGCCATACTTTGCTTGCACTTCTCACAGTTTGTAATTAAATATTTATTGTATGGGGCTGGCCCCGTGGCCGAGTGGTTAAGTTCGCGCGCTCCGCTGCAAGCGGCCCAGTGTTTCGTTGGTTCGAATCCTGGGCTCGGACATGGCACTGCTCATCAAACCACGCTGAGGCAGCGTCCCACATGCCACAACTAGAAGGACCCACAACGAAGAATATACAACTATGTACTGGGGGGCTTTGGGGAGAAAAAGGAAAAAATAAAATCTTTAAAAAAAATTAAAAAAATATTTAAATATTTATTGTATGATTTTCTCCCCTAGTAGACACTGTATTCCATGACAGCAAGAACCATGTCTGCTGTGTTCTCCACTGTATTTTCAGCATATGATACAGTACCTAACGCACAGTAGCAGCTCAGTAAATTTTTAGTGCATAAAGGTATGCACGAACAAGTACACAGACACATAGACACACATACATATGAAAGAGCATCCTACAGCGTAGCATTTTCTGGATGATAGCTAAGAACTGGAAACTAGTTGTTCATCTATAGGAAACTGGTTATATAAATAATTTATTTTTAAAAAGCAAATCCCTGGTACATTTTTACAATGGAATATTCAGCCTTTATAAACAATGAGGCCGATCTTAAGTTAGTGACATGAAAAATGTTCATGATTTATCATTAAGGGAAAATGAAAGTTGCAGAACAGCATCTATCGTATGACGCTATTTGTGTGATAAAGAATAAACTGAAGCTTATTGCCCTGGGGAAGAAGAACACAAAGAACCAGAAAGAACAAAGAATTAAATTCTTGGCTTTGAATTGTTCCAGGAACACACACCAAGCACATTCCTGTCTCATGGTCTCTGAACTGAGTGTTCTTTCTGCCTAGAACACTCTTCTCTCACATATTAACATATTGATATGAATTAACATTAATATTAACACATTAATAGCTTGCTCTGTCCTTTCTTGTTTAATTTTATCTTCTTGGAGAGGCCTGACTTGACCACTCTATCTCAAATAGCATGCGCTATCACTCTCCATCCCCTTGCTTTGCTTTATTTTACATGACATTAGATATCTATTTGTTTAATTGATTGTTATGTCACTTCTCCACTAGAATGTGGAGCCCCATGAGGCCAGGGATCTAGGTGATTCTGATGGTGATTCTGACGCAGGTTGCTGAAGTACCTCCCTCAGTTTAGGAACCACTTCTAATGCTTAGGGCAGCGGTTCTCAGTGTGGTCTCCAGACCAGCAACATTAACATCACCTGTGAGCTTGTTAGAAATGCAAATTCTCAAGCCCCACCCCAGACTTCCTGAATAGAAACCCTGGGAATGGGGCCCAGCAGTCAGGGTTTTTAACAAGCCCTCCAGGGGAATCTTATGCGCACTGAAGTTTGAGAATCACTGACATTGGTTTTCTTTTTTAGTCAGCATTCCCCCAGCTCTCTTCCTACGTATCTTTTCCAGGTAGAAAGATGTCAACTGTCTTCCCTATTCCTCCCTCTGTGCTGCTCCTAAGAGTGTTCTAAGTCAGATAGGAATGTTGAAATTCTGTGTTTAACTTACTTTAAATTTTTCTTGAACTTTATTGTCTAGAAAAGGGGCTGACAGTAAATATTTTTGGTTTTGCAGGCTGTAAAGTCTGATGCCATGACACAACTCTGCCGTTGTAATGTGAAAGCAGCCACAGACAATATGTAAATGAATGAGAATGGCTGTGTTCCAATAAAACTTCACAGATGGATGCTGAAATTTGAATTGTTGACAATCTGGTGGCATATAATATGTATATTGTATGTAATATGTGTTTAATAACACATTAATATATGTTATTTTGCATTTCTCTGATTATATTCATTTTGCCTCTTCTGTGAAATGCTTGCCCAGTTCTTTTGCCCTGTTTCCTATCTGCTGAAGGGAAATCATTCCAGTAGGTAGTACCCTTGGTTATTCACTTTGGCTAGGGGGAGATAAAGCTTGATATATGAACATACAGTGAATCCTGGGAAGTGGCAAGTGTCTTGGCTCGTTGGAATCATAGAGGGAACAATCCTAGAATACTAGTGGCAAGGAAGTCTGGGAAAGAGATATGTAGATGGACCCCTAGGAGTGGGCTCAGAGTGTGCAACGCTTTGTGTCTCCGATTAATATCCATCAAAGAGCATTCATTGCAGAGTGGATTCAAAAACGGCTAGGTGGATAAACCAACCTTTCTCCTTGGCCACTCAGTACTTGCGCAATAGGCCCATGAATAGGGGTTATGCAGGCAGGAAGGGGAAGCTGTGTGTAGGCCCAGCAGCATGGGCTTCATCTCTCCAAGGCTGATTTAGCTACTGCCACTGCTGAGTACTCAAGAAGCCAACAGCAGAGACGAATAGTGAGTCCTTTATATAGTACCAGTCACTGAGGGAACACTAGCCACCCACCTTACGGCAAGTTAATTACATTGGACCCCTTCCACCTTGGAGGAGACAGTGAATTGTCCTTAATGGAATTGATATATACTTTGGATTTGAGTTTGCCTTGCCTGCCTGTCTGTCTCTGCCTAATTCTACTGCTTTCTTATTCACTTCCTTATTCACTCTCCAGTAAAACCTCGCACCCCTAACTTGGTTTCAGCTTCTGCTTCCAAAAAATGCAGTCTCTTTTCTTGGGGGAAATGGGACTCTTGTAATGCGTAGCATGCACTGAATGGTGATTACTCAAATTATTACCCATGGTGACTCGAAATGGAATACAAGTGGAGGGCAAAGCTTTGGAAATCAAGTGGCTAGAGCACTTAGTCCCCATGGTGACAAGGGTGATTGCAAAGAATGTGGCTAGGGCTAACTGCTTCTGATGACCCTAGAGAGCTTACATAGAAAAGAGAGAAATGGAAAGCCTCGAGTGCACAACTCAGATCTTAGTGGAAAATCAGAGCGCCTCAATGCCACCATTAAAGTCGTCTTTATTCTCCTGGAGCTGCAGGACAGACATGCTTGAAGAGCATGCTCAGGGGCTGATGATAAATGTTGCAGAGGTGCAGTATCAAAGGCACAGCCTTGCTAGGACTCTTACGCTGAGTTAAGGGCACTCCTGGGGAAAGGATAGGACCCTAACACATGGGATAAATGTATCTGGGCGTAAACAGATGAAGCTGAGAAAAATTTAGCCTCCAAGTTCCCTTGAACTTTTCTTGCCACTAGAAGCAATCCTACATTCCTTGTCTGATGGAACCAGTCTTACTCTGCATAAAAACTTTTTAGTGACTTTCACTGGCGTGTTTGCCTCACAAGGAATGCTGATTCTCCTCAGGACCAACCCCCACAACACTTCATTGCCTCCACTCCCATAAGAATCGTCAGATTTCAGTATAGCCTATATGCCCAAATGCCCAAGGAGAAGGGAATGTTGAAGTGGATCTATTATGTGCAACTTGCTCAGTGCCTACCTCCAACTATACTCGTAGAAGGACAGTGCAGTAGAATTCCCCGGATTGTGGGATTTTCCGTTTTAAAACTGTGACAGTCTCAGGAAAATTGGGACAAGCTGGTGACCCTACTGGGAGGACATTCTTCACTAAGGCATTAAAAATACATTGGTGTGAGGAGCACCAGGATTATTTAAAAAGCTCTGTGGAATATCCCCTGTAGGCCGGAGACGATGGTGGGAGATGCTTCAGTGGAACTGGGCTCCCTGATTTCAGTAGAAATAATCGAGTTCTAAAGGGTAGAGTCCAGATGATGGTACTTAACTGTTAGAACTAGGGTAGCTGCAATTAACATAACAAAGCACAAGGATAAAGTGGTAATCAGAGTGTTTCGACCTCCATCTTTTGCAGTGGGCTATTGTTTATGGAATTCCCTAGGATTGAAATAGATATGACAGATAGAAGCAGAAGAAATTCTAGGTCTGGTGGGCAAAAACTTTGGAGACTCCTGAACTCTTACTCTGTTCCCAGATCTACTAAGCCACTTCACAGATCTGGAGCCACTTGATTAAGGGGGAGGGTGGATCTCTTTGAGAAAGGACCCTGCTGCAATGCTATCACAGATGTATACTGCAAATCTTACAATTCTTCCTCAGACTGGGACCTGTGGTCATTTACTAGGGGACTATGAGCAGGGAAAAGGGAATACCCAGAACCTTCTGAGGGTTATCAGGTTGGCTCTGAACTGATGCTAAGTCTTGGAGACTGAAGATGCCACTATGGTCTATCTCCAGAGTGGGGACTTATGGAGTGATGTGATAAATTAAGTCTTGGTCTGAATTCATGTCAGTGGGAACTTGGACCCATGTTGGCAGAATCACCACACATTTTTCTGACTCACTGATCCATGGAGAGAGGGTCTTATTTTATTTTTATGTTTTATATTGATTTCAGGTGTACAACATCATGATTCGACATTTGTATACACTGCACAATAATCACCACAATAAGTCTAGTTACCCTCTGTCACCATACAAAGTTAATACAATATTATTGACTATGGTCCCTATGCTGTGCATTACTTTTCCATGACTTATTTATTTTATAATTGGAGATTTTTACCTCTTGATCCCCTTCACCCATTTTGATCTCCCTCCTTCCCCCTGCAACCTCCCTCCCCTCTGGCAACCACCAATCTGTTCTCTGTATCTACGACTCTGGTTTTGTTTTGTTTGTTCATTTGTTTTGTTTTTTAGATCCCACATATAAGTGAAATCATATGGTATTTGTCTTTGTTTGGTTTATTTCACTTAGCATAATAGAGGGAGGGCTCTTATTATAGGAAGGGTCAAGTAGCATCTCCTGGAACTGTACCTCCCCCTCCTTTCACCTCTACCGCCAAGAAAGTAAACCAAAGCAATACTGAATTTCTGGGGCAAGGAAAGAGATTAGAGCCACCACCAAGGACTTGAAAAATGGAAGCGTGATGATTCCAACCACATGCCCTAGTATAACTTGCCTGTTTGGCCTGTGGGAAAAGCCATAAAGAAAGCTCCTGGATTATTGTTAATTTAATCAGGTAGTGGAGCCAATCTCAACTGTGGTTCCCATTGTGATATCTTTACTAGAGCAAATCAGCATAGCCTCTGGCACCTATTGCCCTAGCAAATATTATCAGCAGAGATAATCAGAAATAGTTTGCTCTCGCTCTCTTAACTCAGGGCTATTTTAAAACAATGCTGTTTTCTGTCATAATCTACTCCAGAAGAAAGTTGATTGTCTTTTTATCTCACAGACAATGCTGGTCCATTACATTGATGGCATTATGCAAATAAATCTGAGGGGCAGGAAGAATCAAGCACCCTAGATGCCTCATGGCCAGTGAATAGGAGATAAACCCTCTGAAAGTTCAGGGGCCTGATACATGGATGACATTTCTAGGGGTTCAGTGATCTGGGGAATGTCAGGATATCTCTTCTCAAGTAAGAGATAAGTTGTTTTTCCTTGCACCACCCACGACAAAGAAAGAAACTGATACTTGCTAGACCTCCTTGGATTTAGGAAAAAACATATACCATATTTGGGCAGGTTGCTCTGACCCATTTACTGAGTAACCTGTAAGGCTGACAGTTTTGAGTGGGATCTGAAGCAAGAAAAGCTTCTGCAGCAAATCTGGGCTGCGGTGCATGCTGCCCTGTTACTTGGGCCTTAGGATTCTGCAGACCTAATGGTTTTGGAAGAGTCTGTGGCAGAGACGTTCTATGAAGCCTCAACAGAAGCCTTACAGCACAGACCATTAGGGTATTGAGTAAGGTTATGTGTTACTTACTTAACAATTATTTTCCATTTGAAAGGCAATGCCTGGATTGCTGTCAGACCCTGGTAGTCACTGAATTCCTGACCATGGGACACTGAGAGACTATGTTACTTGAACTGCCCATTATGAATTGGATGTTATCTAATCTACTCAGTCATCAAATGGCCATGTGCAGCAGCATTCCATTGTTAAATGGAAGTTGTGTACGAAATCAGATCCTAGCAAATTGGGAACGTAAAAGTAAAGCGAACGAGGAAGTGGCTCAGACTCTGATGGTAACTTGCTCTTACTGCATCTCTACCTCTCCATCAGCCTATATGTAGGGTGTCAAGGAGAGTTCTCTATGATCATTTAACTGAGCAAGAAAACGTAGGCCTATGGGTTTATAGATGGGTCTGCATGGTAGGATGGCATCTAGTAGAAGTGGCTCACAGTTGTCTGACAGCCCCACTCAGGGATGACCCCTAAAGACAGAGGCAAAGGAAAATCCTCCCAAGTAGTACATCTGATTATCTACTTTGGTGGAAGGAGAAATGGCCTAATATACTGATATAGACTGATTTAAGGGTAGAGGCTAATGAGTTGGCTGGATGGTAAAGAGTGTGGAAAGAACAAGATAGAAATTTGGTGATAAGGAGGCCTAGGAAAGACGTATATGCATAGGCCTTTTAGAATGGGCCAGTGTGAAGATATTTGTTTTCCACATAATTGCCCCCAGAGGGCATTCACTGTGGAGGAGGCTCTTAGTAATCAGGAGAATAAGTTGACCTATATTGTTGATATTAACCTCTTTTTTCAGCCACCCCAGTGCTTGCTCGGTGGGCCCATGTACAAAATGGCCATGGCAGCTGGGATGGGGTGTACACATGGGGTCTTCTATCCAGATCACCAAAGCTGATCTTTCTACCAGCACTTTGAATTGGCAACCTGCTTGTCAGCAGAGACCAAACACAGGCACCAACATAGCACCACTCCCCAGGGGGACCAGATAGTCATCTGGTGGCAGATTGGTTACACTGAACCCCTTCCACTACGGAGGAGGCACCGACTGTCTTCACAGGAATAGATGCATATTCTGAACACAGATTTGCTTTTCATGCTTGCAGTCCTTCTGCCAGCACCACCATGTGGACTCACAGAATGCCTGATTCATTACCATGGTATCCTACCTGACATTGCTTCCAACAAAGGAACTCAGTTTAGCATGAAGGAAGTGTGGAGATGGGCTCATCCCCACGGAATTCACTGGTCTTATCTCGTGTCCCATCACCCAGAAAAAACTGGCTTGATAGAATGGTGAAATTTCTTGCTGAAGGCTCAGTTATGGCACCACAGCCTGCAAGTTTGAGGTACTGTCTTACAACACCTAGTATATGCTTTAACCCAATGGCCAATATATCATACCATCTCCCTAGCAGCCAGAATATATAGGTCCAGGATTCAAAACGTGGAGGTGGGAATGACCCTTCTCACTGAAGAAATACTTGCTTCCCATTCCTACATCTTGGAGTCAGTGCGTTAAGAAGTTCTAAGGCCCAAGGAAGAAATGCTTCCACTGGGGAACATGTCAGGATTCTGATGTTTTAGAATCTGACACTTCCCTCTGGCCATTTTGTGCTCCTCATGCTGTTGAACTAACAGGCAGACAAAGGGTCACTGTACAGACCAAGGTGGCCTATCCTGATTACCAAAGGCAAATTAGGTGGCTACTACACAATGGAGGCAAGGAGGACTACATCTAGAACTCAGGGGCTTTACTGGGGTGCCTCTTATCACTCCTTTGCTCAATAGTACCTGTCAGTGAAAACTGGTAACCCAGTCAAGGTAAGATTATAAGGATTCAGATCCTGTGGAGATGAAGGTTTCGGTCATTCCACCAGGTAATGTATCCTGTCCTAATGAGATGCTGACAGAGGGCAAGGGAAACATGGAGTGTGTGGCAGAAAAAGGAAGCTATGATTAAATCAACTTAGGGCTGGCTTCTAGCCTATAGTCCAGAAGCAGGGACTATAGGAACTATGTTATATGTTTATAGCCCCCCCTTTTCCCTTGAACTTTATATGAAAAGCACTGGTCACTGGTGGTGGCTAATATTTGAGATTTCATGTGGGAGTATGAATTGATATCACCCTGCGATGATACAGTAGCTGATGGGACTTTGTACATTCCATTTGAGTGCATGGGTATTTCATCCGGACAAAGGGCAAGAGTGGTGTAGAGGGCAAAAGGAATGGTCAATGCTGGAAATTCTGTTTTCCCTTTCAAGATCCACTTTCCATCCTTCTCTGCCCTGCCCTATCCCCTGACCCATACCAATGGCATTTGCCAGTCTCCCTTGCATTATGACTTCCAGTAGCCATCAGCCAATGGGAGGTATCAGCAGAAGATCAGGTGGTGGAAGGAGAAAGAGGTCAGGGTATTGATTCCCCAGATTCTCTCTCTGCTGGGGTGTGAGTAGGCAGCGATTCCTCTACGAAAGGCCATGGTTCCTGTTGAATGTTCCTTTCCTTATTATTTTATTTTATTTTTCATTATTTCCTTAGATTTTGGTAACCGCTCCCTCCCCTCGCCCCTTTAGGCTTAGGAATGATAATGTTTTCCAGTGTTGCTAGCCCGGTGCTGCTTCACCATCCACTCTTGGGTTTCCCTTAATCCTGCCCACACTCTTGTGCTTGGTTCCTTCATTTAACTCTCTTTAAAATTATCCCTTTTGAGTTTGCCATTTGTTTCCTGTCACGAACCCAACAGATACACTTCCTAATATTTGTTTACGTGTACCTTCTCTCTTCTTTTTTATAATCAGTCTTGCCAGAGGTTTGTCAGTTTTATTAGACTTTCCAACCAACCAAATTTTGGTTTTACTGATCTTTTCTATTGGATATTTTCCTTTTCACGAATATTTACTATTTAAAAATGTCCTTATTTCTGCTTTCTTTCATTTACTCTGTTATTGTTTTTGTAACTTCTTAAATTGGATGCTTACCTTTTTCATTTCCAGCTTTGTTTCTTTAATAATACAAAGATTTAGGGACATAAATTTCTTTCTAAATGCCACTTTGGCTGCAACCCATCATTTTTTTCATTAGTTTTGATATGGAATATTTTCATTATTGTTCTGTTCCAAGTATTTTCTAATTTTTAGTATGACTTTTTTTTTTGACTCGTGATTTAATTCAAAGGATGTTTTAAAGTTTCCAAACGTAGGTTTTTTGTGTTTTTGTTATTAGTTTCCAATTTAATTGCCTTGTGGTCAGAAAATGTGAACTGTATGAGACTGATCTTTTGAAACTTGTTGACGTTTGCTTTTTTTATTTGCCTGGTATATGACTACCTTTCATAAATGTTTCATGTGCTGGACCACCGTTAGATGACACATTGCCTTTGTGTGAATTAGGAGAGTGTGACCTTTCTTCCAGGTGGATGCAGCACCACACCAGAACACGTGGTTTGGCAAGTGGAGCATAGGATGGATTTTGACCCCTGCTTGTCCCCTGGGCTAGGTCTTTTGATCAGTGAACAGTCTGTACGTGGTGGCCTGTTCTTGTGTTCTTGTAAAAGATGTTTATTTTCCAGTTGCTAGGTACAGTGTTCTATGTATATCTACTAGATCAAAGTTGTTCATTTGACGTTCAAATTTTCTACATTTTTATCAAGTTTTTTGTGCGCTTCATCTATCAATTTCTGAGAGAGATGAATTAAAGGCTCTCACTGTGGTGGTGGATTTGCCTGTCTCTCCTTGTAGTTCTGTTAATTTTTGCTGCACATATTTCAAGGTGGTTGAGTACATTCAAGATTAGGATTATTACATTTTCTTGGCAAGTTGAAATTTTTATCAATATATAGTAACCCTCTTTAAATCTAGTAATTATTTTTTTCCCTTAAAGTCAATTTGGTCTGATATTAATCTAGCTATAACAACTTATTTTTGTTGATATTAATATTTGCCTGGTGAATTTTTCTCACCGATTTTACTTTCAAATTTTCTGTGTCCCTTTGCTTTAGGGATGTCTCTTAAAAATAGCTGGACTTTTTAAATCCAGACTTCGAATCTTTACTTTTACCTGGAGCATTTAGCTCATTTATATTTTATGCAATTATTGATATACTTAAGTTTAAATCTACCATCTTCCTCTAATCTCTCTGTCCTGCTTTTCCAAAATTTTTTTCCTCCTTTCTTGCCTTTTTTGGACTGATGGATTTTTTTCTCTTTCGCTTTTTCAATTTTTCCCCCCTCTGGTAGTTTGGAAGATATATAATATCCTTTTATGTTTGTAGTGGTTATCCTAGAAATTTTAATATATATATATTTTTAACATAACTAAGTCTTTAGTTAATAAAAATCCATTACCAATACTCAGCCTTTCAGGGGACTGTCCCACAAAGGGCACAGCTTTTGCATTCATTCTTTGATTATTTTACTTATTTTGTCTCGTTTTGCCCTTATGTACCTCCTTCTTGGTCCCGTTATCTATTTTCACTGAGATGGTAACAAGATTGTTGGCCTTTACAATTACCTAAAATCAACCTATCACTCTATGTATCAGACCGTCAACATTGAAACTACCCAGTCCCCAGCCTTCATCACAGACTTCAGTTCCCTGCCTAGTTCCTCAGTAGCCATGAACCAGTGAGTTCACCAGGGAACAGTACTCCCAGCTGCTGAGGCAATACCAGGTGCTGATAGCAAAGAACAGGCAAGTCAACAACGAGGATGCAAAAGATATGATAGCTTTGCAATCTTGCAGAGCATAAAGCCAATTAGCACTGAGGAATTCCTAAAGGAGTCATCATGCCATGTAAAATTAGTTCTGCAGGCTCCGGGAGAAAGGAAAACCAAGGCCTCAAAGGGCATCACTGCAGTCAGGGCACACCACTTTTGTGGCATACTGAGTAGTAGGCATACTGCACACAATTCAGTGTTTCGAAGGACAAATCACTGTGGTACAGTGGCAAGGTAAGCCACAATATAGCAGAATATTGTATAGCTCAGTGGCTCTCAACAGAGGGCTATTTTGCACTCGAGGAGACATTTAGCAATGTCTGGAGATATTGTGACAAATGGTGTGGGGGGTGCTACTGACATCCTGAGGCCAGGATGTTTCTAAACCTCCTACAATGCACAGGATTCTCCTGCCCTCCGCGAAGAATTATCTGGCCCCGAACATGAATAGTCTCCATTGCTGCAGATTATGCAGTCAAGTATACATAAGTAGAAGGATACTTGCTTCTTGTATTACAGAAGCCATCTTGTAATAATGATTTCAAAACTTTTTAGGGAGGATGATGGTATAATGAGGATTCATTATACCATTCTGTTCACTTTTTTTTTTTTTTTGAGGAAGATTAGCCCTGAGCTAATTGCTGCCAATCCTCCTCTTTTCGCTGAGGAAGACTGGCCCTGAGCTAACATCCACACCCATCTTCCTCTACTTTCTATGTGGGACGCCTACCACAGCATGGCGTGCCAAGTGGTGCCATGTCCGCACCTGGAATCCGAACCGGCGAATCCCGGGCCGCCGAAGCAGAACGTGGGCACTTAACCGCTGCACCACCGGGCCAGCCCCTGTTCACTTTTGAAATATTCCATCATAGTGAAAAATGAAAAGATCAGAGGGTACTCATATCTCTGAACCTCCTTGAAATGGCAAAAGGTTTTTATGAGCAGATGTTATTGAAACTGAACAGTGTATATTTTCTAACGGGTGGCTTTAGAATTTCGAAATCAGACAGGACGTTAGGAGACTAGATATAGCGGATGAAAAGCAATCATAAACAACGGAGCATTTTCCCAGAACTTATTCTGAATACAGCCTATCCCCCTGAACAGTTTTTCAACGCAAATGAACTTGGCCCATTTGGCAAAACTTGCCAAATTTAGAAGATACTAGTTCTCAAGTTCATATGTTAATATATGTGTAGTAGGATTATTTCATTTGTTTTGTCTGTCTTTCCTAAATTTTCTGCCAAACATGTATTTTTAAAACATTTTTATTTTGAAAAGTTGCATAAATGGAATGGAGAATCCCTGTATGTCCTTCACCTAGATTCCTAAAATGTTAATATTTTACATTTGCTCAATCCATACTATCGTGTTTTTCTGAAACATTTTAGAGTAAGTTGCAACATAATGCCTTATCTCTAAATACTTCAGAGTATTTTCTTAAACAAAGACTTTCACATAACCACAGTACAAATATTAAAATCAAGAAATTAACATTGATACAATGTTATTACTTAATCTACAGATATTCAAATTCGGTTAATGGTCCCAATAATGGCCTTTTTAGCAAAAGAAAAATGTTTTTTCTGGCTGGGGATCAGTTGTCCTTTCTGTTGTTTCCACCAATCTGGAAGAGTTCCTCAATCTGTCTTTGTCTTTAGTGACCTTGACGATTTTGAATAGTGCAAGCCAGTAATTTCGTAGACTGTCCCTCAATATGGGTTTCTCTGATATTCCTTCATGATTAAATTCAGGTTATGTGAATTTTTGGCAGGATGAATAGTACTACAAAATTGGCTAGTGTTTTTCTTAGCGCCTTATCAGGAGGCACATGATGCCCATGTATCTAATTTCCGGGGATGCTTGTTTTCATCAAAGTTTGGATGGTGTCCGCCTTGTTTTCCCACTGCAAACTTTCCATTTCGCCCTTTGAAATGCTAAGTTTCTTGTCGGGAGATACTTTGAGACTATGTAGTGTAAACAAGTTGTTTTTCATGGTACTTGCGCCCCCTAGTTTTGCCTAAGGTTACAACGACAGCGGCCGACAGTGGCGTGTCAGCACCGGTGGTTGCTAGCGTTTCCAGTGCCGATTTTCTCCTCCTCGCTGGACTGTAACCCTTGTATTAGCTTAATGCCTGGCCCATAGCAAATGGCTGCTGCTTCTCGATTAATTTTTTTTTTATCTCAGCAGTTAGCAGGGTGTATTGTAATTGATCTGCTTATATATTTGTCCTTCCCACAGACTGTGAGCTGGTTGAGGGCAGGCATCGTAGCTTATTGTTCCTCTGTCTCCAATGTCTAGCACATACTAGATGCTTGAAAAATACATGTTTGAATTAGTGGCCTGGAGTAGATACCACGGAAGAAGAAAAGAGCTGGGAGTCGGCCTGGAGATGGCATTTTTCCTGTTGTACAGGGAAGCGAGGGCAAGGGTTGCAGAGGGCGCGGCCGGCGTCGTCACTCTGCGAAGGGACCCACGGGTGTCGGCCACCTAGCTGGCGGCAGGGCCTCGGGCTTCCGCGGGGTGGGGAGGCGAGTGGGGCGGGAAATCACAAACCGAACTCGCGGCTCCCGGCATTCCCCGTGGGCGGTGCTCCCCTTTGACCCCTCGCTCGCGTGCTACACATCCGGGCCTCTGCAACTAGTGAGAGGAAGATGGCGGCCGCAACCGTGGTGGTTCCCGTAGAGTGGATAAAGAACTGGGAGAAATCAGGGAGAGGCGAATTGTGAGTGTCCGGGCTGGAGGTGGGCGCCCGGCCGGGCCGGGCCCGGGCGTCAGCCGCGCTCTCACATGTGGGGGGCGTTTGGGGGGGAAGACGCGCCCCCTCCCCCATCCGGGCGGCGGGTGTGGATGGTTGGCCAGGAGTTTCGAACTCGGGGAGGAGAGGTGCCGTAACCGCCGCCGACCTCCTTCCTTCCTTGGCCTCCCCGAAATCCCTGCTGCCCGCCGCAGCCTGCCTGCCTTCAGCCTCGGAGCGGAACTCCCGTTTCGCCCCTGCGGGTCCCCGCGCTCCCGCTCGGGCTCTTTTTGTCCCCCTCTTCGCTTGAGCTCACTTGGCTCCTTTCTCTTGACGGGGCCGCGCCGGGGGGTTCGGACTTTCCAGCTCTCTCCGTCCCATTTCTTCACTCTGCACCGTTCGACTCCGCAGTTTGGAGCTCGGCGCCTCCTCTGCCCGAAGTCCGAGGAGGGCGAACCGTCCCGGACTCCCTCCCCTCCTCTCCGCCCGCCGCCGCGAAGCCCGGGGCGGCGCGAAGAGCCCCGCTTGGCACCTCTCGTCCTCCGGGGAGCGGTCTCTCGGACTGTCCCGGCCTCGCGCGGCGCCGCTGGCCGTGGGAGAAGTGTAGCAGGGACTGCCGGTTTCCCCGAAGACCTGCCAGCATTTCTTTGCTCCATGTTTTCACCTTAGAGCCTTTTCGGGTTGGATTCAACTTTCGTCATTAAATGTTTCCTAAACCCCATTTTGTCCTGGGACTGCAACTAATTTTGGCAACTCTCCAAGGTTCTCCAGTACCTAGAATAACGCGTTTCCTTTGGTCATAAAACTTGTTTTTATTTTTCAGTAATACAGAAAACAGTAATTTGCTATACCCGCGGTTTCCTCGCCCAAAATTTCAGCGCTCGCTCTCTCGGAAAAGAAAAAAAGAACCGTTTAAGCCGTAATACAAATAACTTATTTCCAATTTCCTTTTCTGAATCGCTTTATTAGCTAAAGCTCAGCCCTGTTTCAGAGTTTGAGATTCAACTCTTGTTAGCCATCTTTGCGGCCGTTGCACTCCCCCCTCCCCCCAGTCAGGTTACGATCGCTGGTGCGAAAGATACAAATCTTTGGAACTTCGTTCCTTGGAACGCCGCGCGGGGAACGCGTTGCCCTGTCTCGGCGTGTAACGTTGCCAGCCTCTATGACGCCCCTCTCCCCCGCACTCGCACTGCTTTAGAAAGTCTTAGCAGTGTGAGCTCCAGAATTGGATTGCCTGGGTAAGCCGCAGTCTTAGCCACTTAACTGGCTGAGTGACCTTGGGTAAGTTCCTTAACCAATTTGGCCGCTTCCCCTTGAGTAAATTGGGAATAAGAAGTACTCAAAGGACTGTTGTGAAGACTAAATAATGCTTGTAGAGCACTTGGCTTATAGTAAGTGCTCAAGTGATAGCTATTAAAAGGAATATTATTATTTTAATCTTTAGATATTTAAACTTCTCTGCACAGCTCTTGCACTTAAAAAGTCTGTACCGCTCAGGTTAGCAGTTAATTGGTCTTTGACTCTTTCATGTATACTCTTGTACTCTAAGGAAGTGAGAGATCCTTGAAGAGTGGGGACTATGTCTCATATTTCTTTTGGTTCAATCCTCCCCCTCTGTCCCCCTGCCTTTCTATCATATACTTGTAGTGCTTATTGGTTTATTAACTGACAGTATATTTGATAAACATTCGTTTTTAACTGTTAGGAATATTTTCCAAACCCTTGTATGTGCTAGTTAACAAATAACTATTAAGTCCCTTGTGTGTAGGGAAGGCAAGGTGGTAAGTTACCAAACCAAACCGTCAGGTTTATATTAGACTAGGATAACTCCAAAAAACTCATAAATCAGGTCACTGTTGTTTTGTTTACTTTTAAAGCCAACTTAGTTATTTAGGGGCTGTCGTCTTTGTAGATTGCTCAGCTTCCTCCTTCCAGCTAACTGTTTTTGACAGTTTTACTATTATTACTCTCACTTTAGAATGGGTATCAGGGCTAGGAGGTGATATTCTGCTTGGCTTCTGACTGGCAGTCGTTGGAGAAAAACAAAGTGATGTAGAAGGTCGAAATACCTAGTCAAAATGGAATTTTGGATTCACTTTACGTATATTTACAAGATCCGTGCTACCTGTCATAGTTCCTGTGTTTGAAGAGCTGCTTCAAAAGACTTATATGTGTGTAGTTATTGCATGGCTTGTGGAATGTAGTTTGAATTACAGTAGATCCAAATCAGTTTAGTCAGTTTTATAATTGTGTTCTGTTATATGAAGCGAGTTTAAAGTTGTTAGTTGTGTGACATAATGAAATATTTTAAGTAGTCAAACACATCACCATCCAGTACTTTGTCTTCATTTATTTGACTTATTTTCCCTCCTTGAAAACTTGGTTGCATATAGTCTAACTTTGGAGTTTTTCTATCTTGCTAAAGATAGATGTTAGCATTTTCATTTTTTTTAGAACAAATGGTGTTGTAAATATATTACAAAAAAATCCTTTCCTTTGTCTGAAAACAGAGCCTCTTAAATATAAACCAGCAACTGGAAATGTTAAAAACAAAGGTAATGTGCCAGAAATTATTAGTGAATCCATTTATAGATTTGGCTTTTAGAATATGACCAATATTTAAAATTATATCTTGAGTGGATTTTTCCTTTTTAATGAGATAAATTAGCAGATCAGCTTTAACTTAACTGAAAACTACCTTTTTAAAAAAATGCATGGTGACTTTCATGAGGTGGTTAGTTCATTTCTTGTCTGTCACTTCTTACCAGTGTAAGAGGGTATTCTGGGAGTTGTAGTCAACTTCAGCGTCATGGTGTTAAAGCAACGCATGAGATGTATGGAGCATTTTATAACTTTCAGAGAGAACAAATTTTTAATTGTGCCTCATGAAAAGCAACTGTCTATTAAGATGGAAAGTCTTGGCTTTGAAGAATAATTTTTGTTGGGTAAGTAAGGAGAAAAGCAAAACTGTTTTGCTTATCTGAATGGTTCATCATGTACCTAACTGTTGTTTCCAGAGATGCTGATTATGTTTTTAATGGTCAATTGCTGAACTCTTAAAATGATCTTTTCCAAGAGATATCAAAAGGACAAAGGAGGACAACCAAAATATAATTATCAAGTGTCCTTTCCACTAACACTTAAATCTACTCTTACAAGTTTCATATCTAAATGCAAACTCTTTCAAATTCTATGCCATATGCAAGCTATGGATTTAATCACTTGGATTTTGGAATTAGAGTATTAGTTTCTTGATCGTTTCATATTAGCATAGGACTTGCCGTGATTAAGCTAATAAACTTGCATGCACTGGTAGATCCAGTGGAGAACTCTGTTTTTTGTAGAAATCATTAACACAGTGAGCTCAGCATTTCTTTGCGTCACAAGCAACCTTAATGTAGGATTTATGTTCCAAGCTCTTAATCTGAAGATGTTAGCCTCATGTCAATGCTTAGTCTAATTTTGAAATACTTATATTTGTTAAATATCATCTATTTGTCTGAAGAACTTAATTCTTTTAAAAAACTTACATATCAATTAGAAATTTTAGGTCTTACCTTATTGATTATTGGTAGTTATAATAAAGTTTTAATATTTAAAACAATCGCCAAATGGTTGCCATTGTTTTTTTCCTGCTGCTACTCAATGATTTTCCACATTCCACAACTTATCTAAGTACGTTTGGATGTTCATTAAATGTTGTCTGACCTGACTTTTTTGGAGGGAAGTCGGAGGGAGGAGTTTATTGCAAATAATCATTCTAAGAAATTTTAGTCTTGGTAGTTGGTTTTTTTTTTTCTTCAAAAGGTGCTCTAAATTCAGCTGATGCTTTATCTGAAACCTTTTTTTCATGTCTTAGTTTTCATTGGCATTTATTTTCTTATTTCTACCTATATGCACAAGTTAAGTCTAAGTCTTGGTCTGTTTTCCTGGTAGGAGAAATGCATTCTGCAGAAAATGTAGCAATACCTGGACATTTTCTAGGCTACTGCTTTCTTTGTTTGTTAGAAAAATTAAATTATTCTGCAATGCTTAAATACTAAGGTAGAATGAATGCTGTTAATGTACTTGTGTGCAGGAACTTCTGTTGTCTTTTTTAACGTTTCCTGTTCCCTTCCCTCCTCCTAAGTGCGTATTTTTATTTTCATAAATGCCTATTTCAGGATAAAACTATGTGCCCAATGTTCATTCTTGTGGGTTATGTCTCTCTTCTAACAGTGATAACAGAGGTAGTACTTTGCTTAACCAAATTTAACCTTTTTTGTTGTTTTGTTTTTAAGAATTAATTGAAGCACAGATTGACGTCAGTTTTTTACACGTGAAGCCAACTTTATGATGTTGACCATAATCAAGTAGTTCAGGCTTCTGCTATGTTTCCTTTTTTACTGGAAAATGGGATGAAGTAAGGTGGAAAGCTAAATACTGACATTAAGAAGTATTCATGAAATACTCAAGTCCTTGGAAGAACTCAAGACATTTTATTTAGTTTGTTTCACAGATCTTTGACAAAAAGTAGGTTCTGTCTTTGTTCTCAGGGACCTGAGACAGCGTCTCCACAATAGCACCAAACTATTTTAAAAGTGGAAAAAGATGGTAAACTCAATTATTTGGAGGGTATTAAGGGACTAAAATAATCATTTGAATTTGGACTGAGGCAGAATATTTGATTATTTTTTAAGTCACATTAAAATGGGCGGCTGTTGCAGGTAGTTTTGTTTGTTTCTCCCCTTGTAATTTAGGATAGAGTACTAAAACTGTTTAACAGGTGTAGTAAGACGTGCAGCATTCAGAAATAGAATTGTTTCTTTAAGGATCCCGCACGATCTTTAGTTTAGTGGATTACTTGGGGAGAAGAGTTCAGAAAAGTGATTGGGGGAAAATGCTTAACAATTGTTTTTAGTTTCCTCCTGCAACTAAGGAAGAACTGTTTTATGCTAGGGAAATAAGTGTTATGCAGGTGAATTGCCTTATCGTAATAACCCATCAATGATTCTTTACACAATTTGAGCAAATCTTTGATGTGCTAATTAATAGTTCATGATGACATTACCATCTGCATCTTAATGAATATGTTTGTGGCCTCTGACTGGGAAGATGGAATTATATTTCAATTATTTCTTAAAATTATGTAACAATGACTGTACTATTAGATTAGGTGGAATTTGGAACACTGATTTACCCCCTCCCCACTGGAAGGATTATGGCAAAAGACATACGCATTAAGCGTTTTAAAACAAATGGAAAATGAAGCTATTGAAAATGTGAACAAGCAAATATATTCACCATAAGAAGGAATGTTTGACCTTGGTTTTTAGTAGTAGCCTGGATACAAGGGGAAAGATGAGTTGATTCTGTTATATTGCTCTGTCAAAGACATAAAGTTTCCTGCTACTGCACTCTAAAGGGATGGAACCTATGAGGACAGTGAGAACCACAAGGGGGAATTGTTTTAACACTTTATAACAAATATTGAAGTAGTCTTGATAACACTTTCTTATATATTTCCCCTCAACAAAAAAGGAGCTAGATGGCACACATTTTTAGGTTCTATTCTCTGATGCTAGTCTGAAGCAGAAGATATTGCTATTTTGTCTATTGGAAGTAAGACTGATTTTTTTTTTGTTTTGTATTCCAGATAAGCTTGTGGTAAGTTTAACATACTTTGAGAAATTAGAAGTTTAACCATTGTTCTTAACACATTGGAAGGCCTGTCTAGTTCTCCAGAGAAGTAGTTGAAAGTACTTGGGGTGAAACTTAAATCAGTTTATTTTACCATTTCTATGGTGCTCTCTGAAAACTTTTCTGTTCTTTTTTTTTAATAGGAGTTGTCTACAAATTAATAACTAAATGAATTTTTCAAACTATGGAGATTTAATTTACTAATTGCTCTCCATTGGCAAGGCCTTTTTATTCTTTGGTTTTGAAAATAATTTTGAGACCTACAAGTGAATTGTTGACCAGGAAGAGTTTACTTTGTTGACTTTTAACAACCTTACCCTGCTCATCCTGATGATGGAGTATTGAAATAATCAAAAGACACAGAGATGAGTTGCAAGAGCATGGATAATCTGCAAAGTAGATAATCCCTCTGGATGATTGTAATGTGGCATCATATTTCACTTTAGGTGTGATCTGTAAGCACACTCTGTTGTCTTAAAATTATTTGTTTTATTGGCTGTAGAAAAAGGATCGCTAGACATAAAAGAGTAAGAAACATATATCCATTCATTGCTTCTCTTTTTTGTTAGAGCCTTGTGCAACTTATAATATTTCTTTTTCTAAATTGAGAAATTAAAAAAAATACAGAAAAGTGCATAAAACCTAAATGTAGAGCTTAAAGAATCACTGTAAGATGCATACCCATGTAACTCACACCCAGGTCAAGACAACGTAACCCCCATTCCTGATTGCACCCTCTTTACCTTCCCCACGGTAACCATCATCCTGACATTTATGATTTTCTCTTCCTTGTTTTTATTTACAGTTTTACTACCCAGTTAGTTTAAGTTTGTTCCTCTTGAACTTCATATAAATGAGATCATAGCCGGTGTGTTCTATTGTGGGGGCTGCTTTTGCTCAACATTATGTCTTTAGGATCCATTCCTATTTTTGCAAGTGTCTGCAGTTCTTTGATTTTCATAGTTACAGGATGTTCCACTGTATAACTGTACCATAATTTATCTCTTATGCTATTGATGAACAGTTTTACTGTTTACCAACTGTGCCAATAGAAGCATTCTTATACAACTATCTTGGTGTACACAAGGATGTGTTTTTGTGGGATATATACTGAATTGTAGACTCACTGGGTTCTCGATTGTGATTAACTTCAGCTTTACTAGATACTGCCAAACTATTTCAAAATATACTCCTACCAGCAGTGTATGAGAGTTAACCTTGCTTCACGTCCTGGCTAACATTTAATATTATCAGACTTTAAATTTTTGTCACCGTGGTATGTGTGTAATGATATTTTATTGGGGCTTATATTTTTATGGGCATCTTTTTATATGTTATTGGTCCTTTGGATTTCTGACTTGTTTTGAAAGGCCTCTTTATTTCTTTTTCCAATTTTTCTATTGGATTGTTTACATTTCTTTCATTGATTTATAGGCATTCTTTATATAAGTCTGTATTTGTACCTTTTGTGGGTTACACTGTATGTGTAGCAGATGTCTTTTGCTATTCTTTGGCTTGTATTTCCAGTCTTATGATGACTTTTGATGAACAGAAGTTATTCATTTTAATTTGGTCAAATTTATCAATCTTTTGCTTTCTGATTAGTACTTTTTTTGTGTTTAAGCGGTCATTCCCCATTCCAAGGTTAAGGAATTTATCCTCCTGTGATTTTTGGGAAACATACTATTTTGCTTTTCATTTTTAAATCTTACCTAACTAGAGTTGATTTTTGTGTATGCTGTGAAGTAGGAGTTGCAATAAATTGTTGCAGTTGGTGTACATGAAGGAAATCCAGCTTCACACAGACAAATAGTTGGCAAAAGGAGAATTTTAATAGCCTTTTCAGATAATTGTAGATTTTCTTCTTTGATATCATGTTAGGATTTGTCAAGTGGTAGTTGAGCCAAACTGTTTCAGTGAACTTTTTGTACTTTGTTAAATTAAAAGTCATTTGTCTCTCTTTTATTTGGAATCTATCTTTTACCCTTGCATTATTTTGCAACATCATGCATTGGTCAGTTGGAAGATATTGGTCCACTGAATGATAACAGCTTTTCCAAATATTAATGCAGTACCTTGTATAATATCTAAAAACACATTCTTCAGTATCATCACTGAACTAATCAGGAAAGTTTTTATGAATTGGGAACTATTCAAGTCCATGGTGGCAGATACAAGTTTTCCAAAACTGTGATTTTTGTTTGAAAACTTCCATTTTATCATTATCAACAAATACCCTCAGTTGTTTTCCTTGAAGTGATTGGCTCACTTGGTTCATTTTTGAGAAAATGCCTGCCAAAGACCCAAGTCTGAATAACTATAGTTGTCAGTTGTTCTTTCAGTAAAAATGTTTTATGAAAAAGCAGCTAGTTCAGCTCACAAGTCAAACAGTTGCATAAGGAATTTTCTTGGAGACAGCCACAGTATTTTGGTGTGTGGCAGAAATGTTTTGTGCGTACTTTCCTTTTTATCACATAGAATATTAAAAATGCATGTTCTAAAAAAAGACATGTTCTCAGGGCTCAGGATTTAATAAAGTTAATAATTTGTACTACTTCATCAAGGACATATTCTTTATTGTAGGCAAAAAGACATAACTTGAGATCAACCTTCTTAACAAATTTGTAACTGAACAGCGCGTTATTGTTAATAAGCACAGTATTGTACGACAGATCTCTAGATCTTTTTCATCTTGCATGACTGAAGTTTTATACCCATTGAACAGCAACTTGCCAGTTCTCTTTCCCCCTCGCCCCTGGCAACCACCGAAGTTCTATTTTTTGCTTCTATGAGTTTGACTACTTTAGATAGCTCATATAGGTGGAATCATGCAGTATTTATCCTTCTGTGACTGACTGACTTCATTTAGCATACTGTCCCCAGGGCTCATCCACGTTGTAGTAGATGACAGGATTTCCTTCTTTTCTTATGACTGATATTCCATTGTATGTATATGCCACATTTTCTTTATGCATTCTTTTGTCAGTGGACATTTAGGTTGTTTCTAACTCTTGGCTATTGTGAATAATGCTGCAGTGGATGTGGAGGTGCAGATACCTCTTTGAGATCCTCATTTCAGCTCTCAGGAATAATACCCAGAAGTGGGATTGGTGGATTATATAGTAGTTCTATTTTTAGTTTTTTGAGGAACTTTCATACTGTTTTCCATAGTGGCTACACCATTTTTACATTCCTACCAACAGTGCACAAGGGTTCCAGTTTCTCCACATCCTCCCCAACACTTATTTTCTTTTTTTTTTAAGAATTTTTTTTTTTTTTTTTAAAGATTTTATTTTTTCCTTTTTCTCCCCAAAGCCCCCCGGTACATAGTTGTGTATTCTTCGTTGTGGGTTCCTCTAGTTGTGGCATGTGGGACGCTGCCTCAGCGTGGTCTGACGAGCAGTGCCATTTCCGCGCCCAGGATTCGAACCGACGAAACACTGGGCCGCCTGCAGCGGAGCGCGCGAACTTAACCACTCGGCCACGAGGCCAGCCCCTTAAGAATTTTTTTTACACCAGTTTTAGATTCAAAGAAAGATTGAGAGGAATGTACCCCCGTGCCTAATCACGCATAGCCTCTCCTGTTATCAACATTACCTACCAGAGTGGTACATTTGTTACAGTTGATGAACCCACGTTGACACATCATAATCATCCAAAATTCATAGTTTACCTTTGGCTTCACTTTTGATGTTGTACATTCTCTGGGTTTGGACAAATACATAATGACATCCATCCATCATGATAGTATCAGAGTGTTTTCACTGCCCTAAAAATCCTCTGTGCTCCACGTATTCATCCCTCCCAGCCCCTGGAAACCACTGATCTTTTTACTGTCTCCATAGTTTTGTCTTTTCCAGAATGTCATATAGTTGGAAACATACTATGTAGCCTCTTCAGATTGGCTTCTTTCACTTTGAAATATGCATTTAAGGTTTCTCCATGTCTTTTCATGGTTTGATAGCTGATTTCTGTTCAGTGCTGAATAATCCATTGTGTGGATGTACCAGTTTATTTATCCATTCACCTAATGAAGGACATCTTGGTTGCTTCCAAGTTTTGGCAGTTATGAATAAAGCTACTGTAAACATCTGTGTACCCATTTTTGTGTGGGCGTAAGTTTTCACCTCCTTTGGGTAAATACCAGGGAGTGGGATTGCTGGATTGTAAGACAAGAGTATTGTTTAGTTTTGTACGAAACCACCGAATTGTGTTCCACTGGGGCTGTACTATTTTGTATTCCCACCAGCAGTGATTGAGAGTTCCTGTTGTGCACATCCTCACCAACATTTGGTGTTGGCAGTGTTCTAGATTTTGGCCATTCTAATAGGTGTGCAGCAGTATCTCACTGTTTTAATTGCATTTCTCTGATGATAAGTGATGTTGAACATCTTTTCATATACCTGTTGGCCATTTGTATGTCTCCTTTGGAGAAATGTCTTGAAGTCCTTTGCGCATTTTTTTAAATCAGATTTTTCTTTTTGCTATTGAGTTGTAGATGTTCATTATAATTTTTGGTTGTTAACCCCTTATCAGATATATGATTTGCAAATGTTTTTCTTCCATTCCGTAGGTTGCCTTTTCATTCTGTTCATTGTTTCCTTTGCTGTGCACACAATTTTTAGTTTGATGTTCCACTTGTCTGTTTTTGCTTTTTTTTGCCTCTGCTTTTGTTATCCTATCCAGGAAATCATTGCCAAGACCAATGTCACGAAGCTTTCCCCTTATGTTTTTTCCTAGGGCTTTTAGAGTTTCACGTCTTACGTTTGTGTATTTATTTAATCCATTTTGAGTTGATTTTTGTGTATGGTGTAACATAAGTGTCCAATTTCATTCTTTTGCATGTGACTATCCATAATGGCTGTTGAACCTCTCTAGTGAATTTTTCGGTTCAGTTATTACATACTTTAGCTCCAAAATTTGTTTGGTTCTTTTTAAATATTTTGTCTTTTTGTTGAAATTCTCATTTTGTTCATGCGTCTTTTTCCTGAGCTTGTTGAGTATATTTATGATGGTTATTTTAAATTCTTTGTCAGATAGTTCATATACCTCTAATTCTTTAGTGTCAGTTTCTAGAGACTTATTTTGTTCCTTTTATTGGGCCATTTTTCCTGTTTCTTTATGTTCCTTGTAATTTTGTGTTGGTATCATTGCTTTTGAAAAAATACTCTTCTCTCCCAGGCTTTGTGGACTGGCTTAGTACAGGGAAAGGCCTTTACCAATTAGCCTGGCTATAGATTCTGGGGGCCTCTCAAACCTTTTCTCTGGATATGTCTTCTCTGGACTTCTGTATGTAGATTCCAAATTAGAGGGATTTTCCAGTTTGTTTTTCTCAGAAGCTTGTACTCTCTTGCATCCTCTGGTGTCCATCTGTTGTACCATGGCTCCTCTGAAGCAGCAGCACACCACCCAGCTCTTTTTTGTGTTTAGTGGCCCCCAGGCAGCTAGAGTATGCTGGGTATCGTCAGCACCCTAAGTCAAGCTAGACAGAGACCAGTCCCTCAGGCCGTCCCCCAGAAAGCTGGAATATTGGACACACGCTCCAGTCTTCCCTTTCTCCCCTGAGGGAGAGGTTGCTGAGCTGTATTGTCTCTGTTCGCTGTACCGTGATTCTCTGGATCTGCAGCTTGCCACCCAGCTCTTTTTTGTTCTCAGCAGTCCCCAGGCACCTAGAGTATGTCAGGTCCCATCTGTGCTCCAAGATGTTCAAGAAAAAAACTAGTTCCTAGGGCAGCCACTCAACCCAAGTCAGAATGTTAGGTGTAAAGTCCAGTCTTCTCTTTCCCTCCCCAGAGAGAATCGGGAGCTGGGAGTTTCCTTCCAGTTGTGTGGTACTGTGTCAGGAGGAGGGACTGTGGTGAAAGGGTGTCATGAATTTTCTTGCTGGCTTTGATGCAGCTGGTTTAGTGCTTGCCTGGGGTGCAGGAACCTCTTAACTGGTTTCTGAATTTCTCATAAAGGGAATTGGTGTGTGTACTGTTGTGTAATCGGTGTTTCTATGGGAGGAAGGAAGGCCTGGGGCTTCCTATTCTGCCATCTTGCTGATGTCACTCCCATCAAGAACATTCTTAATTGAAACTGGCTTTTGCTTGCGAATGGTCATGAAAAATATAATGAAACAGTTTGGTGACATCTTACATGAGACTGGCTTTATTCTTTCCTTTGATTTCCTGATCATGAAGAATTCAGTAGGACAGTTTGGTGCTGCTGCCTTGATGCATGCTAAGGTGCCAGCAGCCTTACTGTACCTTCCTTTGCTTTTGAACTGTTAGTGAAAATGTCAATATAGCAAAAAAGGGAAACAAAGTCTTACTATTACGAACATAGTTTTGACCTTGCAGAACTCCAGAAAGTGTCTTGGGGATCAGGGCATGAACCGCACTCAAAATTGCTACTTTATCAAATTATAACAGTTCCCTTCTATTCCTGTTTTTCTAGAAGTCTTTTTTTAAAAAAATAGTGAATAGATGTTGGGTTTTGCCAAATGTCTTTTCTTTTTTTGCTCAGGAAGATTTGCCCTGAGCTAACATCTGTGCGAATCCTCCTCTATTTTGTATGTGGGTCGCCAACACAGCATGGCTGACAAACAGTGTAGGTCTGTGCCCAGGATCTGAACCCGGAAACCCAGGTTGCCTAGGTGGAGCACATCAAACTTAACTACTGCGCCCCTGGGCCAGCCCTCAGACGTCTTTTATGCATCTATTGGACTATCCTGTGATTTTATTTTATTTTTTTTGAGGAAGATTAGCCCTGAGCTAACATCTGCTGCCAATCCTCCTCTTTTTGCTGAGGAAGACTGGACCTGAGCTAACATCCATGCCCATCTTCCTGTACTTTGTATGTGGGATGCCTACCTCAGCATGGCTTGCCAAGTGGTGCCATGTCTGCACCCGGGATCTGAACCGGTGAACCTTGGGTTGCTGGGCTGGCCCCTATCCTGTGATTTTAAAAAGTCAATTTAATGTGGTGATTTAATTTGAACCAACTTTGTGTGTTTAGGATAACAGTCTTGATGTATTTAAATATTATTTTTCCATTTATTTATCTCTCTATATTTAATACTACACATATTTAAATACCATGGGACACTATTATTATTATTTCATTAATATTCATTTAGAATTACCCTTATGCTTACCACTTTTTTCCTCGTCATTTCTTGTTGCAATTACAAGGTTCTATCTGGGCTCATCTTTATCCTGCCTAAAGAAAGTCAAGCATTTCTTTTAGTGTGTGAACTCAGTTGTTGTTTATCTGAAGTTCAGTCCTTATTTTGCCTTTTCTTAGAACCACATTTTTTGAGTATAGAATTTTAAGTTGGCAGATAGTTTATTTTAGCATGTTGAATGTGTCTTTCAGCTGTCTCTGGCATTCAGTGTTCTTGTTGCGAAGTTTTGAAGATAGTAGTCTTTTTTTTTCTCAGGTGCATAAATGATTTTGTCTTTGGTTTTCTGTAGCTTTACTGTGATGTGCTCAGATATGAATTTCACTTCGGTTCTGGAAAACTGAATTCCTAGCTATTATTTCTTCAAATAGTGCTTTTGTCCTGTTCTCTCTCTTCTTTCTGGAATTTCCAATTAAGAATACCTCTTTTCACTGTATCCTGTGTATCTGTTCTTTGCTGTATTTAGATTAATTCAAAATACAGCAAATATTTTTCTCAATTTTTTGTTCTTAAACTTTATTATTGGAAAAAACCTCAAACAGATGAGAAAGTAGGAAACTAGTATAATAGCCCCCCAGTGAAATCATCCCCCAGCTCCAATAGTTATCGACTGCCGGCTAGTCTTGTTTCATCTATAACTCTACCCATTTTCCCATTCTATTAAAGTAAATATTATTTCATCTGTAAATATTTCAGCATCTATCTCTTAAAGATAGTCTTTATAAAATATCCCAATTCACTCATAAATGTAAATTTTTAAAATAATTGTTTGGGGCCAGCCCAGTGGTGCCATGATTAAGTTTGCATGTTCTGCTTCAGCGGCCAGGGGTTCACCAGTTCGGATTCCTGGTGCAGACATGGCACTGTTTGTCTAAGCCATGCTGTGGCAGGCGTACCACATATAAAGTGGAGGAAGATGGGCACGGATGTTAGCTCAGGGCCAGTCTTCCTCAGCAAAAAGAGGAGGGTTGGCAGCAGATGTTAGCTCAGGGCTAATCTTCCTCAAAAAAAAAAAATAAAATAATTGTACGATACAAGTAAGGATCCATACATTGTGATTGACATATGTCTTTTTTACCCTGAGGAACCCCCACCATCTTTTATTTCTCTTTGCAATATATTTGTTGAAGAGACTGGGTCATTGTCCTGTAGAGTTTCCCATAGTGTATTTAGGTTCATGGTTTTTTTTTTTTTTTTAAAGACAACTTCGTTATGTGGGTGGTGTATTCTTTCATCTGGATCAGGAGGCACATAATGTGTGATTGTCTCTTCTTGCGATGTGAACAACCATTGATAGATGGCTAGATCTTTTAATTTATTAGGGATCTTAAAATGGTGATGTTCTGATTCTAACATTCCTTCTTTATTAACTGAAATACTTTAATACAGAGACATTTCTTATCAACTGTTGGTTCATATATGAAAGGCAGAATAAGTGCCTGATTTTTATTCTTTTATCTACCAGTTTTCAAAATAATGAATCGATTCACTAGCATCCTTCAGTTCTGACCAATTAGTTTTAAGGCTTGTTTTATTCTCATTATAAACTAATGGATTTAAACATATTTGATAAATTTCCGGATATTTTTGATTGTTATAATTTGCTCTGTTAGGATTGGAAATTAATACAGATTATTTCTGTTTTATTCTAGTTTGCATTTATGTCGGATTCTCAGTGAAAATAAAAGCCATGATAGTTCAACTAATAGAGGTAAGACTTTTAAAAGTATCATAGCTATTATTTTTGGCCTGGTCAAAATGTAATAAATATCCTGTTTTCCATTAAATTGTAATGAATGAAAATAAAAGGTATAGGATAGTTTACATTATATAAAGCTTTTATGTGAATATATTACAGTTAGGATTAAAACTGTACTTAGAGTAAGACTTTACATCTCTAATACGGATATTATTTGACCTACATAATAGTCAGAGGATGTTGCTTGGCTTTATTGTGACATGGCAATTTAGCTAAATTTTAGCAGTTGCTAGCTGTATTAAAAATTACACAGACTAGCTATCAATCTTAAACAGAAGAGAAAAGCTAGCATGAAAAGAAAACCTATTCTGATCTTGTTTGCACTAGGAAATTTCCAGAAACTGAGGTTCAGTGTTTTTACTAAAGCTGGTTATGTTTAGGTGGTATCTGGGGATCTTGTTAAAGGCAGTTGTCATGGAAAACGTTAGAAGCAAAGGAGTTGTTTACTGCATATCACAGATATGATTTATTAAGTAAAATGTTATGTAGTTAAACAGCATGTAAATGTTCCATTTTTTTAAATTTTAAAGGATTTTACTATTTAACATTCATTGATTTAAAATTAGGCATATTGATTTACAAAAGGAGGGGAAGCAAAAGCAATTATGTATAGCAAGTTTAAAGCATTTTCATATGTATCTTTCACTGGGAGTAGAACCCATAACATTTTATTCAATCTGGAAAAAATAATTTATAACCAATATTCTATTTTAAATAAGAAATTAGATAAAATTCATTGTAGCTATTTAAATTATGCCTTTGTGAATAGAAGATTAAGAATAGAATGTTTTCTATAGAAAAGTTTACTTTTGCTTTATCAAAAATTAAATATTAATATGAGAGTATATATTTTTTAAAAGAACATTTAGATTTTTGAGTGGAAAGCATTTTTTAACAAATGAATGAACCATTTTTTTCCTATCATTTGAATAAGACCTGTTTGAAAACTTAGCATTCCTAGCCTGCATTCAGTTATTTTCCAATTCATCCCACTTATAAAATTGCATGATTATTCATAAAGATTTCTGAGGTTGATATAATGCTTTCTTTTTTGAATAGGTCAGTTGACTGCTAGATGTGTAAGAAAATTAAAAAAAAGACTCCTTTCTTTTTTTTTTTTTTAAAGATTTTATTTTTTCCTTTTTCTCCCCAAAGCCCCCCAGTACATAGTTGCATACTCTTCGTTGTGGGTCCCTCTAGCCGTAGCATGTGGGATGCTGCCTCAGCGTGGTTCGATGAGCAGTGCCATGTCCGTGCCCAGGATTTGAACCAACGAAACACTGGGCCGCCTGCAGCGGAGCACACAGACTTAACCACTCGGCCACGGGGCCAGCCCCAAAAAGACTCCTTTCTAAAAGCCCTTGGATTCTTAATTTTTTTTCTTCCCCAGATTTAAAGCAAGGTTTTAACTTCTCAGTTAACCTTGATCTTGTTTGCAGTTGAAACCTTAAGTGGATAAATAAGAGAAAGAATTCTCAGAAAAACTATGAATAGCGTAGGCTAGGGTGATTACTCTCAGTTTTAAATGGGACTTTGTGTATCTTTAATAACTATCAGATAATTGTTAATTTGCACAATTGTTCTGATTCACATATGAAACCAAAAATAGTTATGAATGTGGCCTCCTTGACTGAGTTGTCAGTGCTGTCTTTCGCTTGCCCTTGCCTACTTCCTCAACGCATAGACTCTTTGACTGGTGTCTGCCAACAGTCAAGCTTTGGTCTAGGGGCCCCAGTTAGTAGTCCATGCAGAAAGCTGACTGAATGTCATTTCTTTAGAATTTCCTTTGTTCTGTCTCAGGGGAATTGAGTTTGGGTAGTGTTCCCTCTGACATTTCCCTTTCTGCTTCTCCCTAGAATTGATTTCATTTCAGGCAGGCAGTTTCCCTTGCACACACTACTTCTACTTGTTCTTTTTATAAGTCCTTTCCCCCCAATAAAATGACATTGTAATGAGGGCTGATGAAGATGAGTAGTCTTAGTGATATTTGACATAACCAAGAACTGGTGTCTTTAACCTTCAAATCATTCAAATCCTGCAAAGAACATTTAAGAATCTCTAGAAGTCCCTGTTACTTGTGGCTGTTTTTAAGACTGCTTTTTCTGAAATGTTAGCATTAAGATAAAATCTTTTATATATTTTATAGTGCGTAATTATAAGGGTTGTAAGTTTTCTTCCCTGTTGTAAATGTGAAGTTTTTCAACTTTAGTATGGATTTTACAGGATTTTGTGGGGCTGGCTTTGGTAGTCTTAAGGCACCATTTACTGTTTCTATGGATGGAATACAATAGGAGTTCCTAATCACTTAAATGGGCATTTAAATAACACGTGAATTGGGGACCATCTTTGTTACTTTGTGGATTACATTGTGATTGTTTTTATGTCACTTAGTGTCAGCAAAATGATCTGGGCCATTTGTTCTCTATTTTAATCTCCTTCAGTGATTAAGATTAGAATTCCCTCAGCCCCTATGAGCCCATATTCTTATGGGAATTTAGTTTATGATGCTCAGCTGTTTTGTCCTTCTAAGAGTGATTGCTTTTTAAAAAATCGTAGTTATCTGGATAACTTTAAATGAGTATTATTTGTCGTAAAAGCATTTTATTAATGGAAATTGAAAGCATGAAATTGACCTCATATTCCTACCCTACTAACAAATAGATATTTTTTCTTTGCATTTTAGCTTTTATATAGTTTATTATAAGCATAATGAAGGCATATTTGTGAAAAAGGTAGAATATATTTAGTCAGTTCTTCATAAGGAATTGGGGTAATCTGACTATATTTCTTTAGCAAATAATTCAATGGACAAATTTGTTTCATTGTAAAATACTATTTTCATTGTTTAAGGGGGAATTGATTTTTTTATGCTCCTTTTTGGTGACTAGTAGTCAAACCAAGGGGGAAGATTTTTAAATATTTGATTTTTTGCTTGCTATTTTGCTCTAAAAGATTTTTGATTCCCCTCAAAAGGGAATTATAAGTTGACTTTATTTTACATTAATGTTTTTAGAGCTACCTGTTTTTCTTTTTTTTCCCTTTTATTTTATTTTATTTTTTTTATTGAGTTAATGATAGGTTACAATCTTGTGAAATTTCAGTTGTACATTAATGTTTGTCATTCGTGTTGTAGGTGCACCACTTCACCCTTTGTGCCCACCCCCCACCCCACCTTTCCCCTGGTATCCACTAAACTGTTCTTAGTCCACATTTTTAAATTCCTCATATGAGTGGAGTCATACACAGATTATCCTTCTCTAGCTGGCTTATTTCACTTAACATAATTCCCTCAAGGTCCATCCATGTTATTGCAAATGGAATGATTTTGTTCTGTTTTGCAACTGAGTAGTATTCCATTGTATATATGTACCACATCTTCTTTATCCATTCGTCTGTTCATGGGCACTTAGGTTGCTTCCATGTCTTTGCTATTGTAGATAATGCTGCAATGAACATTGGGGTACATAGGACTTTTGGGATTGCTGACTTCAAGTAGAGCTACCTGTTTTTCTACTTTTAATGAGAAGGAGGAGGTAAAGGTTTAGGGTATGGGACAAAAGAAAAGGATGACTGGAGGGAGGTGTTCACCTGACCATTAACTCCTTCCTGCCCCAAAATATTTCTTCTCCAGGAAAGGGGACTATCCTAATTAATAGTGAATGAGACAACTTGTGGTTGACAGTTCTCATAGAACTGCCGTTTTATGTATGTGTGTACCTATGTAATTATTTTAGTTTGAATTCTGATGGAAATAAAGGTAAAAGAGAGATTTAGATTTGGGGAGAAATTTCTCTGACAGTAGGATATGGATAAGACTTGATTTTATATTTACTGCTATTCCTTACCTGTTGTCAGTGTAGCCCCGAGATTGAATTGACTATAATCTGAATATATTTAGAAAGCTGTGAAATCTGCTGGTGAGAGGAATGGTTTATTTAGCTTATATCCACTTGCTGGAGTTCTATGCAGTCATTGAAAATAATTTTGGAGACTTTGGCAACATGAGAAAATGCTTTCAAAAGTGTTCGTGGGGGAATCAGAATACCAAATGATGTGAACTGTGAATAGAAATATGTAAAATATGTAGACTTATAGAAAAAGAGTGGAAGGAAATGCCCAAGCAGTAATCTTGTAGTAGTGGAGTCAAAGTTAACTTTTTTCTACTCTTTTAGTATTCTGTTTTTGTGAAAATAAAAGGAAAAAATCTGTTAGAGAAAAGCGGTAGAAGTATATTTCTCTTATCCTTATTGATGTTTATAATAATTCTGAGAAGTAGGACATATATGGATCTTTACCCGGAGGGTCTGTCTTTCATGTTCAAGAGACTGTGTCCTTACACTCTTTCTTTTATGTTCAACAGATTTCCAGCAAGCTCTGTATGAATTGTCATACCATGTCATTAAAGGAAATCTAAAGCATGAACAGGCATCTAATGTTCTTAATGACATTAGTGTAAGTATGTATATATGTTTTTAAATTTAATAATGGTTAACATTTTTTTGCCTTTGATACAAAGATCCCTGAAGTATATAACTTGCATTTCATCTTATTCAAAATTATAGTAGTGAATGTTTTAAGGTAATATTGGTAAGCCATTGTTGCTAGACAGAAATAAAGATATTTTAATTTTTTTGTCTGGTTATGAGTAAAGCAGAAAATGTTAGGTAACCTGAGAGGGCAAAACACAAAAGCCTGCATTGTAATGAAATCAAGGTATACTTAATTAAAAATGCTCTATGAAAAATAATTTGGCTAGAATATTTTTCTCCCAATATAACACACCAAGGTACTTTTTTTTGTTTGTGGTTATGTTTAGAAATTAAATATATTTTTAAAATTGAGGATTAGATTATTTTAAATTGGGGTTACATAGCTGTAAAGTTCACTTGATGCCAATTTTCATGTGTTTGCTGTTTGTTTTAGAAAATAGTAACTAGATTTTTTCCTAACCTTTAAGTGGTTATTCTGTTTTCCTCTTTTATAACAGAATTTAAATTAGATTCAGGCCAGATACTTTTCTCATGGTTGTTTGGTATTTGAATTGAAGGATGAGCTCTCACATTGTAAGGGTGTTTATTGTAAACTGGTAGTTAAGTTTTAGTTTCTACGAGTGGTGTATTATTCTTTATTATTAGGCTGGATTTTAAACTTGTATAAATAAAAATATCTGCCCAGTTGAGACCAGCTTTCTTAATAAGTATTATTGAGATGGGACCTGGAGCTTCTTGATATCAGTATGAATTTCCCCTGTGCTGCTTTAAGCTTCTTGTAGCCTTTTTTTGTTAGGGTAGGTAATCTCCTTTGTATGATTTTTATGCTTTCCTGAGGATGGTCTTAAACAACTTCTGTGTTTAGCTGTTGTGATTTTTCCCCCCCATCATACTGAGATGTATTTGAGCAGTAGGGTTTCAATATGAGTTTCTCTTTTATTCCTAAACTGTCTCTATCTGATAAGAGCAGCATTAGTTCATGTTGGAGTACTCTGTTTCTTCAACAACTAGTATTCCATGTTTGAAAACTCTTGTCTTGCCTTATTATTTCTGATCAGATAGCCTGAGTACTTGCATTCAGGAAAGCATAGCCAAAGTTCATAGCCCTTAAGAAACTAGAGACCAAAGTCTAGTCACCAATTAAGGTTATTTCATTTTTTATATTGGGCATTGGTATAGGGTTTAGTGTGTTTATGGAATTTGATTCTAATGCTTTTCTCATTTATTGAAAATGAGTAGTCGAAACAAAGTTAATGTATATTTGGTTCTTACTTAGCTTCCCCTTTCCTTTGAAGTCCTTAGTGATGTATATACTTCTGCAACTTGATTGTCTTTATCCTGGCTTTCTCATAGTCCCATATCACACTGTCCTATATCTTAGCCACAGAAGCATATCTTGCGTGTCTGTTACAGCTGCCAGTTTTTTCTTTAGAATTCTATTTCTTTCCTTTAGTCTCTGAAAATAGGCTAATTCTAAGGTTGCTGTAGTGCCAGCAAACTAATTGCAATAATTGAACTATGATCCTTACTAATGGAAAACGGCTCTGAAATTGGGCATGGGGAGTGGGAAGTCAGGAGACAAACCTAGAATAAATGCTGAACTTTTCTTCCAGAAATGAGGGGAGAATTTTGGGTCACTTTCTCCAAAGGCTGCAAACATCAGTGCATAAAGAAAATATTGATTGATTTTTGGTAATTATTTTCATCTTCAGAGAATCTTGAGTTATGGAACAACAGCTTGTAATTGTTTTTGTATGTTTTTAGATTTCTGTTTTTCTGACACCACTATGATTTTTGCATAGATCAGTGTTGACTCAGGCATGAGCACAACATTTAAAGTTTGGGATGAAAAATGTACCTTTTTAACAGTCTTGCTTTAGGTAGGTGTGAGGTATTCCAAATTCCAGTGGTTTCTAACATGAAATTTCATTGGAAAAATGTTACTCATTTGTGCTCTTTAATATTTCCTGAGGTTTTTGTTTAGGTTTCTGTTTTTTATCAAGTTATTTCATGGTAGACATATAGACATTTTTTTTTTTCCTAACCATTCTCTCCCTCTTTTTATTTTCTCTATATTATGAAACTTGAAGGATTTTATTATTTGTTAACATAATGGTGTTGGGGTTTTGTTAGTTTTTAAGTTTTACTGAAGAGTGTTAATTCTGAAACCATAATACTTGCTGGTGTGCTTTTCTAGTATTTACTATGAATAATTATATTTTTAAAACTAGGAATTTCGTGAGGATATGCCCTCCATTCTTGCTGACGTATTCTGCATATTAGGTAGGTATTAGGCCTTTATTTCACCTGTAAAAAGTGCCATTTGGTAAATTAATACACTATGTTAAATAAAATGTTGCCTTTCAAACTAAGTATTTTACAAATGTACTACTAATGTTTCTACAAATCTAGAATATATGTTTTTTTGCTTTATGGAAAATATAGAATTGTAAGTCAAATGTGAGTATAATCACTGTTTATAAACTAACTTTAGATAGTTTATAATTCAAATAGTTTGAGTTTTTCAAAATATATCTTTATATAAAATTGAGCTAAATTAAGTCATTTCAAGTAAAAAACCCAAGTTTTTTCAAGTTAGTCTGAGTTAGTCAGATTTTAGTAACCACATAATTAATTACTCTTATTCAGTGCACGTTATCAATGAATGTCAGAATCTCCAACATGACACTCAACAGATATCTAATTTGCCACTGTACTATTTTGATTCTTCTTAAATTTAGAAAGAGCAAGAAGAGTCAAAGTAATGAAAAGTACTTTTGTTTTGAGGATGAGAAACCAGCTTTGGAAATAACTTCTCTATTTGTCCAGAATAAGTAAGAATTCATGCAAGATAAAGGACTATATCTTTGTCTTAGAACAAAAGGTAGTGTCCCTCCATGGGACGCATGGATTTAAAAATAATGTATATTGTACGTTTATTTCTCTAATTTTAGATCTGAATTAAAATAACTTTGAACACAGTTTTTCTCATCAGTCTTATGCTTTATATAACTTTGATCTAATAGAAGACATTACCAGACCTTATAATACTCACTGTAAAATAAAACTTATCCCTCTGAGAGTTAGTCAAGCTGGAATGAATTATGTTAGCTCATTAATCTTAATTCCTAGAATTAGATAGGTACTTAAATGTCTTATGGAGAGTCTGGAATTTGATCTCAACAAGTCTAAATGCCTGGTGCTTGATCCTTTAGGGCATTTAAGATTTCTTAACAGCAGTAATGCTGGGAACAGGCCAAAATGTATGTGAACTGTGAGTGATAAATGAAAAGAGCCAGACCATCGATGGAGTGACCATATGTCCCAGTTTTGTTTTCTTTTCCCTGGCATAATTGTTAATAGTGCCTTCTTTCAATCTTAAAACTGTCCTGGTTTGGATGAATAAGTAGACGTTCATGCTATCTGTTGGATTGATTGATTTATACCAACAACAACAAAAAACGTATTAAGCTTAATTTTTAAAGTAGGCACTAAAGATGATATGTTACAAATAAATACAACATGAAACAAGTTTCAATTAAAAAAATTGTTTTTACTTTAAGTTTGTAAGACTGAAAGAGGGTGATTTGTAGGTAACACTTTTGTGAAAGCTGTTCCTTGATAGCGTCAGGAGTCTATTTTATGTTTTACTTTGGGTAATCATCAAATTTTCAGCTTGCTAGTAAGTTCTAGTAATTTCTTTATTGGCTTATTTATTTAGGATGTATTTTCTCTTCATAGTTATTTAGTAATATGAATTATTGTTACAAGTCATTGCTCTTTACTAGCAGCATCGATTCATGAAGATGATGTTTGATTACTCTCGGGAAATTTTTTTAGCCTATCCAGTTCATTTTTACAAGCAAGATTAGGACGGCAAACTTGGAAAGAAAATTTCCCTCACCTCCCCCTTTATTCACCCACCCCTACCCTTGGCAGAAAGAAAAAATGATCTAAGGGTGACCCCAGACCAAGATAGGGAAATAGGAGTAAGAACGTGAGCTATCTCTAATAATGATGATGATAATGATGATAATAGTAATAATTATGTAGGTGCCATTGCTTGAGCATCTTCTATGTTCTGGGCATTGTATTAAGCATTTAATTTCATTTTAATCCTCACAGCGACTTCTGTAAGGTAGGTGTACGGATCAGAAAATTGAAGCTCAGGGAAGTGATTTTTCAAGGCCACACAAGCCAGTAAGGCAGGGTTTGAACCTGGGTCTTTATGGTTCCAGAGCCCATGATCTTTTTACTACATCATGTTGTCTTTCTAATATTTTAGCAATTATAAGACAAATCAATGCTATACTTTCCTGGTTAAGATAGCAGTTTTCTTTAAACAACTATAATTTTCTTTTCTAAGAGTGAGGGGGCCTGAGAGCTATATTAACTTGAAAGGGGGAGTCTGATGTAGGACCTCTGAGCTGGGATGGGTGGTTGGTGATACTGGGGCCTAGAGTTGGAAATGGCTGGGGGCTTTTTAGTAAAATCATAGGGGAAATTAAAGAGAACTTATTAGGTACTGATTCAGGGTTGAGGAGTCAGGGATAGTGAATGAATTTATTAGAATGGTTTCGTGAGTTAGGACGAAAAGAATAAAGAAAACAGGGAAAGCATCATTGGGATAATAGAGTCCTGTATTGATTGTTGAGATAGTTCAGCTAAGAAATTTACTGAGGTCCTATTAAGCATTTTCTAACATGATCAGAACCCAGAGAATGATATCTTAATCAGGTTAGATGGCTAAGAGGAGAGCAGACTTGACTTGAAGAGGATGAACCTGTTACCCAGCTGCTTTGATCTTAGGGACCTTGAGGGTAGAACTTAGGGACTTTAGAGCCTTGGAGAGTAGATAGATATTGGTTATAAGAATGGGCCCAGTTTAGTCCCGACCCCTCAAGATCAGTATCCTTGAAGTCCTAGGCTGAGGAGGGAACAGAAGACCAGATAAGGCGGAGACAACTAGGAGTCCTTGGAAGGGATTGATGAGATATACACAGATTAAAAGTTTTACTGAGAGATTGAGATATTACTGTAATTTACATTGCATAAATTATACCCTGGAATTCCTTTAATACACTTGAACTGACTGTGTGCTTAGCTGTAGTGGCCAAGATATTGGGAAATGGCACTGTCCAAAAAGGGAAAGTGGCGAAGGGCCAGGAAACTGTGGAGATGTTTGAAGATAAGTCCCCTTCTCTTTTGATTCTCAGTCGTGGCAATAGAAAGGAAACTGAAGCAAAGCAGTGGTAGGACGTCTGTTTGGGGAGAACCCTAGAACCCTGTGAGGACAGTTTTTACTACATCACTAAAATTGATGCCTCTTTTTATAGCACATTCTAAATTATGAGTTGACTTTAAAAATAGGATAATAGTATGCAGTCAATTCAAGCAATAATCCTGAGATCAACCTTGTATTTCTGCCAATCCTGGGTGAAATTTTTGATGCTTGGCATTTAGAGCTTATTGTTTTATTTCCTCCATACTTCAGATCATAAAAATTGTTTGACAAATTTTCTGAATAATTTACTGAAACTCTAGGAGGCCTCAGTTTTTTAAAATATTTCAGTAGGAAGAAAATGAAAATCTTGAATAAATTTTATTTGCTAACTAGAATTCAAAATAGGATGTTAAAAATACCTTTTAAGGGGCTGGCCCGGTGGCGCAGCCGTTAAGTTTGCACATTCTGCTTCGGTGGCCCGGGATTTGCTGGTTTGGATCCCGGGTGCAGACCTATGCACTGCTTGGCAAGCCATGCTGTGGCAGGCATCCCACATATAAAACAGAGGAAGATGGGCATGGATGTTAGCTCAGGGCCAGTCTTCCTCAGCAAAAAGAGGAGGATTGGCAGCAGATGTTAGCTCAGAGCTAATCTTCCTCAAAAAAAAAAAAATCTTTTAATACTGTCTTTTCATAGAGTTGGTGGCTCTGGTACCGTGGTGGTCAAGGTCAAGGGTTTGATCTTCACAAGTAATAAGATCTTTAGTGTTAGAAGAGATCTTTGTTGTTTCCCAGTTCGACTTTCTGCCTAAGGAAGGAATCTCCTCTTTAGCATCTCTGTCGTGTAGTCGTTTAAACTTTGCTTGAATATTTCCATTTGTGAAAACAGTACTTTTTTGAAGCTTTGTTCCTTCCAGTGCCATAGTACATAGCTCCTGTGTAATCAACTTACCATTTTATGGACATCCCGTTGGTCACAGGGTCAGTCTCCAGTACTAGGAGAAATTAATTCTAAGCATTCATATGCATATGAAGGACAGGTCATGCTTACCCCATAGTTCTAAATTTTTTTCCAGATTCAGAATGAGGCATTTTAAAATTAGCTAGTTTTAAAGAAATTAAGTATCTTATTAGATAGTCTAGAAAAATCACTCAAACTTTCACCTTTTTTTCTTTCGTCATTACAGATATTGAGACAAATTGTTTAGAAGAAAAAAGCAAGAGAGACTATTTTACACAATTGGTATTAGCATGTTTGGTAAGTTTTAAAAAACGCTTTCCTTTTCCAAATTTTACGTTGAACAGTTGTAATCACCGTTTATTGTGTTAATGGAGGAAGATATTGATATCAGTTGACTATTCATTGTAAGTTGAGATTTGGGTTTTGAAACAGAATGCTTTATAAAATTAGACACGCTAATTATTTCTATGAAATAGGCATGCTACCATATCACTTAACCTATCTATACATATAAAACCTTAGGTGATATTCCTGACCTAGTAAGTTCCTAACTAAGGAAAGAAGGTAAGCATCTATCAAGTGAGTAGAAATGATGTGGACAACTTTGAACAGTTTCTCATAAACTCTTTATTAGGCAAGGAGAAAAAGAATGGAGGTAGTTTAAAAATAATAAATTCTGGAACTTGTCATAATCATTGTCTAGTAAACCATTTTATGTTCATAAATTTAGAACCAAGGAGAAAAGCCATTACTCAGACCTGGAAGAATGTCCTTGTCTTTGCTGTACTAGAATTTGACTTAAACAGTAGAAACCAAAGAAGGCTGAAGTGCTGTATTATCTTAAAGAAGATTCAGTTGATAGACTCAATTTTAATCAGGATTTCATTAGTAGTTCTTGTCGTTTTTAGGCTGGGGACAGCATGCATATAATTTTTTAGTAAGTTTTTTTAAATAGCTATATGTTATATTTTTCAATATTTGGAGAATCACCACTTTTGTTAAATTGAAGTTCCAAGCCTTTTTATAGATTATAAATTGTGTGTGTGTGTATTTATATAAAATGTGATTTTAATGTTCTTACTTGGGAAAATTATTTTGAATATATTTCAGATTGTGGATGCATAGTTGGAATGCTAAAATAAATGGCTTTTAATATTTTTTAATACAGTATTTAGTTTCAGACACAGTTCTAAAGGAACGCCTGGATCCAGAAACATTGGAATCATTAGGACTTATCAAACAATCACAGCAATTCAATCAAAAGTCAGTTAAAATCAAGACAAAACTCTTGTAAGTACATGTATGTTTCTGTTGTAGATCATGTACCTGAGTATGTTGTTTAGTATTATTTTGAATACTAGAAGTTTCTAAAGGAAGTTTGAAGATTTTGTTTCTCGCTCTTAGCATGTCTTCTGTTTTTTCCTTTTAAAAGTAGCGTGTGATTATTGACTCAGCAGTGAACTTTACCTGTGTGAAACCAATGTTAATTTTTTTCCATATTAGAAGTTAAAATAATATTCACTGCTTTTATTATTACTAATAAAATATTTTACAACTATGGCTATCCTCGAGGGTATATTCCTCGTGATGGGAACAGTGGTATGTTATTGTTCCTTGGGATTAGCAGTTTGTTTTCCTTTTGTTACTGGTTTTCCCTGTTTAATTAACATTGGGGTGTCTTTTATGAACCACTGTTATTTTCTCTCCTAAAAGATGCACAAAGAGGTAAACTTTCAACAACTATTCTTATGATTGTTGTATATAAGAGAGGTGGGAAAATTCAATGAGAAAAACACATTACTCTTATGCAAGGTTGTTAATTGAAATTAATTTTATCCCCCTATGATTATCTAATTTCAGTTATAAGCAGCAAAAATTCAATTTGTTAAGAGAAGAGAATGAAGGTTATGCCAAGCTGATTGCTGAATTGGGGCAAGATTTATCTGGAAATATTACAAGTGATTTAATCTTAGAAAATATCAAATCTTTAATAGGTAAGACATATATCTATATATAGTATATGTTATTAAGATAAGTTTTTTGACTGTTGGAGAGTATCCATAAAGACAAAATGAGTGCATTCCCTCCAGGTTTTTTTTTTCAATTAAGAAATGAGAGAATTGTCCAGCTTATATTTTTAAGATTTTATCAGTAGTAATAACATTTGGGATGATATTAGAAATCTTTTTGTCCCTATTACTTGTTTGTTTGTATTAGTTTTTGCTCTCTCTAGTATTTCTATCTTTAATTTTTAAGTATTTCTCAATAAAGAAAATAAGCAAATGTGAAAGTTTAATAAAATCTTCAGTGAACTCTTGAAACGTGGCGATATTTAGTTGTTTTGAACTTGATTTAAAAATCCCTTTACAGGGACTTTGATCCACACCTTATTTTATGTTTACAGCAGTCCGTTAAAGTAAGTGCAGCAGATGTTGTAAAAGTGTAGCAGATAGAAAAGTGTTATTCTACCTACCTTTTAAATAGAGTTTCTTCAGCATTTTTCTTTTTATTTGCATTGAACATTTGGAGGAAATAGGTGGCTTCTATAGAAGGAGGAATGAATGGTAGAAAAATAGGGTAATCAGGATTTTTCAAGAAGGAAAGAACTTTTGCTATTATTTGTTAGGTGTTGTGCTATCTTAGGGAAGGTTTTGCAACACCTGGATGTCTTAGGTTTTGAGACCTGTTGGAGAGGTCATATCCCTGCTTCACTGGTTATATTTTAGGAGATGCTTATGTTCAACTTGTTAGTTCTTTCTCTGTTTTTGAAATTTATGTATGACTAAGAGAGAGGAAGTGTCCCAATCCTTATCCCCTTCCTTTAGTGCTATATGTGGTGACCCAGAAAAAACTTGATTTACTATGATCATCTTTGTTTTTGGCTTAGACTTTTGGTGACCAAGAGGTATAGAAAGTAAGGAGCTCAATTTACCCTTTCCTTTGAAGTCAGTCTAGTTCTGGCAGCTGATTTACTCTCTTGGCTACTTCCTCCCATTGTCAATTTAACACCAAGACTGGCAGACCCCCGAGGGCTGCAGGGCTCTTGCTTACCTGCGTGGCAGTGACCCATTTTTTTTCTACTTTATCTCCCCAATCCCCCCTTGTACACAGTTGTATATCTTAGTTGCAGGTCCTTCTAGTTGTGGGACAGTGACCCATTTTTAAAAATCCTCCTGTAGGGTTTCCTTTCTATTCTTTCCAGGGTAGGTAGGCTCCATATTTTTCCTGCAGCATTTTAATGTAGCTTCAGATGCTTGTCCGTACTGCTTTGCCATAGGTTTGTCTTCCTTTGTATCCTGCTATGCACTTTCTTTAGATAGTATTCCCCACATAAAAATTCTGTGCGGTGTAAGTGCCTCACTTGTTTTTGTTTTCAGTTTATCTGCCTATTTGTTGACATATCTTGTCTGTCCTCATTTCTTCTATTTTTTTGTCCTTGTGAGAGGGATTTTCTTGAAGGTGTACTTTTACCCAATTGGGAAAATGTACACTACTTTCTTTTCTTGAACTTTTCCCTCATAGAGGACAGGTTATTTTACTATCTCCGAAGAACAGTGTGGCAAACTCATGACACACATGCATATTCCACGAGTATAAACAATTTGATTTTGTGGGTTAAACCTTATTCTGGTCCATCAAGTGTGCTGTGAAGCATACTAGGCCAGAAGAACTCAATGTCACCTCATCAGTGTAGCCTTCCGTGGCCACCTGCCTCGACACTCCCTAGTAGTCACTATTTTCCCTCTGAGCGCTTATCACCATATAATACACAATGTATTTTGTTCCCCAGCCCCACTTGAACGTAAGCTCCATAAGGACAAGGGGTTTTGTCTAGTTTTCTTTAGTACCTCTGACCTCCGTGCCTGGTACATAGGTGCTGAATAAATAGTTGTTGAAAAATGAATGAATCTTTCCTCCATTCTTGTAAAGTTTATAATGATTCTTAGCCTCTTTTCCCTGACATGGAGGATTTTAGAAAGTTCATCTCCCTGGTTCAGTGTTTGTTTCTCTGTGGCCAGCTGACACCCTTCTTTCCCCCATTGTCTGAGAAAGGAGTTTTTCATTGGCATGAAAATTGAGATTAAGATTTCAATTCCAGTGAGTACTTTTTCAGTGTTAGAATTTATTGGATTTCCCTCTCAGTGCAGACTCCATGCAGGCCTTGTCTCATCTGGCCAGAGAAGTTCACTGACACAGCATCCTGTTTTTCATGGTATGTTTGGATGAGTTTCCCCGTATTTATTTGCATTGTTTTCTCTTTAGGAGCAGTCTCGACAGATAATACCTCATACAAAGCTATCTCAGGTCTGATCTCCTTCACTAGCCATTGGCAGAACTTACATCTAGTTTGGGAGGTATGCATTTGAGATGCACTTACGTTTCAGGGTACTTGGTCTGATCAGGAGAAATCCTATTTATTATCCTTTAATTAAAAGATAGTTACTTGCTCCCTAAAAGATTCTGGCACATCAAAATGTTTATATCCTAAATATAAAAGACACTGTTTATATCCTGTCAGATAGCCTGGGCTTTTTAAGCAGAACCATTATGAGTCTGCATGGTGGTTGTGATCTCGAGACTGACACTAAATTTGAAACACTTACTAAATAGCAATGGATAGTGATTAGTAGCCTCTTGAGTTGCCAAGTCATAGACCCCACAAAAATGATCCCTGCTTCAAGATGGCAAAAAGCATCTTTTAGAAATTAGAGGAAAGGATGTCAGAGATGGACTCCTTTAATTGCTGAACTAAACTATAAGCACTCTGCTCTACTGAATGCCCTTCAACAAAAGTAATAGCTAGGTTTTCTTTCCTTTTCTTCTGTCTAAATTAGTGGTCAGCAAACTTTCTGTAAAGAATTAGAAGTGAATATTTTTTTGCTTTGTGGGCCATATGGTTTTTGTAGAAACTATTGGGCTCTGCCATTGTAGTGGTGGAAGCAGCCGTAGACAATATGTAAATAAATGAGTATGTTTGTGTTCCAGTACAACTTTATTTACAAAAAGTGAGTAGATTTGACCCATAGGCCGTAGTGTGCTGATCATTGCTCTAAATCAAAGTTCTGGCTAAAAATTAGTCATGGAGCTAAGTTACTTGAGTTTAGTTTTGGAGAGTGAAAATGGTTCTTCCAGGTTTTGGCTTTAGTGGTCCAGAATCATTTTGGCCTAGGCTCTAACCCTTTGCTTCTCACCCCAAAGCAGAGCCCTCTTCGCCAAACCTCAGAACCTTCATTTGTCACCTGCTGTCCAAGGTTGTAGATTTGACTGGGGATTGGGAAGGGTAGGGTGAGAGTCTCTGCCCCTTCAGTCTCGCAAATCCCCTTGGTTGCTTGTCAGGTGACCAGAGAAACATTAAAAACAAAATAAAACTCCAAGCCAAATGATTTTATTCTTAGGTAGATTATGGGACATTTAACCCCTTTAAGTACAATATCTTGAGTATAGTTAGTATTTGATCTTTGGACTAGTCTGGATGTAAGGGCCATTCAGCCTAGAAGCATCTTATCATTGTATCAGCTCCCTCCTATCCATTTGAAAGGGAAGCCAGTTGACTGCCTCCTTTACCTAAGTTTTTGCTTTATTGAAGTTTTATACTATAAACTAGTTGTGGAGAAGTTGTTTTTCTCTACTATGAAAAAGAAGACAGTGTTCTCCAGCATGGATTTTTAAAAATATTCTACTTATATTTTGTTAGGTGCATTTCTCTGCATCTTGGTTCTCTGGTTGAGACGTGCAGTTTTTTTTTTGCAAATACTATTTCTTAGGAGTAGTTTAGCATAGGTTTTTATTAGCCTATTTTAGTCTATTTGGGCTGCCATAGCAAAATACGACAGATTGGGTGGCTTATAAAAACAGAAATATATTTCTTACAGTTCTGGAGGCTGGAAGTCCAAGATCAGGGTGCCAACATGGTTGGGTTCTGGTGAAGGCCTTCTGGGTTGCAGACTGCTGACTTCTTGCTGTATCCTCACATGGTGGAAGGGGCAAGGGAACTCTCTCTCTCTTTTTTTAATGTAGTTTATCTGCCTTTTACCTTTTTTTGTTTGTTTTTTTTGTGAGGAAGATTGTCGCTGAGCTAACGTCTGTGCCAGTCCTCCTCTATTTTGTATGTGGGACACTACCACAGCATGACTTGATGAGTGGTGTGTAGATCCACGCCTGGGATCCAAACCTGTGAACCCTGGGCAGCAGAAGCAGAATGCACGAACTCAGTCATTATGCCACTGGGCTGGCCTGGGAGCTCTCTCTTTAAAGTGTGCTTATCTCATTCATGAGAGCTCTGCTCTCAAGACCTAATCACTTGCAAAAGGCCCACCTCCTAATACTATCATACGGGGCACATTAGAATTTCAACATTGTAATTTTGGGGGGAAACACACATTCAGACCATAGCATAGCCTGTTTCTAAAGTAGTTCTAGATGCCGGATCATGTCCTTTTGTTCAAAACATGGTTTTTCTCTGTTTCGGAAGGTCCATTCTGTCAGGAACATAATGATTGAAGCTATCATTCTGTTTTCTTGTCTGCAACGTACAGGCTGGATGTCTCTCCCAGTCATGTTTACAATATTACCTTGGTCTTTTTTTTTCCCCCTAAGAATCTCAATTTGGCCTATTCCTACAATAGCCATTGCCAGTTTAATCGTATTTTTTTGCTGTTAGTTGCAATCACTTGCTCTAATATACTGGCCATCTTGTCTGTCTTTGGTGAAACTTTGGTTACTTTTCAGTGCATTTCTTCAAAGATGTATCATCCAGAAGGTATGAACTCTCCTCAAGGGTAGGGAAGGCATTTTATTAATCTCTGTATCACAAGCACCTGGCACATAATGGTTGGTAGTTATTTAATGTTTATTTAAATGAAGGAATGAATCCATGGCCTTTACGTCCACCATTTCTTTATTTTTCCACTTGTTCCCTTCCAATATGGTTCCCTCTTTGTTCCTCGAAAGGCATTATATGTGTGTATATATTCCTTAATGTAACTGGGGATAGTGGTAGGGAGGTAGGCTTCTCTCTCTCAAGATCACATGACTGCTGATGCTTGGACTGGACAAAAGCCTTTCTAAGATGCTTGAGCACAAGAGTGCCTTTGTTCTGCCACAACTGCCATTAGAAAAAAATTATTTGGACATTTCAAGCTTACTGATTGTTACTGGAGTCTCATTGTATATGAAATAGCTTAACTGTTACTTAAAAAATCTTTAAGGTTTTAAAAATCATTTTCTAAATCCTTGGTTTGGTTACTTTTTCCAACTTATGTAGCAAAGGTCATTCTGATTAATTGGACTAACTTATGGCACCTGAGATGTGTAATAGAATATTCATAAGCCAGTTTTTCTTTTGTGAAAGATTGATACCTGTTATAAATAAAAGTGCATACCTCTTCTAGACTACTGCCTTAAATTGTAGCTGGAAAGAAATTGGTAGGTAGTTGACAGTACGGATTGCTGTTAGAATAGCCTTGATGGAGTAACACAGTTAAGTAAAACATGTCTGTGGTTCACATTGTAACACAGTGAAAATATAAACTTTAAAGCAATGTGAATGAAACAGAACATTTCCATGTGACATATTGCTTGCTGTTCTAGTCCTTATTCACAAGTTTTGTGTATATAGCTTAATGGGTAATTATAAGCCAGCCATTTTTTCAAAATTATATTTAATGTATCTTTTGTCCTCTCTGGTAGAATAGAGTATTATTCATTTTTATTTAGTGATTGAATTTTTGTATTTAGTAAATGTAGGAGCACTTATAAGGTTAAAGAGTTTGCTAGATCTTCTGTAATTGATTGTCAGTGTTACAGTAGTTTGGAGGCATTTTTGTTTTCAGCTTTATTCAGGCATAATTGACATACAATAAACTGCATATTTGAAGTGTACAGTTTGAGTTTTAACATATGTATATACCTGTGAAAACATCACCACAATCTAGATAATGCACATTTCTATCACTCCCTGCTGCCAAATTTCCTCTTGTCCCTTTGTACTTCATCACCCCTTACTCCCTGCTCCCCAGGCAACCACTTATCTGCTTTCTGTCACTATAGATTAGTTTACGTTTTCCAGAATTCTTTTATAAATGGAATCATATACTGAGTATTCTTTTTTTTGTCTGGCTTATTTCATTCAGCATAATTATTTTGTGATTCAGCCACGTTGATGCTTGCATTAATAGTTCTTTATTTGTTATTACTGAGTAGTATTGCATTGTATATGCTACAGTTATATACTCTATGTGCTACAATTTGTTCATTCACATACTGATGGACATTTGAGACTGTCCTATTATAAATGAAACTGCTATGAATCTTTGTATGGACATAGACATTTATTTCTGTTGGGTAAATACTGAGGGATGAAATGGCTGGGTCATATGGTAGTTGTAAGTTTAACTTGTAAGGAAATTGCCAGTTTTACAAAGTAGTTGTACTGTTTTACATTTTCTGTTTCCACCAGCAGCATTTAAAAATTCCAGTTGCTATTTTTGAGTCACTTTTACATTCGTAGGCCATATTTTTGGGGGGTACAGGGAGAGGCAAAAATGTTTAGAAGTTTCCTCCCCAGAACTTTAGGTAAACATCTCTTTGGAGAATTTATGAAAATCTGGAACTCTTTTCCTTAAGACATAATCATTGCATTAGTCCTTTTTTTCCTTAGTATGAAAAATGGTAGAAAACTTTGGATTTGATAAAAAAAAGGAAAGAAATAGTTCTTATATTTGGAGAGTTTAGCTTTCTAAGTGATTGCTAAGATACTGTGAATCAGACATTAGTTTTATGGCATTTAATATAATTAAGTATGGAGTTGTTAGAAGTAACTCTGGAACTCTCTTATAAAATAGGTTATATAAGAATTTTCTTTGAAAAATCCTGTAAGTCATCCATAAGGTGCAGTGTTTAGACCTAACATCTCTCCCTAAGTTCAACACAGTTGTTCTTTTCCTTCAGCCTTAGAAGAAATCAGTGTTTATTTGCTTGGTCCAATGAAGTGGATAGCTTGCATTTAGGGGCTATGTATAGTGAAAAATATGTAATTTAAAATACTAGGATTTCATTCAGTTTGATGGACAAAGCATGTGGGGACTGACATAAACTGAGGTAACAGCAGATTGATAGCTTGTGCTCACTATGGATCATAAGCATACATTTTACTGAGGGGAATGGTGGGTGGAATTGCCTATATTGTTTAAATTATATGTTTCTCTTTTTTTCTGTGTATAAATGGTTGCATTCTCAGAAATTAAATGCACATGATATGATTGCACTATAGTGTTTATAATTATGGTAACAGTTGAAGTTGAATGCAAATAGAGGAAATAGTGTGTTAAGAGTAGGGTGACTGATAGGAATGTGTATTAAATCCATGTCCATCAGCCCTTTTTAGCTTACTTTAGGAGATTAGTAAGGATAAATAGCCATAAGCACTATGCCATATGCAGTACTTCTTTCTTTTCCTTTTCCTGCTCTATCTAGATTGTCTGTTTTCTTTCCTTCTCTCTTTGCTTGTGTTGTCTGTACTCCTTCATTATGTCCCCAACTCCTTGGTATTCTCTCATTTATTTAGTATCAGTAGTATACCCCTTTTCCCTTTAGAATCTTGCCAAAAACCATGAATATAAATCAACAGTACAATTATGTTTTATAGCTTTGTTGTGTATGTAAGATAAACTAAAAAATGATTCTAAAAATGTTGGTCTACTTTCATGAACCTGAACTTTTAATTGTTTATCAATATTTCAAATAGTTCTGCATAAAACATTAAAAAAAAATCCCTTTAGTTGCCTACTCTTGTAAAATGCGTTGTTTGATTTTCATATTTTGCTAAGAATTAAAAATGTGGATGTCTTTCACCAGCCTGAGTAATCAAAAACTGAGACAAGTGTGGCATAGAAGAATGTTTACTTGACTTAGTCGCATAGGTCCTGGCCTCCAGCCCCAGCCCTGTCATTAACTCACTTTGTAATCCTGGGCAGGTCACATTTCTCATCTGTAAAATGTGGGAAGTGGACTTGATCTTAAAAATTATGAAGATTTCCCTCTGGGGCAGGGGAAGCAAACTTGTAAAAAAAGTTGTTTTTAAAAACATTTGTATCTTGTATAAGTTGTCCTTGAAAATTAATGGCTTTACTAAAAATGATGTATAATCACCTTTGAATTTGTGTATATCTCATCTGTTACAGGATGCTTTAATCTGGATCCCAATAGAGTTTTGGATGTCATTTTAGAAGTGTTTGAATGCAGGCCAGAACACGATGACTTCTTTATATCTTTGTTAGAATCTTACATGAGTATGTGTGAACCGCAAACACTGTGTCATATTCTTGGGTTCAAATTCAAGTTTTACCAGGTAAAAAAATATATGTGTATATATGTGTGTGTGTGTGTGTGTGTGTGTGTGTATGTATGTATAGGTTAATTTCATGATTTTATATGTACACCTTAATTCGAATTTTATTTGTAAAGGTTGGTTTGAGCTTAGCCTTTTTAGCAAAGGCGATAGATAAATAGATAGTTAACAATGCGATGTGATAAGTACTATATTAATAGTATGAGTGATGTGATGTGAAAGTCTAGAGGAAAGTATAATAAATTTTTGCCTTGGGAAAGGTAGAGTCAGGGAAGGCTTGACCGATACAGTGTAACCTGTTTTTAACCTGGTCCTTGAAGGATGAGTAGGAGTTTGTTGAGAGTTGTCTGTGCAGAAGTAACAAATAGTGTGAGAATGAAGACTGGCAGTATGAATGTGCATAACAGATTGGAAGAAGTGGTACATAGTTTGATATGGCTGGATTGTAAGAAGTGGGGAAAAGAGGACAGCAAGTGAAGTTGGAAAGGTGGGTGCACTTTACATTGTCAAGGGCCTTGAATACTGTAAGTTACAATTTTATTGTTCAAGACCATTGGAATTTTTTATGGATGTGAATAAATTCTTAAGGCATATCTCACGTTTTTCAGTTAACCCACTGCAGTAGTTATTTAGCAAATCTATCCCTCTGATTATTTCTCTTTCAATCCATCTTTCATATTATTACTACTGTTACATTCTAAAAGAGATGTAATTCACACAGTGCTCAAAAACCTTTGCCTATGGGATGAAATTCAAACTTCTAAACATGGCAGAAAAGGCTCTTCACAGTCTAGCCCTATTCTTTCTTTCCAGCCTCATCTTTAGTGATTTTTTTCTCAAATCTAATATTCTAGTAATATTAAATTACTAGCCATTTCTTGAACTTAGGTATAGACATTGCTGTGTATAGACTTTTGTTTACATGCAGTTCCTTTAATTGGAAAACTGTTCTTCCCCAACCCTATCACCTGTCTTTTCTTCATCTTGTGAACTCCTGTATATTCTTTTTTTTTTTTTTTTGAGGAAGATTAGCCCTGAGCTAACTACTGCCAGTCCTCCTCTTTTTGCTGAGGAAGACTGGCCCTGAGCTAACATCCATGCCCATCTTCCTCTACTTTATACGTGGGACGCCTACCACAGCATGGCTTGCCAAGCGGTGCCATGTCCGCATACGGGATCCGAACCAGTGAACCCCGGGCCGCCGAGAGGCAGAACATGTGAACTTAACCACCGCGCCACCTGGCCGGCCTCTACTGTAGATTCTTTAAGATCAGTGCTACTTGCTCAGAAAAGTCTTGGCTAACACTTCATTCATGCAGAATTAGTCACTTCTTAATCTCTATTCTCATAAAAATTGCACAGACTTCTAGCACTTATCAAATTATATTAGAATAAATTATGTCTATCTCCTTGGCCAGATTGTGAGCCATTTAGGGCAGGGTTTAATGTTTTACTAATTTCTCTGGATTATTTTACTGCTTAGCCCATAGTAAATGCTCACTAATTGTAAATGAGTGATCTATATTTAGGAAGATAACTCTCTTGGTAGCATGGAGGATTTTGATGTAATAAGGCCTCCACTGTCCTTTTCGTGTAGCTTTCCTAATTTGTCTACCTGCCTAGGATACTCAGCTAGTCAAGAAATACTCATTTATTGAGTGTTCATAATATGCTATTGCTTTGCTAGGCACTGAGGATACTCTGGTGAAGATCTATTCCTGTCCTCTGGAGCTCAAGTTTGGGATAGTAAGATGATTTTTTTTAGGATTCTCAGATGATGTACCATCTACTGCCTCTGCTTATCTTTTATTTTCCATTCTCTTGGATGCTCTGGAAGAGAAATCAGAGCAGAACTGAAAAGCATATAGCTTTTTGATACCAAACAAGACACATAGCAGGGTTTTTGGGCAAGAGGACTTCACCTTTGTTAAAAAATTAGTGATGGCAGCTGCTTCTGTTTCTACCAGCAACCAGGGAGTCCACTCTTAGTACAGGGAAAGAGAAGTTCAAGTATTTCATCACATTTTAAGAGGTACCATGATTGCTTTGGATTTAAGAACATGAAGCCAACTGCTGAAGTGACAGGATAGCTCAAATTTAACTTGGGCATGATTAATTAGAATATAGGTTAGGGCTTTGGAGACTGTAGGCTTCAGAGCATATTGCAGTGAATAATGATGACCTGCTGCATAACATCAAATATTGTTAGTTGAATGTGAGTTTTAGAATTAAAGTTTTTTTATATGAAAATATTCCTCATAATGGTAACACCTTTTGAGCTGAATTAAAATATCCCTGGGGGGTTGACAACGTTGGAACAGTCCTTTTTTTCGTGGATAATGGACCTTTTTCTTATATAAGAAATATCCGACCATGAAACATTTGATTTAGAAATAACCTATTATCGGAAAGAGTAACTCTCATATTGCTTTGTGTAACACCATTCCCTTGTTTATACTGCCTGAGCTATCTTGTTGTGAGAATCTGCAGTCTTAAGGACCACTGAAGGCAGGGGAAGAAATCTCAGAGATTTTAGATAACTTGTGGTCTGAAAGGTAAAGTAAGGAAAGCCATGAAAATCAAGAACTGCTTAGGGGATGTAACCCTGGGAACTGGCTCCTGGGCATGTATAGTCACTCTCTGTTGGTCCCTTGTCTTACTCCACCCTCCCCTCTTCCTATCACTTCTCAAAAATGTTCACTCCTTCTGCCCATAACCCTTATTTTCACTAATTGTGAATTATTTGGATTAAGAGGCTTCTTTTTTTTTCTCTTAATGCTAGGACTTCTAGACAAAGCTAATTATTTCTGCTGTGAAATCAGTCGGAGTGATTTTATTCTAGTTTCAACCTGTGACCAGCTATACAGGATGTTTTGATTTGGAAGGGTGGTAGGGGATGTACGATTTAGAGCACATGACCATTTTGGAAAATTGGGCAGGCACATCTGCTTAATTCCCCTAACAGAGATTGCTGCCATAGAGGGTTTAGGGACACTGTGAGAGTTAGCACAAAGAACACGAAGAAAGGAGTACTAGAAAGTGTGAGGGTACCAAAAGACAGACAAACTTCGTTGGGGTTGTCTCGCCACAGGAAAGAGGAAAGAGGTGATGACTCTCACCCGTATCACAGCCCCTTGATTTCTGGATTCAGAACACAGTAATAGTAGTAGTAATAGTGGTACCATAGTTAGGCACTATTACAACCTACATTCATTCATTTAAGAAATATTGATTTTGAGTATCTCTTACGTGCCAGGTCATGTTCTAGGTTCTGGGGCTACATCTGTAAACAAATTTGTGATGCTTACATTCTAAGTAAATTATATGGTATGTTAGAAGATGATCAATGAGATGGGGCAAAAAAAAATTTAGAGCAGGATAAGGAAGATTGGGAGTGCTGGAATGGTAGGTTACAATTTCAAATAGAATAGTGAGAGTAGACCTCACTGAAAAGGTGAGATTTAAGCAAAGAAATGGAGGATGTGAGGGTGTAAACTGCAGATATCTGGGGAAGAGCCGCTAGGCAAAGAGAGCAGCCAATGCAAAGGCCTTAAGGGTGTGAGCATGCCTAATGTGTTGAAGAACAGCAAGGAGATCACTGTGGCTGGATCAGAGTGATTGAGCGGGCAATTGATAGGAGATGAGGTCAAAGATGAGGGACCAGATCATACAGTACTAGTGAAAGGTTTTTGACTTTGATGCTGGGTGAAGCCAGTGAAGAGTTTTGAGTAGGAAAGTAATGTGATCTGAGATAGTTTTTTCATTTTGTTTCTCTTTTACTTGTTCATTTTATTATGAACATTTTTAAACACATAGGAAAGAATGAATAGTGTAATGAATAAATACCCATAACCCTCTCACCTAGAAGTAAGTTTATTAACATGTTGGTATACTTTTTTGGAAATATTAATTTATATTACAGATATCATGAACATTTACTCCTAGATACATTAGTTTGTACTTTTTAAAAGTGAGGACATTTTTCTATATAACCATGATACCAATTTCATACCTAACTGGATTGCTATCATACAGTAAACTCAGAACATACTCAGATTTCCCAAATTGTCCCCCAAATGCATTTTACAACTGGTTTGTTCAAGTGATGATTCAATCAAAGACCACATATTATATTTGATTGTTAGGATACTTCAGTCTCTTTTAATTTAGAATAGTGTCCCCCGCTTCCTTTAAAGGCATTGACTTATTAAAGAGACCATTACCATAGAAGACTCCACCTTTTGGATTTAACTATTTTTTCTTGCTTGGTTTAATTTGTTCTTTGTCCTGTCTTTCTTATATACTTGGAGTTAGGCATAAAAGCTTGACTATGTTCAGGTAAAATATTTAATGGCAAAAATATTTCATTGATTGTGCTATATGTTTCATATTGCAAAACATCGAATGTCTGTCTGACTTTTAATGTTCCAGTAAGTTGATGACAGTTTAATTACTCCAGTATACGGTGACATTTTTTCTCTTGTCAATAGCAGGTTATCTGCAGGTTGATACTTTGGCACCATGTGAATATCCAGTTTTTCATCAACATTACATAAAGTTGTTTAGAATATGTGAATGATTCTTTCCTGAGACAGTTATTTCCTTAGGGGTTCTGAGTTGTTGACTTACTAATTTTATCATACCTTCTACATTTATTAGCCATCATCCTTCTATAACTAGCAGTTGTCCCTTACTAACTTGGGTTGTTTGGTTACCCTGAAATACAGTTCCTACTGGAAAGGCAGGACAAATGCTTTAGTTTTTTTCCCCCATTAATTACTAGCTATCAGAGTGAGGAGTCTTTTTTCGCCACCCCTAATGGTGACGTGAATGGTGTGTGTGTGTGTGAGAGAGAGAGAAGAGAGGCAAAAAGAGAGAGTGTGCATGTGCTTTTTGACTTAGGTTTTCAAAGAATTAGTATGGTTATGATAGCAGTGGAAGTTGATGAGATTCTGCATATATTTTGAAACTGGAACCAATAGTATTTGCTGATGGATTAGAGACAGAGTGTGAGAAAGTAGAGTTAAGGACTATCCTAATGTAGTTTTTGGGCCGAGCAGCTAAAAAGATGGTGTTATCATCAACTGAAGGTAAGAGTGTTGGGGGTAGGAATCAGGAATTCAGTTTTGGACATATTAAGTTTGAGATGTCTGTTAGATATCCAAGTGGAGATGTGGAGTGAATAACTGGATGTGTGGATCTGGTGTTTGTGAGAAAGGACTGGGCTAGAAATAGAAATGTGGATGTCAGAAGCACATAGATGATATTTAAAGTTGTGATAGTAGATATATCACCAAGAGTTGGATATAGAGAGACAAGAGAAGAGAACCAAGGACTGAGGGGGCACTCTAATGTTAAAGGATTGGGAGAAGAGGAGGAACAAGCAAAGGAGGTATAAATGGATCATATAATGTTAGAGGAAAACAAAGAGAATATAGCATCTTGAAAGCTAAATGGAAGAAGGAATGATCAACTCTGTTAAATGCCTCTGATAGGTCATTTAAGATGAGAACTAAAAATCAATCAGTGAATTTAGCAGGGAGGTCAAAACTAGCCATTTTGGTGGAGCTGGAGTCATGTTAAGAGAGAATGGGGAGAATGGAATTGGAGACAGTGAGAATAGACAACTCTATAAAGGAGTTGCTACAAAGAGGCACAGACAAATGGGGTGGTAGTTGGCAGGGAGGAGAAGTGAGCTCAAGAGAGATTTTTTCTTTGAAGGTGGGAGAGTAAATACATTTATATGCTAATGGAAGTGAGTAGAAAGGAGGAAAATTGGTGATGTAGGAGAGAAAGAAGAGAATTATTGGAGTAGTGTTCATGAGTAGGATAGAGAGAATGGAGTTTATGGCATAAGTGTATGGATTGACTTTAGGAACATAGAGAGTTCATCTATAATAATAGATGGAAAGACAGCGTATGCAGGTACAGTTGTTGGTAGGTGGATAGATGTGATGGTGATAGTTTGTAGAAGTCCTGTTGATTGCTCCAGTTTTCTCACTGATAGAGAAAGCAAAGTCATCAACTGAGAGAGAGGCTGAGAGAGGAGGTATTAGAGGTTAGGAGAGAAGGTAGAAAATAATTGTGTAGGAGAGCAGGAGAGTGAATGGACAAGAGAAATAGAGTATGATTGGCTAGCAGCGTTAAGGACCCACTTGAGGGTGGATATGTGAAATTGGAGTTTTGGAGGGGTTGTAGCTATTGGTTATATTGAAGTTTAGGGAGTGAATGATTGAGATAGGGTAGAGGAGATCTTTGGAAGAGAGGAGTTCAAGGAACTGAGAGGCCAGCATGATGGAAGTATCACTTACATGTATATGAAAATCACCAAAAATTAAGAAAGGAATAGAATCAGAGAAAGTGACAGTGAATCAGAAGCTAAGACCATTGCTAAATGAAGGACAGTGACCCAGGGGTCCATAGATGGCAACAATAGGACATCAATGAAAATGGCAAAGTAGGGAACTCCAGAGCTTTTCTCCCCTCTGTAAAAGCAACTAATGAACTGGCAAAAATTGTCAGTCAACTTTTACACAACTCTGGAATTTAGTAAAAAAAAAAAAACAAAAACATAACAACAACCAAGGAAAGGCCTGTTAAAGAAAGAAGCTGCTGCTTTAGGGTTAGAGAGCACTGTGACAATTTAAATTGCCTGCCTTCTATCCCGCACACCCAGATTGATAGTAGCTGTGAAGATAGAAGCCTGCCCTCCTAGTGCAGATTGCTAATGCCAGAGGATACAAAGAATTGTTCTCAAAGAATCGTGGGTCTTGGTCTGTCTGGCTGCTCTCTGAAGGATTGGCACAAGGGCCTGTCTTTGTTTTGCCTGACTGAGAGCATCCCCAGGGCTGGGGCAGCTTTTCCCAAAAGCGTCGCAAGGCACTACTATTGGCTTTAGGATCCAGGAGCAAGAGACAACAGCTGCATAAGCAATAGAGAGACTGAAGGCCTGGGAAGGAAGAAGTTGATAAGGAGATATGCAAGGGAATGAGAGCTTTTATAAAGCCCCTGTGTATACTAGGGAATGGGGGGGTGGGGAGGGCCATGCACGTGCCCAGAACTGGATGCATGCTCAGAAAAAGGCTGAGAAGACCCTAAGCTATTTTCTCTGGCTGGCGTTTAGACTGCACAAACAGTAAGTAAAGACTAAGGCAGAATCGTAAATGGCCTGGCCAAGTGTTCAGGAGTACCCTAATACACAGCCATTGTGCAAAGACTGGGAGAGTATTTTTTTCTTTTTTCTTTCTCTCTCTCTCTTTATTTTTGGCTTTAGGCCTTTAAGAAAACTCAAAACACTAGCTGACCACTAAGCTAACAGAACACAGATTTCAGTGGCCACATATGACAATAATACAGACTTTGCAAAAGGAGTTTAGAAAAGTCACTAAACAAGCAGAACAATAACCCACAATAAGCAGCATCAACAAACTCCAGAGAGGGGACAGAATCTGATTTTCACAGTTGCCACATAATATTCAAAATGTCCAGTTTTCAACAAGAAATAATGAGATATGCAAAGAAAAGTATGGCTCACTCACAAGGAAAAAAAGATTAATAGAAACTGTCCCTGAGGAAGCCCAGGAAATGGATTTACTGGATAAATAATTTAAATCAGCATTCTTAAATACCCTAATGATCTGTAGGAAACCATGGGCAAAGAACTAAAGGAAACCAAGAAAGCACTGTCTCACCAGAGAATATCAATGAAGAAATAGAAATTATAAAAAAGGAACCAAGCAAATCCTGGAGTCAAAAAGTATGATAAGTGAAATGAAAAATTCACTAGAAGGGTGTAACAGCAGATTTGAGAAGGTTTGAGAAACAATCAGCCGACTTGATAAGTCAATTTAACTTATCCAGTCTGATGAGCAGGAAGAGAAAAGAATGGAGAAAAATGAGCAGAGCCTGTGAGGACTTGTAGGACACCATCAAGTGTACCAATATGTGCATTATGGAGTCCCAGAGGCAGAGGAGAGAGAGAAAGGGACAAAAACCATATTTGAAAAAATAATGGTTGAAAACTTACCAAATTTGATGAAAGATATGAATCTCCGCATCTAAGAAGCTCCACGAATACCTAACAGGATAAACTCAAAGAGATCCACACTAAGACACATTATAATCAAGTTGTTAAAAGCCAAAGACAGACTCTTGAAAGCAGCAAAATAGATGTGACCCATTGCATACAAGAAATCCTCAATAAGATTAACAACTGGGTTTTCATCAGAAGGCAGTGGGATGGCATATATAAAGTGCTGAAAGAATAAAACTGCCGACCAAGAATTCTGTATCCAACAAAACTATCCTTCAAAAAATGAGAGATTATGACATTGAGATAAACAAAAGCTGGAGGAGTTTGTCGCTAGTTGACCTGCCCTACAAAAAATGCTAAAGGGAGTCCTTCAGGCTGAAGTGAAAGGACACTAGACAGGAACTTGAAGCCATATGAAGAAGTAAAGAACACTGGTAAAGATAACTACATAGGTAAATATAAAAGCCAGTGTTACTGTATATTTTGGTTTGTGGCTCCTCCTTTTTTCCTATATGATTTAAAAGGCAAAGGAATAAAACAATTACAAATCTAATTGGCACACAACGTGTAACAATATAGATTGGGGAGGGATAGAGATGTATAGGTGTAGAGTTTTTGTATACTATTGAAGCTAATTTGGTATTCAAACTAGGTTATTATGAGTTTAAAATGTTAATTGTAATACCCAATATAGCCGCTAAGAAAATAACTACAATATAAACAGGACAAGAGAAGGGAATCAAAATGGTTCACTACAAAATAATCAAACACAAAAGAAGTCAGTAATAGAGGAAATGAGGAACAAAAGATAAGACATAGAAAGCAAAAGAAAAATGGCAGAAGTCCTTCCTTGTTAGTGATTAAGTGTAAATGGATTAAACTTTGTAATTAAAAGGCAGAGTTTGGCAGAATGTATGAAAAAAAGCATGACTATATGCTATCTATAAGAGACTCACTTTAGATCCAGAGGTACAAATAAGTTCAAAGTGAAAGTATGGAAATAGATATCCCATACAAACAGTTTCCAGGAGAGAGCTGGGGTGGCTATGCTAATATCAGACAAAATAGACTTTAAGACAGAAATTTTTACAGTAGACAGCGAAGGGCATTATATGTTGATAAAAGGGTCAACCCATCAAAATGCAACAGTTATAAACATAGTCACCAAACAGAGCCTCAAAAAATATGAAGCAAACATTAATAGAATTGAAGGGAGAAATAAGACTGTTCCATAATAATTGTTGGATGTTTCCATACCCCACTCTGATTAATGGATAGAACAACTAGACAAAAGATCAATAAGGAAATCGAGACTTGAATAACACTATAAACCAATTACACTTAACAGACATATATAGAACACTTCACCCAATAATAGTAGATTACACATTCTTCTCAAGTACACATGGAACATTCTCTAGGATAGACCCTATCTTGGGCCACAAAAAAGTGGCAATAAATTTAAAACATTGAAATTATACAAAATATCTTCTTTGCCCACAGTGGAATGAAACTAGATCACAGCAATAGTGAGGGATGGTGAGTGATAGGAAATTCAGAGCTGGGTGAGCTTTAGGGAGGGTAGAGGGAGAAAAGTCTGGAAACACCAATAAAAGGCAAAGATGACTTGTAGCCCACTTCTAGGCCTAGTATTGTGTGGGGTCTGGGGAAGGGAGCCAGCGCTTGACGGGGTTACAGTGGGAGTGGTATTCCTAGGGAGTGCTAGGCTTTGTTCAAGCATGAAGGTGAAGGGAACATTTAGAAGAGAGATTCAGGATATAGGGTATTTTCCTGAGGATGGATCATGAATTCTAGAGGATTCCATGGAAGTTTTTTAAGAATGTGGAAAGATGAGATAGGACAGAACAGGGATTGTGCAGAGCAGTATAAGGCTTAGAGTATGGGAGCTGACGTTTGGCCTGGGTGTTGGGGGCTTCTTGTGGTGACTCATTTAAACAAAGAAAATGGGAATAATGAGAGTATTCCTGGTTGATTCAAGTCAGGTAGTGAGCTTTTGTGAATTTGTGCTGAAACCCTGACCACCATTTGTTATTATGGGAAAATGTTTTGATACTAAATAACCATTTATAAGCATTTAGAATTAAACTATTAAGTTGAAAACTTCTCTTAAAAAATGACAGTGAAATATGCCTTCTTTATATGATGTCTGTTACTTTGGTTAGCTTCATATGTTATGTGAATAACATCTATCACAATTGTGGGGGAAGCCTTACTTACAAAGATCTCATTTTCACTGTTGAGTCGGAGCAGAACATAATGTATTGTCACTGCTTGCTTTTTATTTGCATTTGGTCATTTAGTAATTGCCAGTTGTTCTCACTTTACTTTTCCATTCTGGCCCCAAACAGTTTAAAAATTAGGGAAAAGTCTTCTTGATAGATAGCATTCAAAGATCTTTCTGTTTTGTGTAGACTCTGAAGGATTGACCTGGAATTGGCCATTCTGTATTTTAAGTTGTTGATTTCTCTATGTGTAATATGTATAGACATCTGTTTCGAAGGGCAGATCAGTTCACAAGCAGATATACTTAGCACAGAACCCAAGAAATAATAGGGAGAAAAGTGTAAAGCAGACACAGATGATTCTGCACTTCCAAATTTGTCAGTCTTATCTATCTGCATCTCCACTAAGAACTACTGGAAAAAGCAAGTTAAGAAAATACATATATAAACAGAAACCCGAACTAAATACTATGCAATATAAAACCTCTTATTTGATTCAGTTTTTATATTTTATTTGAATATTAGCATGCATTGTAAAATGTGTTCATTTTTGCAACTGCTTTCCTTGTGCTCATCAGAAGATATTCCAGTGTGAAAGAGTATATTGACATAATTGTTTTTGTTTTGAATTCAGATGTTATTTATGATCAGGAAGAGCAACGAAGCTTCTTGTTGACCTAGAGTTATTTAATCTAATTGTTCTTAATTATTGGTAGGTAAAGGATATGATTTTGTACTTTATGCACTAAATAGAAACTTTTCTTTTGTTTTTCAAGGAACCAAATGGAGAGACTCCTTCATCTTTATACAGAGTTGCAGCAGTACTTCTACAATTTAATCTTATTGATTTAGATGATCTTTATGTGCATGTAAGTCAAGTGGGCTGCTAAGAATATTTGCTTGTCCATCCCAGGGCTGGGGGAGAGGAGTAGGCAGCCATATAGCACTCCAAGGTTGGTCCTAGGCTCTCAAGTCTTAATTTTTGAAGCTCTAATGCATTATTGCTTTGTGTTTACTTTATAAAGTGAATGAATTTAATTCTTTGACAAATTATGAAAATCAGATACCTTTTGTGTTGCTGTTACAGGGTTTAAGGTTGGATGTGAAGTTAAAGTTCTTAATCGTCATCAAGGCGTATCTCATGGGGAGAGAAGTCAAATTCTAACCAATGTGGTTTCAGACTTCTCTATTATACACAAATTATGAGAAATATGGGAGTACCTAGATACTTCTTCCTTCTCCCCAAAATGCTATCTTTAGGTATTCAGGATGAATGGAGAATTCTTCATATATATATTTTTTAAATGGTTTTTCTTGTGTTTTTACTGGGTAATAAATGACTAGTATTGTGCTTTCATTGCTGGGTCCAGGATTTAGAAGAGTGTGCATGTGATTGTGATTGATGACCTCTAGTTTAGCAACAGTTTAGCCTGTCAGTTTGAAAAAACTTGATTTGTAGTATAGAGATTCCTGTTTTATTAAGTTGTGCATTAAGATATGTATGAACTTAAATCAAACCTGTCCAAAGCTGACATTATCTTCACTGCCTTTGAAATCACTTTCTAACTTCCTTGCCTATCATTATGTATTGTGGTTACAGAGTTGAATAAAACTTGATCTCTACCTTGGAAGCAGTCATAGTCTAGCAAGGGAGAAAACATTTTGCATTGTATAATAAGTACTATATTTGAGGTATTTACAAAGTACTGTGGGGACTCACAATAGATAGTGACCATCTCCGTCTGTGGGGCTTTTGGAAGGCTTTACCAAACTAGTGATGTTGAACTGGGATCTTGATAGATGAGTAGGTATTGGCCAGGCTTAAAAGGTGGGAAGCTTTGTGGGTAGAATTAACTGAGTATAAAGGCAGGAAGTTTGAAAGGGCTTCATTATCACTTTAGGGGAACATCAGGAGCTTAGGGTGGTTTGCAGGGGAGATGAAGGTGGATTAGTAGGTTGGGGCTAGACTGTGAAGGGCCCTAGGTGCCATAGTAATAAGTTTGAATTTTTTTCTTGTTGGGAGTAGGAAACCATTCAAGATTTAGAGAAGTCATGTACAAACTGAGAACATGGAAAATTGGTCAGAAAAAGGAGAATTTGAAGACATAGGTATGAGTTTATAGGCAAGTGTAGACTGGCAGGACAAATGGAAATTACAAAAATAATGATAGATTTATTACTGATATGTTTGAGTTTAACAATAAATGCAAGTGGAATAGTGTTCTATTAGGGTGACAAAGATTTTCAGACAGGATTAAAAACCAGTTTACATGAGACTTCTAAAACCTAAGGATGAAGAAAGGTTGAAAGCAAAAGAGTGGGAAAATATATTAGGGAAATAATCGTTTTTAGACAAAATAGACTTTTTGGCAAAAACAGAGTCACTTCATAATAATAAAGTTGTGTTCACTACGGAGATCTAACAGTTATGACTTTATATGTAACTTTATATGTGTGTTCTCAAAATACACAAAACTAGAAATTGAGAGAACTATAAGAAGGTCTCCCATTATAATGGCAGGTTTTAGAGGCAATTGGAGAGTCTAGGTAAAAGATGAGGACCTATGGCAGATAAATAAGAAAAAGCAATAAAAATGGGTTTAGTTGCCAGTGGAGATCTTAAAGAATGAGAAAAAGTCTTGCTTACCTCCTTGCACCAGTCCGTAGTGACTTTTCTTTTGCCTCCCTTTTTAACTAATGGGATGAAGTCTACAATATGTAGTTTAATATTTCACTGTTTTCTTTTATTGTTTACTGATTATTTACTTTGCATTAGATTTAGCTGCTGAAATAGTTTATGCATTTCTAGGAGCAGGAACACTTCTCTTATAGCTCACAATAGTGCCTAGCAGGAACCACTAAATATGATTTGTTGGCTGTATTTTTCTTTGTGTCTGGGTTGTTTTATGAAATGTCGACATTAGCCATCTTCCACTCATACAGGATGACTGTACTTGAGATACCTGATCCTTTTTCATTAATGGAGGGTTGACTATACGCATATTACTTTCTTTTTGTAATAGGCTAGAAACTAGTTTGTGACTTAAGTCAAATAGGTATCTAGAAAATGAAAAGTAAGATGTCCAGTTATTCATAATTTTTCTACTTGAGATTTTTCATTTAGAGGAATCAAATTTACTCATTAATGTAATTCATTAGCTCACCTCTCCCAGATTGGATCCAAATGTAGTACTTTATTTAATTTGGAGTTTGGCCTTTAAAGGGGAAATCTGTGATATTTTTAATGGAACGGGTATGCATTTTCTTGGGTAAACGGATTCACAGGTAAGCGTCACTGTGGTAGAATATTAATTGAGGATCTCTAACAGACAGAACACCTGAAGCTTTGAACTGCTACCAGATTTTAAAAGGTGTACAAAATTCAGATACTTAACCCTGTCAGATTATAAGAAAATAATGAAGAGAAACTTACTTAGAAGGCGAATCATGGTCATAAATAGGCTAGGCTTCTTATTTACAGTTCTGTCAATTGAGAGTAGATAGTGTTTGCTTTTTATATGTACATATAGTTAGTATTAGCTGTTTCATGAAATTTTAATGAACCATTTTTAGCTTCTTCCAGCTGATAACTGCATTATGGATGAACACAAACGAGAAATTGTGGAAGCTAAACAAATTGTTAGAAAACTTACAATGGTTGTATTGTCTTCTGAAAAAATCGATGAGCGAGAGAAAGAAAAGGAAAAAGAAGAGGAGAAAGTAGAGAAGGTATATAGTTCATTCTAGTAAAATTAACATTGTCTTCTGGATTTAGAATTATGAAATTTAACTTGTAATAGTTAATCGACTTATGGAAAAATAATTTTTTAATTTTGATTGTGGTGAAACCTGGTTTTTGAAATAGTAATTTGCAAAGGTTTGTTTTTTTTTTTAAAGATTTTATTTTTCCTTTTCTCCCCAAAGCCCCCTGGTACATAGTTGTATATATTTTTTTAGTTGTGGGTCCTTCTAGTTGTGGCATGTGGGATGCTGCCTCAGCATGGCTTGATGAGCGGTGCCATGTCCTCGCCCAGGATCCGAACCAGCGAAATCCTGGGCCCCCGAAGTGGAGGGTGGGAACCTAACCACTCAGCCACAGGACTGGCACCGGTGGTTTTGTTTGTAATCTGATTGACCCCTTCCCAAAAGAGGCTGCCATGTTTTTTTCTTATATAAATTTCAAAATATATTCTAAGTAGAATCGCAAATGTATTGACTGTATTTGTGATTTGTGTATTAATCTCCCTCAGGTCCTAAAGAGATTCTCAAAGATGAATGAATTCTAGTTCCCTGTGGCACAATAAAACATTAAATAGAATTTAACTTAATTCCAAGTCTGCAAGCTGTCATGCTGTGTCTGCTACATGAAAAAACCTATCCTGTTGATTTTTTCAATAGGTGAAAAACTTGATTGTACTTTCAGGAAAATACCATTGCATTTCTTATGAATGTTGCTGACATACATGGTTGTGTTATTTAGCTCAACTTTTTAAATGAAAAAATATTAAGATTTATTGGTGTCTGTATTCTGAGTATTTTTGCTGTAATTGTTGATTTTTAGCCACCTGACAACCAAAAACTTGGTTTGTTGGAAGCCTTGTTAAAGATTGGTGATTGGCAGCATGCACAGAACATTATGGATCAGATGCCTCCGTACTATGCAGCTTCACATAAGCTAATAGCCCTTGCTATCTGCAAGCTCATTCACATAACTATTGAGCCTCTCTATCGAAGGTATGTTACTGTATGCTTTACTAATCACTGAGGTAGAAATAGTTTGGGACTACAAAAAAATTTGCATATTTATCTTGTCTCCTCAAACAAAGCATGTATTTTAGTATGTTTTGTCAGAGGATAAGAACTATTCACAGAGTGTATCAGTCTGATATTAACCAGTGACTTGTCTCCTAATGTCTAGGCCAGGTATTGCAGAATGTGTGCTCAGTGTAGTCTAAAAACTATAGGTTAGACTTCTGGGTTGGGTTTCCTCCATTGAGAGTGAAAACTCCATTCTTTTGTTTTTGACTTTTCCTCTTCTCTTAGAGGGCAGAGAATACTTAAGGGTTTTACTTAGTTTTCCTCTATCCCGGGTTGAATGGCTCTGGGTGAGGACATTGCCTCTCTGCTTGCCTTATCTTTCCTGGCATATAGGCTGCTCTTCTGGAAATTGCTAGTGCAGCCTCTCCCATCATCCTTAGTTACTGTGTCGACTAGTCCTCTAGCCCTCAGCCTACTTGCAGGATATTTAGGAGCAACATTGGCAGCAGCTCTGGCTTCAGCCCCACAGATCAGAGCCTGCCTCAAAAGCCCCAGCCTTATGACTCATGCTTAGGTGACTTGTCCTGGCTGCTGCCTTCAGTGCCACCTGGGCTCTGGACCATGAAAGCTTCTTCTCAGAGAGTGACCCCTGTGACTCCACAGTGGGACACCTGTTCAGCAGGTAAACACTCTGGGTATGCTGCCCTTTTTAGTGTGACACCCTCTTTCATTATGCTGCTCACCTTCCCTACCACCACCTACCTCATACTCAGTCTAGGTAGTGGAACCCAGATTGAGAAATATTTATTGACTTGAATCAGCATTGTTATATCCATATTTTTCTGTTTCATCTTCCAGCATCTCTGAGGTTCATTCATTGTTCCCCATTTCCATATCTAAATTCCTGATACTGGTTAAGTTTAACTAAAAACAAATTTATATGATGTATGTTAAATGTTAGTTGTAATCTGCATTTCTATGATTTCCTTTTCTCGTGCAGTTAACTTGAAACATTTTCCTCTGAGCTCTGATCTTTTTCAAATGAGTATTGTTTTTGTCTTTTTCTATCAGTTAAATTATCTGGCATAATAAAGTTACAGAATTGAAATATAGAAAGCAAATATGAGCAAAAAAATTTCACTTACTGATTAATATGACTGTGTTAAAATGAAGTATTGTAGAGTATACATATAAATTTTGCTTCTTTTTAGAGTTGGCGTTCCTAAAGGTGCTAAAGGCTCACCTGTTAATGCTTTGCAAAATAAGAGAGCACCAAAACAAGCAGAGAGCTTTGAAGATTTGAGGAGAGACGTTTTCAATATGTTCTGTTACCTTGGTCCTCACCTTTCTCACGATCCCATTTTATTCGCAAAAGTGGTGCGCATAGGCAAGTCATTTATGAAGGAGGTTAGTAAGATTTTTTTTCTTCCAAGCAGAAAGCTACATTTTGGAATGAAAATGTTCTGAGTATACGTGGCAGATCTTCCTCAGCCAAAAAAAAAAAAGTTCTGAGTATATTTATGTGAAATGTATCTCTAGAAATAAAAAGAAAGTGAACTTAAGAAAAGGTTATGTTAAAAAAAAAAAAAAAAGGTTATGTTGAGTAAAGTTTGGGGAAAGTCCATTGTGTCCTAATCAGTTATTTTTATTAGTTAAGTCCCACACATAGGAAAATATGCTTTGGACAAGTGATTGTTTTTGAATTCTGATAATTAGTGGTTAACTCAGTGTTCTTTTCCCCCTCTTTTCCTGACTGCAATTTTGAATCATTGCCGTTATTTGTATGAAGTCCCTTCAACTTCAGACTGTTGAGGATCTATTTTTTAAATTTTTTTAGTAAACTTTTTATTGAAATAAAACACACATACAGAAAGTACACAAATCATAATTGTACAGCTCAATGACTTTTTCCAAACTAAACACACGTTTCCACCACCCAGATCAAGAAATAGAACAGTACCAGCACCCCAGAGTTTCCCTTGTACTCTCCCCTGGTCACTACCCCAAGGGTAACCATTTATGCTGTTTTTTTGGTTTTTAACATCAGCTTTGAGTTATAGTTTACATATAGTAAATTTCACTGATTTTAAGTGTACAATTTGATGAGTTTTGACAATTGTATACAGTTGTGTGTTCACTACCACAGTCATGATATAGAAGATTTTCATCACCCCAGAAAGTTCTGTCTTGCCCCTTTGCCATCAGTTCCCTCCCTTCATTGCTGGTTGCTGGCAACCACTGAAAGGCTTTCTGTCATTATAGTTTTGCTTTTCCTAGAATGTCGTATAAATGGAATTGTATAGAATGTACTCTTTTCTGTCTGGTTTCTTCCACTTAATGCTTTGGAGATGATCCAATTTGTTGCACATGTCAGTAGTTCCTTTATTGCTCACTAATATTTCATTTTATAGAATACCAGAGTTTATCCATTCATCAGTTGGTGGGCATTTGGGTTGTTTGTAGTTGGGAGCTATGATAAATAAAGCTGCTATGAATATTCTTGTACAGGTCTTTGGCGGGAGGGGGGGGCATATGTTTTTGTTTCCCCAGGAATGGGATTGCTGGGCCACATGGGTAAGTGTATGTTTAACTTTTTGCCGAGCTGTTCCAACATGTGTGTACCATTTTGCATTCTTGGAAGCAGTGTTTGTGACTTCCACTTGTTCCATATCCTCATCAACATTTGGTATTGTCGGTCTTTTAAATTTTAGTCATCCTAATGGGTGTGTAGTAGTATCTGTTGTGCTTTTAATTTATGTTTCCCTGATGGTCAGTTATGTTGAGCATCTTTTCGTGTCCTTATTTGCCATTTGTGTTCATCTTTGTCGAAATGTCTATTCAAAACTCGTGCCCATTTTTAATTGGGTTGTTTGTCTTCTATTATTATTTCTCAGTCTGCCTTTTCATTTTGTTGCCTGTCTTTTGAAAAGCAAAAATTTAAAATTTTGATTAATTCCACGTTAGTAGTACTTTTCTTTTATGGTTTGCTCTTTGTGTTCTAAGAGATCTTTGCCTAACCCAAGGTCTTAAAGCGGAAAAGAACACACAGTTTCTTTTCAATTGTAAAACAAGGCAACCAAAAGAATTTAGAAATTGTTACAAATACAAATGCAGTTTTCTCCAGTGTTTGATGATTGCATCTAATTTTAATTTTTGGCAACAGTAATTAACTGCATAGAAAATTTAATAGCTGTTGTAGATTAATCCCTTGACACCTGAAATATTTGACTAGGCTTTTAACACTTAGCTGGTAGATTATTTTTTTTAATGCTCACAAATTTATGTTGTGTAAAGGTACTCTAAAGAAATTTACCAAGTAGTATATTACTATACAGTCATGTGTCACTTAACAATGGGGATGCATTGTGAGAAATGCATTGTTAGGCAATTTTGTCATTGTGTGAACATCATAGATTGTACTTACACAAGCCTGGATGGTATAGCCGAGTACACATCTAGGCTATATGGTCCTAGGCTATAAACCTGTACAGCATGTTACTGTACTGAATACTGTAGGCAGTTGTAACACATTGGTAAGTGTTTTTGTATTTAAACATATCTCAACATAGAAAAGGTGCAGTAGGGGCCAGCCCGGTGACGCAGTACTTAAGTTCGCACCTTCTGCTTCTTGGTGGCCTGGGGTTCGCCGGTTTGGATCCCGGGTGCAGACATGGCACCACTTGGCAAAAGCCATGCTGTGGTAGGCATCCCACGTATAAAGTAGAGGAAAATGGGCATGGATGTTAGCTCATGGACAGTCTTCCTCAGCAAAAAGAGGAGGATTCGCAGTAGTTAGCTCAGGGCTAATCGTCCTCAAAAAAAAAAAGTACAGTAAAAATATGGTATGAAAGAAAAAAATGGTACACCTGTATAGGGCACTTAGCAGGAAAGGGGCCTGCAGGACCAGAAGTTGTGCTGGGTGAGTGAGTTAGTGGTGAGTGAATGTGGAGGCCCAGGACATTACTGGACACTACTGTAGACTTTATAAACACTGTACTCTTAGGCTACATTAAATTTATAAAACAATATTTTTCCTTCTTCAATAATAAATTAACCTTATCTTACTGTAACTTTTTTTAGCTTACTGTAACTTTATAAAGCTTACTTTATAAACTTTGAATTTTTTTAACTTTTTGACTCTTGTAATAGCACTTAGCTTAAAACAAACACATTGTACAGCTATACAAAAATAGTTTCTTTATATCCTTATTCTATAAGCTTGTTTCTATTTTTAAAATTTATTTTTTTTTGCTTTTTAAACTTTTTTGTTAAAAACTAAGACTCAAACACACACCTTAGCCTAGGGCTACACAGGATTGGGATCATCAATATCACTGTCTTCCACCTCCACCTCTTATCTCACTGGAAGGTCTTATGGGACCACCATCATGAATTCGGTCCATCATTGACTGAAACGTTGTTATGTGGCACATAAACTGTACATATAATTTATTATATAACATATATAAAAAGGAATGATAACACGTTTTATTGTCTTTATCCTTTTAGTTTGAAAAGGATGAGTTGTGTTAACTAGTACCTGTTCAAAGAAGAGAAGGATTCTCTTTCCCAGTGCATCATATTGGAAAGCGTGTGAAGTCAATTTGTCCCATTACTGGTGGTGATAACATTGATCACTTGGTTAAGGGGATGGCTGCCACGTTTCTGCACTGTTCAGTTACTCTTTTTCTCTTTGTTTTTAATATGTGTCTTGTGGGGAGATACTTTGAGACAATGTAAAAAGCCTCTTTCTCATCTCACTTTCACCCACTAATGCTGTTCTTTCTTATTGAAAATCTTAATGTTCAGATCTCTTGTCTGAAATTCTTTCTTTGGCTACAAGTATCATAAACTTGTAAGTAGGAGACCAAACATCCCACTTGTGGAAGTCCTATACGTAGACATATGCATAAACATATACAATATTGTTACCAAGATACACAGGTACTAGAACTGTCACCTTTCCGCTTCGTCACCTCCACTGCAGCCATCCTATACCTCCATTCTATCACAGTTGTGCCTGGGCCTGACCCTAACGCCAGTCTCTATTTTTGCAGAGGTAGAAGGGCAGAAGGGAAGACAAAAATGTTTATTTTGATCACAGCGTGAGAAGAAATCTGTCTTCTCTCATTGTTAAGGTTGTGGTAGAAAAAGTGAATCTTTCCAATAATCTGAGTTAGAATTTTGGTTCATTTTTTACCCATAAAAATATTTCACCATAACAAATCATTTGTTAAGTGTTTTTAGGTTTAAAAGGCTTTTGTTGCCTAGCTAGGAATTTAACCAGGGTTTTATAAGATTGCTTCTAAAGGAGGAATGTGACCCTAGTTCCAAGTAATGTATTTACAATTAAACTTCTTTAACAAATCTCTCATTTCTAAGCTTGGGGTTGCTTCTGTATATAAATTATAAATATTTTAAAATATACTTACTTAACAGAATAGTTTTCCAGCCTATACTTATTTGTAATCATTTGTCTGTCTGATTGTATGTGTGTATATGTATTTCTTAAATTTGAGGTGTACGGCGTATAGGACTATCTAGTACAGTGATTCTGAAACTTTAGCGTGTATTACAGTCCCATGGAGATCTTTTTAAAACACAGATTATTGGACCCTATCCTCACAGCTTCTGATTCAGTAGGTCTGAGGTGGGACCTGAGAATTTGCATTTCTGACAAATTTCCAGGTGATGCTGATGCTGCTGGTCCAAAGACCAAACTTTGAGAACTGTTGTTTTAGTATATTAACCAATTTTGGTCTTTATTTCAGGCTTAAAAGAGGGAGTGGCTCTTTTGAATATTTGTATATGAATGAACACATTTTGCTATCTTTAAAAGTTTTTTAAATTGTAGAGCACAGCTTTAACATGTTCACCTGACATACTTAAATGCTTTTTCTACCACCAACACACTTAAAGATGAATTCTTTGGTGCTTTTTTGCATCCAGCTGGTGTTAATGGATTAAGTTGTTTACAATAGTGATAGATAACACTGAGCTGTCACTCTGTGCCAGGCCCTATTCTAAGTACTTTATGAGAATCAGCTCGTTTAATCTTTACCAAACCCTTTGTGCTCCAGGTTAAGCAACTTGTCCCAGGTCACACACCTAATATGGGACAGAGCTGCGATTTCAGTCCAGGCAATCTGGCTTCAGAGGCCAAACTCAAAATCACCATGCTCTACTGCTTATACAAATGTAGTGTGTCTGAAATTGAGGAAACGATAGGTTATGTAAATTTTACAGTTCTTTGCTGTTTTATATCTGTGTTAGTGGTGTTTTCTTATTTTGTTTATCTCTGCAATCTCCATTTTAATCTCATTCTATGTATCTCATCTCCAAGCTTTTCTTGTTTTATTGAGTTCATTCTTAATACCTTTTCTATGACTATATGCAGATACTTGTGGAGAATCTGCCTTTGTCCTTTGTGTTCTGCTTTCTTCCAGACTAAGTTTGTCTTTTATATGCTAGGTCTTTTTTGGCTGTTTATGTTTCCATCGTAGCCACGGCACTTTTTTTCATCTTAATATGGACAGCTCTGTTCAGATCTTTCTGATACAGTGTGAGTGAGTCCTCATACCCTTCCCCCGTATTTATGACCAGTCCTCCTCCCCTCAAGCTACAGTTTGAGTTTTGGGTTCTCTTTTCAATCTTCTCTGGAGTCTAGGATGGGGGAGGGAATGAAGCTTGGGGAGGCTGAGTATAGCCCTCATTTAGAGGACCTCTTTTGAGATCCTGTTAGCTATGCTATACTAGGCACGCCCAACCAAGCGGGTATCCAGCTCCCTTGCGCTTTGATTCCTTCACCCATCTAAGCGCTGTTCCTTTGAAAGGCAGCAAGCTGTGGCAGCTGGTTCTCCCTTAGCCAGAGTCCTGCTGGCTTTCTCCTCACAAGGATTTTTCCTCAGGCTGTTTACTTACCTTGCAGGCCATGTTGCCTAAAGGATTTTGTTGACTTACCTTCCTTGCTCAGTACTACTACTGCGGATTGGGTTAAGGGCAGGATCCATACCACACAGTCCGTCATACCAGAATTGTGTGTGTGTGTGTATCCCCTTGAAGTCTTGAAGTTAATAACATAGTTTCCTCTTTTCTTGTTGATGGTGAATTTGGGGCATTAAAAAAAAGACAACAACAAGACATACTTCTGTTCATTGCATTAGGGATTGGGGGAGAGAAAGTCTGTTTTTATGCTTCACTTTGTCATCTTAATTCACTTGTCTGGCTAGTGTCTATGGCTGTTTCTTATATTGGCCTTGGATAAAGGTCAGAGTGCTCTAAATTGATTCACAGATAAAGCTTAGAGAAACCTTAGATAGAGGGTCAGAGTATCCCTTAGACTCGGCAGTAGATATCAGGAATAGTTGTGGTAGTGATATTGTAGTAATGTAGAAGAATGTCCTTATTCTTAGGCGATACATACTGAATTATTTTGAGATGAAGTGTCGTATCTGAAGTTTTTTTGCTCAGTCAAAAAAAAGCAAAATGTTAATTGTACCTACAAAGTAGTTATATAGCTATTTATGGGTATTATTCTATCCATTTAACTTTTATGTAAACTTGAAATTTTTCATAATAAAAATTAGGGTTACAAGAGAGAGAATGTACTGTAGACCATTCATTCCAAAACTCTAGTTTATGAACCAGCTACTTTAGAATTTTGGCTTGATATTTACTATTTTTTGTTTTTTCATCAGCTGTTAGGGGAGGGAGAGTCTGTGATCTTGCTTTGCTCTTTCTTTTCAACTTGTGAAGATCTACCCTGGTTGTGTAGGTTAGGCCTCAAAATTAATACTCCTTTTGGATGAAGGTGTGGAGTTCAAGTACAGTGGAATTACACCATACCTGTGCTTAATTTATGTGAATGTAGCCAGACTTATTCCATCAAAATACTCAGTATATATGCCCAAGAGTAAGGGTGAAATTGGAGAAATTTTTTCTTTTCATTTGGTTCAGTTTCTCAAGTCTCTTAGAGAGTATCTCACCACATTGTATGAGTTTAGTTTTTAAACTAATGTGTTTTCATATGACGTGGCCTCTAAATTGAAGCCAGTCACTTCATCTGATGTTCACATGAATTCATGTTCACTTAACAGTGATTTCTTCTAACACTAGAGGGGGAAAAACACAGTCTCGTGTGGGACTTAAATGAAAGCTAATGTGTCTGTATACTTTATAGATCATTTAAGGGATTTTTTAAGTGTAATTATGAGTATACAGTCTTGTGTTGCTTGAAGACTGGGACATATTCTGAGAAATGCATCATTAGGCTACTTTGTCATTGTGCGAACTACATAGACCTAGATGGTACAGCCTACTACACATATAGGCTATCTGATACTAATCATGTGGGGCCACCATCATATATGCAGTCTGTTGTTGACTGAAACATTATTACGCAGTGCATGACTGTATGTAATTTTCATTTTATGCATTGACTTTAGAACCTAACTTGCCCACAGAGAGTCTTCATTTAAGGCTGTCCCACAAACAAAGTAACTAAAGCATTAGAAATTGATTGTTAGGTTAACTGGTTCATCAGGATGAGCTGCAGCTACTTGCTAGTTATGTGACCTTAAGCTGGTCACTTTTCTAAGCCACAGATGGGTGGTAATAATATTTACCTAATCTGGTTCCTGGGGTTACCATGAGGATTAGATGAGATATGTCTAAATGTTAATTTGATAGTAACATTAATTAGGTATTCAGTTTTAGAGAGTTAAAAAAAAGGTGTCATGAATTCTTCATATCATAGTTATCACTTTACTGTTGTAAGTTATCACTACACTAGCTTTTGACAATTTATTTTAAAGTATTAATATACTTTAAGCTATTTATGCCACTTTAAAGTAGCACTTAATTTCCCCCAAGAGTAGATTTGATTTTATAGGAATGCCTTTGGCTTCTTTACATTGTCGTGATAATCAGATGTGGTTTTTCCCCCTCTCCTTGTTGAAATTTATGTTATAAATTGGTAACAAACACATGGAAGGAAATTTTTATCAAATTAAGGAAATTTTTATTGCTGGGGTTTTGTGAGTGAACTAGTCAAGGGTAGTTATGGATGTGTCTGTTTCTGTTTTTGAGCAGAAACAAATTTTGTAAGAATATTTTTAAGGCAAAACCTTGCATTACAATTCTTCTTGTCCAAAGAGACTCTGGCTCTGCTATCCTTGGCACCATTTGTTAAGCTCCCCTATGTACTTTTGCTATTTTATAAGTCTTATACAAAGCAAATGAGGAACTCGAGAGTTGGAGACCACATTTAATCTATAACACCCTTACTATTTAATGAGCCTGAGCAGGGAAGAACTGTTAGGATGTTTATATTTGCACTTGTATTGTCACCTAAAATAATTGGTTTGACCTAAGGTCACTTTAGCTATTACTGAATATCTCCATGTGACAATTCTAATCAAGGTGTAGAATCATAGTTAATGTAATAAATTACAAATAGGATCTTAATTTTTTCCCATTAGCTATGCTTTTTGCCTAAGAGCGGTATATAAACATACAAGGATAGGCAGATACTAAGTCTACTAATAAGCAAAGTAGACTCTGTACAAACAGTGTAATGTTTAAAAATACATTTTATACAAGAAAGGAAAATAGAATTTGTGGTGTGGACCAAATGCACACTGTAAACAATTGATTCAACCCCCGTGCCTCCTCTCAAAGACTTTTCTGAAATTGAACCTCAGTGTTCAGTTTCAAAAAAAAAAAATTGAAGCACGTGAAAGAGAGGTAACATTTAAAAATATTTGTGAAAATGCTCACCTCTTGGAGGTTTTTACATTTGTCTGTGTAGGGCATAGCAGATGCTATCAGATCCTACCCATATTCCTTTGACTCTTATGCCAGGTTCTTAGCGTTTTGGTGTGCCAGCCCAATTTTCAACTGCTGGCGCCTGTATCTCTTTGTCTCAGGGCTTTTCTGGCTCTGGGAGCCTACAGAGGTAGTGCAGGGATTGGTAGCCTAAAACTGCTGGGGAACTGACTCACCTCACCCCCTCTCCCCAGCTTTCAACCAATGGAACGACAGGAGATGCTGTAGAACTATGTTGCCCTCAGATGGGATAACCCTGAGATGTATTTCTACACAGACCCTCAGAGTCCCCAGTGGGACATAGGAATAATTTCCTACTAGTTCCTAGAATTACTTCCTAAATAATAGGAATGCACTTTAATAGGGTCTGCTTCTGGGGAAATCTAAACTAAAACATAGGGGCATATTACTTTAAACAGATTCCGTATGAGAACCTTAATTTCCCTTAACGATAGATAGATTCGATTGATTCGCAGGGCAGTTTTTTGTTTTACAAAAGACTTCTGTTGTGAACTGCTTTTATAAAGAGAATTCGTTTAAATAAATCACATATTCATATTCATTAAGTGCTCTGAAAATACCTGTTTTTACACATAGCTTGTTAGAACCATGCTTGTGTAAAACAAAGCACACTTTCATATCATAACCAGTGTTTTAACCAAAGTAATTACTTTTGGGTGGTGAATTTTATGAAACTGAGTATAGCTATTTAGCAGTTTGTTTTGTTTGCTATATTTTAATATTTAAACCCCTCCCACAAGTTGTTTACTGCAGTTTGAACGCTACCCACATGGTAGGTAGGGAGACCATGTACTTCATTGTCTAAACCAGGACTCTTGAGGTTGAAAGATTGTGCTGTTATTTACACTGAAATAAAAAACAAGAACCAGCACATATGGTTATCCTGTTGTGTAGGTGACCATATTATTAGGTCTTTGGCGTCTTGGTACAGATTTGTATTGACTAAAAGTGGAATGTGGTGGAAGATAGTACTTTTCACTTAGTATCTCCTCCTGTGTTTTCATAAATGATGTAGTATCAACATTACTGGTTATTTCTAAGTGTTTTATAAAGTCTTAAGAGTTTCTGATTGAAAGATAAAAAACAAGGCTTTGAACCAAAACATTGAAAGCCTGTTCAGTTATGTTTTCTCCAGGCTTGGTAAACTCACGTTCCTGTAAATTTTAATCTATAGGTTCTATTTTCCTGTTTCTAAGTTATTTTGATGGGTCTTATTTGGATCCTTTCTAGCAAAAAGATTTTCTTCATAGAGTAGTTTTAATACATAAATGTGAAGTTCTTAGCCTAGTACTTGGCACATAGTGAGTACTCAATAAATGGTAGTTAATAAGAATGAGAAAAATAAGGACGGTGAAAATAGTGCCATAATCTAAGTAAGATGTTGCTTCAGGTTTCAGTTTAGTCACAAATCTTAGGTACTTTTCATTTTCTTTCTTTTCTGAGATAAAATATAGCCTAAAGTAGCATTTGAAATGTTCATGGATTAGAGGTACTAAAAATAAGGACATTAGTAATAAAAAAAAAGTAATTTATCTAGTTATATCTGCAACTTTTCCCAACCTTTTTTCCTGAACTCTCCAAAGGCCCCCTCTTGCTGGATCTACATTCTTTTTGTGCCCAGTACTGTTGCAGCCCCTTCAGCTGCTCCATCTTTGTAGGGCTAGGTCAGAAACTGCTCGGAGCCATTTATAACTGATAGTCTATCTGGGCATTATTGTGAGTGCTCAGTTTTATTCAAACTTAAAACTTCAGTTCCTAGCAGTACATTGGTAAGCATAATTTTGATCTTCAACAGATCCTCAAAGACAGGGAACTTGTCTTTATCAGATAGAACTCTGTCCTGTTCATCTTTGAGTTCCCAGTGCTTGGCACATAGTAAATGAATGATTGAATGGATGTCTTTTGCTCCTTCCCCTCCTGGCTTCCTCCCATTTCCTCCTAGCCTTCCATTCATTAAAACTTTTAGTATTGCATTGTGGGAATGGAGAGTTTTATATTTATTCTGAATTAAAACAAATTAAGTTAAAAAGAAAGCATCAGGGGAGTAGAATTTGTCTTTATTTTCTTACCAAACAAAATTACTTTTACATGCATGTAACTCTTGATTCATTTTTTGTTTATCTTTGTTATAATTAGCCTTTGATAAACACATTTCTTAGTGCTCTTCTAGATGGTTTCATTGTGCATTCCGTATTTCTTTTTTTCAAAATTTCCTGCTTATGAAATCTAGAGAATTGACATACAAACATTAGAAATTCATATAAGTGTCTAGTAAGGGAATTAGGAAAGCTTAGTGACTAAGAAAATGTTTTATTTCTATGGAGAAAACTATGCGTAGCTTTATTAGGTTTGTTAGAATCATAGTATACCAGGAAGGGAGCAGCTTAACTGCCTTTATCCCCAACATAATATACTATGAACCTAGTTCTTCCGATTATGACACACCCTTATTTTTGCCTCTCAGTGTACACCCAATATGACAGAAGCATTACCTCCCCACCAACCAAACAAAAGCAGCTATCTAGTTTTTCTGCCACACCACTCCTTCATAACTTGACTCCTAATTTGCTGACTAGAATATATGTTGACTTAATAATTGTTTCTGTGAAAGGGAACTGTATCTTTTTAGCCTGCCAATTAAAAAAAAAAGGTGATTATGGAAACATGGCAATCCCTGAGTTAGTCTGATGTGAAAATGTTGCACAGAAGTTAGACTTCCCTGTAGTAACTAACACTACATTACTCAAGCATGAAAAACATACATGCACAAACTACCCTTATCTGTCAAGAAAATAAGAAGCTTGTTAGCTGCATATTAGCTTTTTCCTTTCCCTTACTTGCTGTTGAGCTAAATCCTTCCCAGAAATTCAGATTGTCCTTGAGTATCAGTACTTCAGTTGTCATTTTGGCCTTTGCATACACCCACCAAACCTCCACCTGCCTATATACACACAAGTATTACTCACTAATTCATTTTGAATTAATAGACAGTATTGTCAAACATGGCGCTTCAGCGGCCCACCTGCAAATCGTTGATATAATAATGACCCAGGTTTTCTCATTCACTCTGTCCAAGTTAGGAAGTGGTTTTGTCTTTGCCAGCAGTGTTGTTAGTACTTTGGGCTTATTTCTCAGTGAGGGCTTAAGTAGTGGTGAATTAATACATAGCTTTAAATTTCTTTGGGTTTAATTTTTTTCATTGTTGCTTTAGTGTTAGATTTTATTGATTCTGTAGGGGGAAGAACATCTGGATGGGAAAATGCATTATAACTAAATTGTACTGGCTACCATTTTTAATACTTAGATCAGTTTTAGGATGCTTTGGTTTGTGATGATTAGATTGACGAAAGAATTGGCTTAAAATTGACATTTAAAATTCATGAATGTCGTGAATGATTTGGAGGATAGAAATATAGATGAAATTTAAAAATGTTAATTGGTAATACTGCCTGTATTTAAAATCTACATGTGTGAAAAAGTAAGGAAATAATTCACAACCATGTGCAAGTTAATTTTTTTTTCAAATTAGAAACTAAATTGTAACAGCATAATCTTAACCTTTTTGCATTTTATTTATAGTTTTTTTTAATTTTAGTTTCAGTCTGATGGAAGCAAACAAGAAGATAAAGAGAAAACGGTAAGAGACTAGAAAAATTGAATGTGTCTAATGTTTGTCTGGGTACACCGTACTGCAGATTTTACCGTGAACAAGCTTTAATACCCTTGTGAATAATTATTTTATACTCTACATGCTGAATATAGCTTTTGGCATATGATACAAAGTTATCTTTTCAGATTGACAACCTCCTGTTTTGGGGGATTACCATGTTGAGAAAGGAGGAGGGATAATAAAAGTCCCTCATTCTCTTGCTACCCCTTTCCTTCCCTCACCTTGTTTGCTTTCTTAGATGGAGAAGCACAAATAACCACTGTGAAGAGGACAGTGATAGTGTAAGGAATTAGATGTGGTGTGTTATGAGATCAAGGAATGGCAGTGTTTCCAAGGCTGACAAATTTATTTTGAGAGGATTCATATGGACCTCTTACTGAAATAATTTTTCCTTCTTTCTTCTTAGGAAGTTATCCTTAGCTGTTTGCTTAGCATTACTGACCAGGTACTACTTCCATCTCTTTCTTTGATGGACTGCAATGCTTGTATGTCTGAGGAACTGTGGGGAATGTTTAAAACATTTCCATATCAGCATAGGTAAATATATAATATGTTTGTATTTTTAACTACTATTCTAGTGCATTAACTTCTAAGTGTATGATTTTTCCTAATTCTTCATCTCGTCATTTTTTTAAGATATCGTCTGTATGGCCAGTGGAAGAATGAAACCTATAACAGTCACCCACTTTTAGTAAAAGTTAAAGCTCAAACAATAGACAGAGCTAAATATATCATGAAGTAAGTTTTAATTTATTTTTCTTCATACTAATCTAAAGTATACCTGGACCTAATTTACTTTCTTTCAGCCAGCTTATGTCTGAACCTCAATTTTGAGGAAGCCCACCATTTGCTAATGGCATAGCTGATTATATACTGCAGATAGAATGACTTAATTTTTGTGGTTTTTAGCTCATTTTGACTACCAAGTTAGTTTTTGTTGTTGTCATGTTTGCATAGGTATGAAATCTAATGAAAATTCTCTTTAATGCATCATATTATAGAATGAGTTTTTGTTTAAAGGACAGTCTACTGTGGCCTCCGCCCAATTTGCATAATACATTTAATGGCTTATACAACGTAGTCAAAGTTTAGGAATTTACTCTGTTGAAAGTTATAATAAAGATTTTTTTCTTTTCGGAAGATCTAATGGAATTATGCAGAACTATCTCCATAGGGAGTCAACTTATGAAAAATTTCTATTTTTTCATTTGTGTGCTTTATTTTCATGTCATTAAAAACGTAAAAGTGATATTATTCTACTTCCTGGTAAAATGTTTGAAGTTAAATTATGAAAATTGTGTACTTCAGATTAGTATTGGTTTAGATACTAAATACACTGCTGTATTCAGCAAGGCTATTTATTGTAATTGCTTTTACATTCGTGCAGTGGCAGGGTTATTATAATTAAAAGTAGTGCATTCTCTCATTTAAACAGATGTAACAGTATGCAGTGATACTGTCTTTGCTCAGTGATATTGTCCCTGGTCACAGTCTACCAGGGAAACAGGTGTGTGCACAATCACAGTCTGGTTTAATAGGTGCTGTCATACAGTCTGAATAAAGTTCTATGGGAGGGTTAGAGAAGAAAGTGAATTATTTCACCCCTTGGAAGTTGGGGAAGGCATGAAAGGAGATGATATTAGAACTGGTCCTTTTGAAAGAGTTCCAGTCTCAAGAATTCCCCAAGTAGAGTTTCTGGCTTAAAAGCAGCTAATATTTATGGAGCCGTTACCATGTGTGCTGGGCACTGAACTAAGTGCTTTATGTGAGTTATTTAACAATATATTTAATAATACGTTAAATATTATTAAATCTCTTGAATCTGTCTCTTCCACTCTCTACCACCACTAACTTAGTTCTTTTATCTGAATGCGTTATAGTGCCTTGTATTATTCTCTTTCTTCAAAATCCTTTGGTGCCCATTGCCTGCAGGTTATATGTCAACTTTTATGGCATGGTGATGTAAGAGACCCTCCATGATCTGTCCCTCCCTATTTTCAGCCTCATTTCCTGCCAGTTCTACCTCTAGCTGTACTGAGCCCACTTATATTTCCCTGAATGTACTATGGTCTCCTTTTCCTTTGCATATATTTTTTGTTTCTTCTGTTCATACAGGTATTCCCTTACCTCGTTTTTCTCTCTCCATCTGGTGACCTCATACTCGGTGGGTGGGCTCCAGTGTCACCTCTGTGAAGCCTTCCATAATGCCACCAAGCACGTCCATCCTTCTTTATTTATGCCACCACTGTCCCATATGCATGTAATGCTATCATACCTCTTAGATACATTGCTATGATTATTTTTCTTTTTTTAATTATCTAACTTTTTGATAGTTTATACATTCACATGGTTTAAATTTCAGTAAATATGAAAAGGTAGACAGTAAAAATCTCTCACTGAGTCCTCCCAAGGAAAGAAATGCCACTGTTTAGTTTCTTATTTATCCTTCTAGCTAGATATTTTTATGTATACATGAGTACAAATATATTAGTCCCCCTTTTTGTACTATTGATAGCATATAATAAGAACTGTTCTGTAGTTTGTTCTATTTGTTTAAGAATATAAAGTTTAAAGAATAGTTTTCAATCTATCTCCCCAGCTGAACTGAGCTTGAGAGCAGGCCTTGTATTCCTAGTCATAGCACTTTGCCTGTCATAGAAGACATTAATATGAATGAATGAATAAATTAATAAAAATATTTATCGCAGAAGACTGTGCAGAACTTTTAATGTACTTGGATTTTTGTTATATTTCTAAACTGTAACTATTTTACCAGGCTTAAACAATATGATTTTGGTATTGCTTGAACTCTTTACATTGAGAATGGAATGCATTAATTTATTACTTGCACAATTTCGCAGGTTTTGATTACTGTTTAAAACATGAATTTGCTGTTGGACATCCAGTAATTGATTCCACAAATGTTCATTGATTGTGTTCCGTGTGCCAGACACCATGGTAGCTTGAGGGGAAGACATAATCAAGAAAGTATTTCTTTTATTTTTGTTTGTTTTTCCCTCCAGGGTAGTGGAGGCAGAAGGGAATGGGATAAAAAGTATAGGGAAGAAAGGTTAGCTTTGGCAAGTAGGAGAGCCACCTGAAATAGTAGGGTTAGAAGTAAGGACAGGTGGTGGTAAGTTTGAAGGTGGAACAGAGTCTAGCCAAAGTTTAAAACTGATGGGTTTTCTGTGGAAAGAAAAAAGAAACTGGGCCATGGAGAGTGGGAAAGGGAAGCAGCTGATGATGAAATAATTTTGATTGATGGGTCAGTTTTGTCATAAGAAGCTTCTTAAGATCATTATATCAAGTTTGTTACTTCCAGAATGGTCACATTCCTTGAACTATCTACTGAATTCATTATTTGCTTCATTATATTTTCATTCCAGAAAGCTTCCTGTCACTTGAAAGCATTTCAGATTTCTAGATTTATTATGTAATAATCTCACCAGAAGAGTTAAAAATGCTGTTTGATAATTGTTTGAGCTGTAAGCATTTCATAGGTATAAATTTCCAGAATGTTAGTAAAAGAATACTCAGCAGAGGAGGAATTAAAGAAGAAGGAAAGGAGTAGAATTGACTTTTCAAAAATTGTTTACTTTGAATATGAAAACCAGAGAACTTCCTGTATCAAGGAGTGCAACATTAGCTATTACTCTGTTAGGGTCACTGAGACAGATGGCATAGACATTTCATTGCATTACACCAAATTTGTTATCTTAATCCCTAAACTGATAAATGAGCCTTTCTAAATCTAAAATAATTATGATTCTCTATAATATGTACTTGTAGAGTACATTGAGTTTTAATGCTTATTAGACTATTACTATAAAATGGAAATGTGTATATTATAAATGTTAAGCATTAATACAAAATGTTAATACCCTCTGGGAGAATGCCTAATCAAAATAGCCCAAGTCCTGCATGAAGTATGTGATAAATGTCATTATTTACATGGATCCATTTTGGATATTTGGGAAAGAATTGTCGTCCTCCGCCCCCCCCCGCCCCCATGATGTAACAAAGCTATCAACATTACAAGGGAAATGACTTAAGATGATCCTGCTACTTTTTTCTCCCCTTGTAGACGTCTAACCAAGGAAAATGTGAAGCCTTCTGGAAGACAAATTGGGAAGTTGAGCCACAGCAATCCAACCATTTTGTTTGATTATGTATGTTTTGAGGTTAATATTATTTTAAGGGATTTTTCTTTTTGTTGTCTTTAAGTCAGCACAGATAGAAATGGAATGATGTAGTTTTAAAAATGTTTGGCAGTTTTAGGGAAAAAATCTTTAGCAAATTAAATATTGTATGGTTATGCTAAAAATGTAGTATACAATATATTTAACACATTGATCTACTTTTCTAGTAGTATATAACGATGCTACTGTTATAAACTCGAGCATTATCTTGTTTAACACATTTTGATTTATAGCATCATTAATAAAAAGGTGCATTATTTGTTGATTTTAGTTGTTATAAACACTTGAATAGCACTTCATTCTGATTTAGATGTAACACTTTCATATTTAGAAAGAGATTTCTAAAACACATTTGACATGAGACTAGCCTCTATATTTCTGAAATTCACGTTTAGATGCCCTGGAATTATTTACTAATTGGAAAATGTAGCCTAAGAAAATATTTTCTAAGGAAAAATTAAAAGTACAGCCATTATTTAGTTAGCACAGTAGAAGTTCTCTTTCGATTACTTAATTCCATCTTTTCTTTGTTGCTATCTTCCAGATATTGTCACAAATACAGAAGTATGATAACTTAATAACACCTGTAGTAGATTCATTGAAATACCTCACTTCATTGAATTATGATGTCTTGGCCTGTATCCTTTCAAGTGAAGTAAAATATAGGTTTCACATTTCATAGATCTTAATGATGAATGTTTTATTTTTATTCTAAGTTCCTTTAGTAACCATCTGAGGTTGATTCAGTTGGCTGATCTGAAGGTTGGCCAATTAGGAGTTTGTGTGCATGTCTGTGTTGTATACAGGGAGAGACAATGTTAAGTTTAATAAATGTCTTGATATAAGTAGAATCTATCTTGCTTGCTGAAAGATGGAAAAGAAGGTAAAGAAGAAAATTTTGTACTACAGTGAGTGTGGTTTTCAATAATTCATAGTAACTTGAAGCTGACAATTTTATTTCTTTCCAAGATGTGAAATTTTTTTGTTGTTGTTTGAAGGGTCTTTGTTAGAGATGTGGTGACTGAAAATTTTTTCTTAATGTATGAAAGATTGTATCATTGAAGCTTTAGCTAATCCAGAAAAGGAGAGAATGAAACATGATGACACAACCATCTCAAGCTGGCTTCAGAGTAAGTATTTTTATTTTCCTAAGGGTGGAATTTCCATCTGTTGTAACAGTCATGCTATGTATTCTATTACCTATGCTAAGAGCTTGTTTGTCACGAGCTCTTGAGAGCATCTAGCCAGTCAGCTTGTTCTGTGGAGTGTCCAAGTCCTTGGCTTTGTAAGGAGGTTCATATAATACTTATTCATTTTCCAACTCAAGAGGCCAGTATTGGCTATGATAGAATTTGGGCAAACATTACTGGGGAGATGAAAATTCCTTTCTATATTATTATTTTAGAGGCATAATCTCTCATCTTTTTATCCTGAGGTTGCAGTCATCTTTTTTTTTTTTTTTGAGGAAGATTAGCCCTGAGCTAACATCTGCCACTAATCCTCTTTTTTGCTGAGGAAGTCTGACCCTGAGCTAACATCTGTGCCCATCTTCCTCCACTTTATATGTGGGACGCCTACCATAGCATGGCTTGCCAAGCAGTGCCGTGTCCGCACCCAGGATCTGAACTGGCGAATCCTGGGCTGCTGAAGTGGAACGTGCGTACTTAACCACTGTGCCACCAGGCTGGCCCCATGCAGTCATCTTAAAAGAACAAAAACTTGGTTATTTAACAAAAAACCTGATCCTTGGGTTTTTTTTTTTTTTTTAAATTTCTTGTACCTTTGATTTCTAGCAGCTGGTTCCCCCTGTTTTTTTCAACCTATCATGTCTGATAGCTGAATCTTGAAGTAGCTCCCTATTGCCCTTTAAAGTCTGAAATCTGTAATAAGTCATACAAATAAGTTCTTTTGGAATCAGGGCCTTAGTCACTGTACTAGCCTCATCTTTCACCTCTCCCCAGTATTCTAGGTTCCGTTAATACCGAATTTCTTGGACTTTTCGTGGCCCTTTTGCACATGTTATTTTCTCTATTTGGAATACCCTTCTGTGCCCACTCATCTTCTCCACCACATCTTCTACTTACTCATTAGATTTCAGCCTAGAGGTCGGTTTCTTCGGAAAGCTTGACCTGTTAACACTCCCACCCAAAAAGTCAGAATTAGATGCCCTTCTTGTGTACTCCCATGGAACCTTTTATTCATCATAGAATTATTTCAGTTTACTTTTCTAAATCCCTCACTAAACTGTAAGCGTCTTGAGGCAGGACCTGTGTTTTGTCCATTATCCTTTAGGTGCTCAGCAAATAATTGTTGAAAAGGTACAGATCACTTGACTTTACTAGGATCTCCTCTTTACTGGGTTTTCTCCCTACTTATGTGATGAAGACTGTTGGTTAAAATTGGTCTTTTCTCTGCTTCTTGGTCTGGCAATGCTTTACCTGTTCCTTGCCTCTCCACAACTAGTAGCATGTTCCTAGATAAAAAGAAATTTTTTCATGACCGAGACATTTGAGGGGCAGGTGTTTTGTCTATCATTCAAGTTTACAGAGTGATCCGCAAGATTTTATGGCCTAATTAATGTCACAGGCTCTGGAATCAGGCCGTGTAGGTTTGAGTCACTGCTCTAACTCATAACAACTAGGTGACCATGAGCAAGTTACATGATATATCTGTTCCAAATTTTCCCCACCGATAGGTTTATACCAACCTGAGATAATTATTACGAAGATTAAATGAGATAATTAATGTAAAGTGCTTAGTACAATGTTTGGTATAGGTATGCTCAATAAATATTAGCTATTATTAAGTATAAAACTCTATTCAATGGCATCAGCAATACAATTATTTCTACCTCATTTTATTTTAGAAATTGAGTTAGTTGAAGAAATGACACTAAATATTGTACTTTTTGTTTTAGGAACCGTTTTTAAAAAGCCCTATTCTTTTTTTCTTTCATATAGGTCTGGCTAGTTTCTGTGGTGCAGTTTTTCGTAAATATCCAATTGATCTTGCTGGTCTTCTTCAATATGTGGCTAATCAGCTAAAGGCAGGCAAAAGGTATTCATAGTAAATTACATGTAAATAAAATTCAATAATTAGAGTACTTCTGGTGATATTGGGATGTTGAGATTGCTGTTTATCCTGAAAAAACTATCTGTTGGTTGTAGGCTTAAGTAGAATAGATGCTCACTTATTTATTTGGAGTTCTTTCATTAAAAGAAATTTTAATTTAATACATAAACACTTTTTTGCAGGAAGAAATGTAATATTTGGCTATATATGTAGCTTGTTAAAAACACTAACTCATTTTGACTAGATGTTAGGCTTTTGAGTAAATGGTTAATAAGGTATATTATAAATCCTCTTATGACAAAACATATTGCACTGTTGATTATGCTACTGGACAATAATTGGCCTTAACATTGAGCATTTGGTAGGAACATGTTTGAGGGTGTATAGAGTATCTTTAAAACACAATTATTTTTTGAATTTGAACTTTAGAGATACATAAAGCTTACTTGCCTTTTGGGCAGTGTCTTCTTTTCTTTATAAATACGGAGTTTTATTATTCTGGACCAGTATCAGTGCTTAGAGTTTGAATTAATATGTATCTTAAATCTTATCAGCAGCCGACTGACTAGAATCAAATAACTGGAAAATGTTTTCAAGAGCTTTCTGGTAGAAAGCAAGCAAAAATCTGTAAAGCTCTCTGATGTTCCAAGCAGGTATTACCTAAGTAATTATTGACAGATTATTATTTTAGTTTAGGGGAAAATTTTAAAAAAGTAATATTTAGATTCAAGATTTTATCAGCATATCACTTATACTATGCTTACCTATCCACCATCCTATATACATTTTACTCTTCTGTGTCTCTAGGCCAGGAGAACATAACGTTATTTTTAAATCTGTATCTCAGTTTTCTGTACTATGAATATAGTTTTTGTGACCATCTAATTAAAAGATAGTTTGTAGAAAAAATAAAATATTCCATTGGTACTTGTTGCATACTAATTTGCATGAGGGCCCTCGTGTTTTCAGGAACTATGTTTAGGGAAGCTGAGGCAAGTTGAGAGAGTAAGCACTCAAGAATCTTAGAAAATTGTTCCTTTGTCAACTTGTGTCTTGGGTATGTCTAGCTTTACCTTTAGAAGAACATCTGTATTTGTTTTGTAGGAAAGAATATTTTCACATTATCTTCATTACTTAGCTAATTAAAGATGATCTTGGAATCATATTGTATTATTTCCATTGGCAGTCCTAAATTTTGAGAATTAAAATGCATAACTGTTGGCACAGTAATATGCTTAAGGCTGGCCACTAAGCTATCATCTTTGGCTCAAATACCGCAACTCGGAACTTCCGTTTCCTTCTTTTTGTTTCCTTTCTCCTCTTCCTACCTTCCTTCCTCTATTCCTTCCAAGTGTGTGTGATTGTTTAGAGAAATGGCCTGTATCATCAAAAATGTACATTGGCAATCCTGTACTGGAGGATAAAAAAATGCTATGAAGGACATTATTGGGTCAGCTGATAAAAATGAAATATGAACTGTAGATTCAACTGATAAAATTAAATATGAAATGTAGATTAAAGTATCGTATCAGTGTTAGATTTACTAAAGTTGATAACAATGCTGTGGTTATGTAAGTGAATAGCTATATTCTTAGGAAATACATTCTTAGGAATTTTAGGAGTAAAATGTACCCCTAAAATGATGTTATTTACTAAATAAATTGCTCTCAAGTGGTTCAAAAAACTGTGTGTGTGAAGAGAGGGAGGGAGGGAGAGAAATCACAAATGATAGAGTGAACAGGAGTAAAAATGTTAATAAATAGGTGAAGTTGGGATAAAGGGTAAATGAGTGTGCTTTTTACTGTTTTTATCTTTGCATCGTATCTGTAAGTTTGAAATTATTTCCAAGTAAAAAGTTAAAATAAACATGTTACATGCCCCGAATATTTTTCAGTATAGTTCTAGGAATGCAGTTTTTCCTTAAAAACCACTTCAGCCCCTTCCCCCCAATATTTATATGCAAGTAATTTAGGGATTCTCAGTATATTTGTTACAATATATTGTCACTTTTATGTTTGAAGTTTCAACTATAGACTGTTTCCTTATTTTTTCTAAATAGTTTTGACCTGCTTATATTGAAAGAAGTGGTACAAAAAATGGCAGGAATAGAAATTACAGAGGAAATGACAATGGAACAACTAGAGGCCATGACTGGTGGAGAGCAACTAAAAGCTGAGGTGAGAGTTGCTATTTTTGTTTATTGACTTTTTAAATTCAAAGTGTATGCATGCTCATAGTAAAGAATCCAAACAATGCATAACGAGTAGATAAAGCCAAATGTCAAAACCATACATACCCTACGCTCACAACCACGCCCACCTCTCTTTTAAAAATTGAGGTATACTGGTTATTTTAACCTTTTTAAAAAGTTGAAACAAAGTATAAAAAGATAGGAAGTAATACATCTGTAAGGGAAATAAATATCAAATCTTCTGTGATCCTTGGTATCCTAACTGGTATAATCCTTTAGGGGCTGGCCCAGTGGTGCAGCGGTTAAGTTCGCAGGTTCCGCTTCTCGGCGGCCTGGGGTTCACCGGTTTGGATCCCGGGTGCGGACATGGCACCGCTTGGCAAGCCATGCTGTGGTAGGCGTCCCACATATAAAGTAGACGAAGATGGGCATGGATGTTAGCTCAGGGCCAGGCTTCCTCAGCAAAAAGAGGAGGACTGGCAGTAGTTAGCTCAGGGCTAATCTTCCTCAAAAAAAGAAAAAAGAATAATCCTTTATAAGGGATTGCAAGGTAGAAAATGGAAAATATGTAGACATTTAAAGACAATTGACAGTTATCTGTAAGCCAGTGACTAATCAGTAATAGTGTCACTAAAATGAGTTTGTGAAGAAAGAGAAGGAATGTAGAGTGTATGAGTTTTTTATTTTCAGGATTATAACTGAGCTTTTGCTGTGTCTTTTTCAAATCAGATGGCATGTGTTATGTACTGTACGCTGGTAAATTTATATCTTCTCTTGTGCAGGGTGGTTATTTTGGCCAGATCAGAAACACTAAAAAATCCTCCCAGAGATTAAAGGATGCACTATTGGACCATGATCTTGCTCTTCCTCTCTGTTTGCTTATGGCTCAGCAGAGGAATGGGGTAATCTTTCAGGAAGGTGGAGAGAAACATTTGAAACTTGTGGGAAAGCTCTATGATCAGGTAAGTTAAAGTGGCTTTTGTGTTTATGTGGATTGTTTTTTATCATGATAAAGGAAAATACAGAATGTCATATAATTTGAAAAATGTCATTTTACACATCATGTGAATGTGAAACAGCTCTAATGTAAAATAGACATTCTGGAAAAGGGGCTATTTGTGTGCAAATTATGATATTTAAGGGGGGGCTTTAGGAGATGTAATAATATGTGTACGAGTTTCAATTAAGTAGATAACGCAAGTTGTTTGCGCTCATAATCTTTCCTGATCTCTGTAAATTTGGAATTTCAGTCACAACAAAGTAGATGCGATGTTTATTTATAAAATGTATTTATAAATATTAAGCACCAAAACCTATGATTAGCCTACAAAATGTGTTTAACTATCACCAACTATATTACGAGGAAAAAAAGGGATCATATACATTTTATAAATAAAGTTTTCATCTTTTAAGGACAAAGGAATTGACTTCTCTATACATAAAATTGTTGTATGTGATTTAGGTAAATATATTCTGCTACTGAAAGTGATGAACAAGCTTGGAATTTGAGATAGGTTGACTATTAAAGCCTTAGGTTAGTCAACTTTTCAGGGCCTCAGAGTGTTTTTCGTAATATGTAATTATGTTTGTAGATTGTCTCTAAAGTTCTTTCAAGTTGTAAAATTTGACTTCTTAGTTGTTACTCGAAATATTGTTAAAATGACATATCTTAATCATTTTGGAAACTGTTTATGTTGGTTTTTAAAATGGTAGCACATTTGTGTTTTTTTGTCTTATTTTTTAAATTTAGTGTCATGATACCCTGGTACAGTTTGGTGGGTTTTTAGCATCTAATCTAAGCACAGAAGATTATATAAAACGAGTGCCTTCAATTGATGTGCTCTGTAATGAATTTCATACACCCCATGATGCAGCATTTTTCCTGTCTAGGCCAATGTATGCACACCATATTTCAGTAAGTATCTTTGCTGCCATTCAAGAATGATTCTAAATTATTTCTTAACTGTTTTATTTTTAAGTGCATTTTAGTTTGACATAGATATAGATTATGTCTCTTGGAGAGTTACTCTTGTTAATACTCAGCTCTGAGCAGTGTACAATGAATATGCCCACTTTAAAAGTAAGTCTTATTAGTTCTATAATTTTACTGTTACTACACCACCAGTTGTCCAGGTTGACGTCTTATGGGCCCTCTAGAACTAGAGTTCTTAAACATTAGTGTGGGTGAGAATCACCTGGGAAGCATCTTAAACACTCAGTCTCATGTCCTCAAATTCTAATTTAGTAACTTGAATGGTACCTGGGAATTTATTTTGTTTTTGTTGTTTGTTTACAAGCATTAGATGATTCTAATGCAAGCAAATGTGGTACATCTTTCTGAGAAACACTCCGTTCAATACAGAGTCCTGTTTTCTCAGTAACAATATCCCTGTCAGATAGTTGACTTGCTGTTACACATACTGCCTTGAAAGAAGAAGACTTAACCACCCCCAAATGCTCTAAAACTCTAGCAGTCTCTGTTGTGTAACTTCTAGGAAAATTATATTCATGATTCTTGTTTTATTTCTCTCCACCTAAGTGAAACAACTAAAAACACAACAGCAGCAACAAAAGCCAACTAGAGCTTTCCAAAGCAGAGTATTCCAGTAGTCACTGTATTGAAATGCAAGTATGGATGTAGGGGAAAAGGAGACAGCCCTCCCTCCTATTCTCTATCTGCCACCTGAGCTCTTCCCTGCAAAGCAGTGACCTGAGAATTTTCTTTTCCTTTTCCCTCAGGGCCTGTCTTCTGTTTGGAAACTGTAATACTTCCCCACTCTGACTGGAGCCCCAACATATTTTTCATTTTTGTGTAGGCTTGGATTCTGGCCCCTCTGTTTTTTTGTTGTTATTTTTAAGTCTGTACCGCACAAGGTTTTCACTACAGGTTCGGGAAGATCTTGGTCCTTTCTCTTAAAACTAGCGTCTCTTCTTTGTTCCCAGTAGGGATACAAGGCTGTGTAGTAGAGGCATGGAAAAAAGGTGCTAAGAAATTTGGAATTTAATTGATCATTTAATCAACCATCAACTGTTAGTATTTACATATCGGCTGCTATAGTCTCTCACTTCCCTCTAACAACTAACTGAATGTTAACTGATTTAATTTTCACTTTATTAGCGTTATATAGCAGTTCTGTGCTATATGCTCTTGAGGAGAAAAGGGATTAAGGGAGTAGGATTAGGCCTTTTCTTTCCCTTTAGAATCTCAATCCAGAAAATTTTATACTCTGTTTGCATAGTTATGTCTTGTGTTGTTGCCCCACCCCACAGTAGATCAATCTCAGATATACAACACGGGACCTGCTTTCTTGAAGGTCTGAGATGGGAGAATTGCTTCATCTCAGGAATTCTAACCTGCCCTATGGTTTACTGAGACATGAACACACTAATCAGCGATATTGAACCGTAGCAAACAGGAAGACCTGGTTGCCTGAGGTTGGCTGAACTTTCCCACGTCAGAAAATGGAGCAGGTCCTTTATACCAATAGCAGTCTTTTCTGTAACCTGTGTAAAATACTGTGTCTTTGTCATTTAAGAGATACAAAAATCTAAACAAAGAAATGTCATTTTCCTCTCCGGGTTGAGGAGGAAAACAGAGAACTATACAGAGGTGGCTATACAGCCAAATCAGTGATGTGCCACCCTCTGGAAAAGGAGTTCCTCGGCAACCTTGGTTGCTCTGGATGGGCATCCATGCTTCTCTGGGGATCCTTGCTTTTGCTTCTTGGGTGAAAGCCTCTCTTGAAGAGCCTTCAATGAGAGAGTATGAGTATTGGAGAACTGTTATGTCTCTTCCATAAATTGACTATGAGCAGGCTCTCATGGGAGTAATTCAGCCAACCAAACACCGCTCAGATTATTGGGCCAACAAGAGCTTTTTGAATAGTACTTAGAAATACAGCAGTAACTGGATATCAGTTCTATTGCATAGATCTAGTACCCCAAGTGACTTGAGATGTAGAGCTGTTATGCCTCTCCATTTGACTGAAGATGTGAGCTTGAAGAGGGAGTTAAACTGACTTTAGACAAGGAAATATTCATCCTAGACAAATATGAAGTATAGTTGTCTTTTCTTATAAATTTTTTTTAGCTAGATGGGGACTATGGGGGTGCCTAGCAATAGAAGTCACAGATTCAGAACCAGAAGATTGGGGAGACTGGGGCTATCATATAACCCTCTCATACCTATGATCTAATTTTCAGTTTTAATTGTTGAGACCCACCTCTCAAGATGGGTCTGACAGAAAGGCTTTCCCCTCAGTTCATATCCTAGATCTTTCCCAAATCAGGTAGCTAAACTATCTTACGCAGGTAGTTTCAGCACTATTTTGTCCTGTCTCTTGTTAGAACCTTAGCAGATGTAATTCCCACTCACGTAGATTCATATTAGCTACCGTCAATAGGACTTGTCCTCAAAATTTTAAAACCCTTTCTTATTCTAGCTGCTGTTCTCTCAGGTCTCTGATGTAATTGGGACCTCTCCCTCATAAGTAATCTTCTTTGTAGCTTTGTCACCTGTGTGGTCCCAGTAGTTATCAGCATGCTCTCTAAAATAGGGATAACAGGAGATAAATCTTTGCACTTCTGGAGTAATTGTAAGATTCTCAACCTGCTTGAGATACCCTCTGGAACAGAGAGTACTTGGCATGCCTTCAGTCCAGTGAGCCTGGGGTATAGATGCACCCAGGAGGGAAGACTCTTTCCCTATCATGATGCAGAACTGGGAGTGGAACCTTTGACCTTCTAGTTCTGGGTTCCTATTTAGCACAGACTGGATGATTTAAGTGCTTTTCTAACATAAAGAAGCAGCTAGTTTTAGATCTCCTCTTAGGTTCATCCTCAGGGATGATGCCTCATCCAAACAGAATTTTCTAGGTGAGAGCTCTTTCATCCTAAAGAGACCGAAGGACATGAGGCAATAGCAACAACTTCACTTTGTATTATTTTCTTTTTTACATTTGGCATACACTCTATGAACTAATATGTAGTCCCTCCCATTGTACTAACAGATTCTTTTTTTCATATCGTTAAGAGAATGGTCTTCCTCTGACTTTCCCCAAATTAGGATAAACCAATCAGGCCAGAAAAGCTATAGTGTCAGTTCCCACACTTTAAACTTCAATGTACCATAGCCATTCATAGAAAATCTTATTTAGCTTAGCACTAGGAGGACTAGTTGGTCCCAGTTTGCCTGGGACTTACCCAGTTTTAGCACTGAAATCCTGCATCCTGGGAATCCCGTTAATCACGGGCAAACCTGGACAGTTGGTCACCCTACTTAGCAGACTTAATGGTACTTTCCTCATAACTTTTCTTAGTGTTGATCCAACTTCTTAATCGACAAATTGTAATAACTAATAGGGGTATGTGTTATGATGAAACGTTCTGTCCTAGTTGGCTGTTACAGTTCCTTTCTGCCTTTTTACTAGTGTTAAGATCCTCTACTTGGTTCCCTTGAATATCTCAAAAGCAGGAGTTGAAACTCCACATGTTTGGTCCTTGATGCAGAAGTAAGAGAGAATAAGGTGAGGGGAATGGATGGGGATCACACATAGCCTATTCACTTCCTCAAGAGGTCAGATTCAGTAAGAGTCTTGTGAAAAGTTCCTAGTGAGCACACAGGACTAAAGATTGGAGCAGCTTCTAGGGGTGATTTATCTTAAAATAAATGTTGGTAAGAAATTAGAATTCTTACAACAGTTTTGATTGATCATCTTCTGATTCTTGAAAAGGGAACATAGGCTTTTATATTATGAAAGTCAGTGCTATAAATTGTGTTGTCTGTGTGTGTTTTTACTCTATCTCCAGTCAAAGTATGATGAACTTAAAAAATCAGAAAAGGGAAGTAAACAGCAACATAAAGTTCATAAGTACATTACATCATGTGAAATGGTGATGGCTCCTGTCCACGAAGCAGTGGTCTCCTTACATGTTTCCAAAGTCTGGGATGACATCAGCCCTCAATTTTACGCCACGTTCTGGTCATTGACAATGTATGACCTTGCAGTTCCACATACCAGCTATGAACGGGAAGTCAATAAACTTAAAGTCCAGATGAAAGCAATTGATGACAATCAGGAAATGGTAGGTTTTTGTTCTAGTAGCTTAAGTACAATAACTTCATAGTGTCAATTCAACATGGAATATCCATACTTTGGAATTGTGTTAGCTCGGGTTCCTTAAAGTGGTGATCTTGTTGCTATATAATATTTTCCTAAGTGGGTTTAATGGTGACGTCTCAGTGGGTGGGGCAGGGGCTTGGTGAATGCATGGATGTCATGATCAATCAAAAGGTATTTGAGTTTGCTTTTCTACTAAAGCCTGTGTTATCAACATAAAAATGATGTGTGTGACTCAAATTGCAAGAGCAATAGGGGTTCTCTAAAGGAGAACTCTTTAGGAGAACACTTTATTGAAGAGGTGAGTCTTGAGCTGGGTAGGCCTTGAAGATAGATTAGGTTTGGAAATACGGAGGCAAATTGGCCACTCTAGAGCTCCAGCAAAGGTGTGAAGTAGTCTCAGGTTTTACTGTAGTGAATGGGCTTAGTGATAAATTTGAATGGTTAGGATGGGACCAGATTATGTAGAGCAGTGAAACTTAGAAAAGAAGACTTGATAAAATTGAGAGCTATTTTAGAGTCCTGAGCAGGGAAGTGATAATGGTAAAAATTATACTTTAGAAAGATTACTCATGAAAACAGTATAAAGGATGCATGTAATAAAGGAAGGGACTGGCATTAGACTGGGGACCAGCTAGGTGGCTTTTTGGGTAATTCATTGTGAAGTACTGATAGTATAGACTATGGTAGAGGTAGTGGGAATGCATGAGACTCGTAAGCAACTGGGATATTGGAATGAAGGAGAAGGAAGAGTCAAAGACGACTCCATACCTCAGACTAAAAGTACCGGTGTTGAGAATGTAGCCAGTTTTGATGGTGTACGAAGACTGGATGACTTTGTCTTGGATTTGTTGAATGGAGGCGAAGCATGTCCCAGTGGACTCCTAAACATCCCTGTTGAAGTAATTAATACAAAATATCAGCATTTATCTCTTTTTTAGTTTTTCAACCAAAAGAAAGGGAGTTACTGTGCCTTTAGTTAGAAAAGTATCTAACTTATACTTTGTAGCCTCCAAATAAAAAGAAAAAAGAGAAAGAGCGCTGTACTGCCCTTCAGGACAAGCTTCTTGAAGAAGAAAAGAAACAGATGGAACATGTACAGCGAGTTCTACAGAGACTGAAACTGGAAAAGGACAACTGGCTTTTAGCAAGTAAGTCGTTGGAATTGTTACATTCCTGCTACTGCTAAATTACAAAAGCAAGTCTTTATAACTTTGGAGGTGTTGAAGTGTATTATGTTTGTATTTCAACTCAGTGTTCACTGTCCCATTCTTTGGTTATTCATTAACGCAGAGTCGACTTCACATGTTCACTGAAGGAACTGATTTAGTTTGCTGGTGAAATTAATTAACTTATAACTACAATATTGGCAGCTTTTCATTCAACTCTTCTGTATAAAATCATATTTCTGGAGAAATTATAGATAGAAAAATGTCCACAGAGTGAAAATGAAAGTCTTGTCCCAGGCATGACCTTTTGGTTACAAACTATAAATAGTTTGTGGTTTTATATCATTCTCTACACTAAAGTTAATATGTTGTCATGTTTAGTGGCCTTGAGGCACTTGAGGAAGAAGTTTACCACTTAATATATTCTTCCCTTATTTTTAGAATCTACCAAAAATGAGACCATCACAAAATTTCTACAGCTGTGTATATTTCCTCGATGTATTTTTTCAGCAATTGATGCTGTTTACTGTGCTCGTTTTGTTGAATTGGTACATCAACAGAAAACTCCAAATTTTTCCACACTTCTTTGCTATGATCGAGTAAGTTCTTTTTATTGCAACCTTTAAAAAAAAAGTCTCACACAAAGATAGCTAAACATTATAATCTATAGAGGTATTATTGTGTGTGTGGTTAAAAGCATGAACTCAAGAGCCAAGTGCCTGAAGTTGAATCCTAGCTCTGCTACTTTCCAGCTATATGATCTTTGGCAAGTTTTTTTAACCTCTCTGTGCCTCAGTTTTCTTATCTGTAAAACGGGATAATAGTACCTGCTTCATAAGATTGTTGCGAGGATTAAATGAGTCACTACACACAAAAGCACTTTGAGTAGTGCCTGATACAAAATAAGCACCCCTAGTTAGTCTGTCAACTCAACATTTGGGTTTATATGTTTGTCAAAATAAATAGAGCTCTCTTCTCCATTCATTACCTTTACTCCCTCAGAAAACAACAAAAAAGCTTACACCTTTGCACATAAATAAGAGCAGGGACGCTTTTCAATATGGTCACAATCACAGATTTTTGCATCTGGCTTTTTCCTTAATGATTAATTACTTCATTTTGTGGTTTAAAAAAGTAATATGTTACAGCATGTCAGCTGCCTATTTCTAGTTTCTGTCAGCCTCGCCTCTGCTTACTGTCCCCCTAACCCCAGTAATATCTATGGCTAAGTCTTTGTAAAGAAGTTATGATGTAATAATGATGATAGTTTTTTCCTTCTATCGTAAATCAGCTTTCTTTATAGAAGTTTGTTGTTGTTGTTGTTGCTTTATGAATGTGCTATTTCCTCACAAAAGCCAAAATCTTTTCTCTGTAATTGTGAATATAAAAGGGGAAGATACATTTTGATGAAACTTACCTGTTTAGTTTATTGTGATTTGCTATAACGTGATTTTTTAATATTTTGAAGTAATTTTGACCTTGATTTGTTTTTATTTTTCAAACATTTTTTCCTTTAGGTTTTCTCTGACATAATTTACACAGTTGCAAGCTGTACTGAAAATGAAGCTAGTCGATATGGGAGATTTCTCTGCTGCATGTTGGAGACTGTGACCAGGTGGCACAGTGATAGAGCCACATATGAAAAAGTATGACTAATAAATACCCTTATATTTTACCCATGTATATAATGATCACTTCCAGTAATCTGTGGGTTGTTCAGATTTAAAAGGGAAGCTAAATTTAAGATTCAGGTGTAGAGCAACGTTTAAAATTTAAGCACAATTCATTCATTATTAAAAAATGCTATTTTTTTATCCTGTCTCAAACTGACGCTCCAAATTAATATCATTGAATAAGCTGAACCTTTCTGTGAAAACCACCTATCATTCAAATACATATCATGTTTTCACATAGAATCATTAATCTAGTCTGCTTAAGTTTCAGGTTCTGCTATTTTGAGGGACAGAATTCTCCTTTAAAAGTGACAACCTTTTTTTTCCCTTAGGAATGTGGAAATTATCCCGGATTCCTTACTATATTACGGGCAACTGGATTTGATGGTGGAAATAAAGCCGATCAATTAGACTATGAAAATTTTCGACATGTTGTACATAAATGGCATTATAAACTAACCAAGGTAAAAAAAAATTGTATTTCTCAGAGGTAGTTTTTTCTCTTCATACTTATACTTGTAAAATAATGGGTCTTAAAATGTTTGTTGTAGGCATCGGTACATTGCCTTGAAACAGGCGAATATACTCACATCAGGAACATCTTGATTGTGCTAACAAAAATACTTCCTTGGTACCCAAAAGTTTTGAATCTGGGTCAGGCTTTGGAAAGAAGAGTGCATAAAATCTGCCAAGAAGAAAAAGAGAAGAGGCCAGATCTATATGCATTGGCTATGGGGTAACACAATTATACTTTAATGTGATTTATGAGACTAGATGACAGAAGGATTCTGAAGACTTTAAAATGTTTTACAGTGTTGAAGTTTATCTTCTGCCTTACTTCAGGAGATTATGGGAGATTATGCGATCATGTTCCCACAGGCTGGTGAGAGTTGTCACTTCTGATTATCAGCTTCCGGTCTATACTGGATGATAGTTGCAAAAGTCATATATAATATGTCTTGGTTTGGAGGAAATATAATTTTATCATCAGTTATCAGATCTTCAGTAGTGAAAAAAAGGGCATCTTAGTTTAAGGCTTAGTTTACATTGAAATTTTTATTCTTAAGAAAGCATCTAGGGCTCTCTAGGAAGACCTTCAAGAACTTACTGAAAATATTTTTTATTCTCTGTAATCAAGTAGCGGAGTGAATAACTTGCTAATTTTATTCTTTTAAACCCCATGTTTGTGCTTTTTGATTTGTATTTGTATATTTAAACACTTTGTGCGACTTTCAGCTACTCTGGGCAGTTGAAAAGTAGAAAGTCATACATGATACCTGAAAATGAGTTTCATCACAAAGACCCCCCTCCGAGGAATGCAGTTGCCAGTGTACAGAACGGGCCTGGTGGTGGGCCTTCTTCGTCGGCGCTAGGAAGTGCATCAAAATCGGATGAGAGCAGCACTGAGGAGACTGGTATGCTTCTTTGTAGAAATTTATAAGGAATACAGTTTGCTTCAACAAATTGAAATGTTTCATATCATATGACAATTAAAATGCTGGCTTAGTATTACTGTTTTATTCCCTAGGTAGGAGTATGTAACTGTCAAGTAATCAGCCCTTTGTTTCTTTCTAATTAATCTCTAATCATGTTGCTGTGAAATTGTAGTTTGTTTACGTTTAGGGGCTTGTCAAATAAAACCGTACCTTTATTTCAGATAAATCAAGGGAGAGATCTCAGTGTGGTGTGAAAGCTGTTAATAAAGCTTCTAGTGCCACACCGAAAGGGAATTCAAGCAATGGAAATAGTGGCTCTAACAGGTAGGAACACTGTGCTATATATCAAAATTCTGAATTCTTATATGATTAACCTCGTTAGACATGAATGAAAGAGGGTGTTAGTTGAATACTAAGAAAGTCATTTATGTTGGACTTTGAAATTTTGTATATACCCGTATTTTGATGATGTGCTTACCATCCTCATTATGTTTTGCATAATGCTGAGACTGACTTTGTCTCCCCTGCTGGGATATGTGGGGGACGGTAGGTAGTGAAGTTAAAAAAACATTTTAGGATTGAGTGTTTGCTGTGGACAACCTGGGTAAGCATAATTAACATAAGAGAAGCCTATACTGATTTAGACCAGTCATCCATCCAACCAAGTAATCCAGTTCCTGATAGTAGCACCCTTGGTTGGCTTGTAGAATAATTTTTGTTTGTCACCTTGTAATCCTCAAAGGTTATGAATGTATGCAAAAAAAAGGACCTGACATCACTGTAATCAGTCTTTTTAATCTGCTATTAATGAATTTGGTTATTTATTATTTGCTGGATAAAGAAGTGCTTCCTTTTTACTTGTCTTAAAGCTGTCCTTTAGTTTTGAAAGGGCTGCTCTTAGTTCTAGAATTTTTGAAGTCAGTAAGAAACCCTTTATGATAAAATATGGAATATATTTTATGACTGTCTTAAAATGTCATGCTTTTATTCTTAAGCAGCAAAGCTGTTAAAGAAAATGACAAAGAAAAAGGGAAAGAGAAAGAAAAAGAGAAAAAAGAAAAGACTCCAGCTACTACTCCAGAGGCCAGGGTACTTGGTAAAGATGGTAAAGAAAAACCGAAGGAAGAACGGCCAAATAAAGATGAAAAAGCAAGAGAGACGAAGGAAAGAACACCTAAGTCTGACAAAGAGAAAGAAAAATTCAAGAAGGAAGAAAAAGCTAAAGATGAGAAATTCAAGACCACTGTCCCCAACGTAGAATCAAAATCAACTCAAGAAAAGGAAAGAGAGAAGGAGCCATCCAGAGAAAGAGATATAGCAAAGGAAATGAAATCAAAGGAAAATGTTAAAGGAGGAGAAAAAACACCAGTTTCTGGGTCCTTGAAGTCACCTGTTCCCCGATCAGATATTGCAGAGCCTGAAAGGGGCAAGTTTGCCTTTCTTCATATTTGTTTACCTCTGGTTGTTGTTATGTATAGTTGCTTCTTGTCTCCTTGTTTTAGCAAGTTGTCTAGGGACTTTACTGGGGGGAACTATTACTTATGACCTTAAAAGTTGAATTTTTTTTGAAGTTTTTTGAAAAAGTAGAAATACAGCTTATAGTGACTATTTCTTTTTGTCCCAACAGAACAAAAACGCCGCAAAATTGATACTCACCCTTCTCCATCACATTCCTCCACAGTAAAGGTTAGTATAGCCTGAGGAAGGCAGCGTCCGTGTTAGGCTCACCTGTTTGGAATACGTGTTCTGACTTCCTTCAAGTCTTGTGCCAAGTATTCACTGGAGCCACTGGAGGTTTTATGTTGCATTAGAAAATGAATTTTTTACATATTGGTGGACTGATATTTTTTCCTATTGAGTATTTTTATTATAAAAATATTAAAACTTCAAGGACCTAGCACTAATTTTGTAGTGTTTCAAAGTGCAAGAGAAATTTTACCCAGAAGTGCCTCACTGCTTTAAGCAGTCTTTTTTGGAGTGCAATGGTAGCTACAAGCAAATGAATCTTTTCAGCAGAATGAAGCCTATTTTTCAGCATAAATATTGAAGAATATATAGCACTGAAGACTTCCTGGATGATACAGGATAAACAAGATACCTCTGAATTCATCAAGCTTCTTGATGAGCATCATACCGATGTGTGCCTTCTAAGAAGGAGTCTTGAAAGGAGTTCCATTTTAAAGTCTCCTTGGTGATCAGTTCTCCTGTAGTTGTGTATATTCAGTGAGCATGCAGCTTCTGTTGTATCTTCCCTTGGAGGTTTGTTTATACCCATTGGGTTCCCAACAAGTTGAACCTTGCGTTACGATAAAAGCAGATGTGGCATCCAATCCTACCACCCAGCAAAGAGAAACCCCAGGCATTCAACTGCAGCACAAAATCGTGGGTGTAGCCTTCTTGAAGACTCAGGGTAGCCATTCCTTGCTCCATATTTAATTTTAATTCTAAAGTCATCTAATTTCATGGAATCTTTGAATTTGCAGTACGTTGAACTTTTAAAACTGTAAGTTAACTAATTCTTCATCAAGAGCACTGTGGTGGAATACCGTAATATCTTTTTCTTTCTTTCCTTCTTTCTTTTTTTTAAGTGCTTCTTTTTGTGGGAGGTATGAGAGTCACCAGCAGAGGCACTTTGTAAAAAAGTGATTTCTTTTTTATAGAATACATTTGTTTTCTTGTTAATATAATGCCACAAATTTTCCGGCTAGGATAAAAAATGTGTATCTTTATGGTAGAGTCACAAGTAAAGTAAAATTTGAAACCTCCCAATTTAGTAAAAACTGAAAATGTAAGCCAATGTTGTTCTTCCACAGTGACCTCCACTATTTTAAACTTTTTGTGGAGAAAAAAATGTTTTGCTTTCTTAAGCCTCTTAACATTACCTATAGTTTAAGTACGGTGTTGTGAAAAATGTGGCATTCATATTTATTTTTAAAATCTGAGCAGAGAAAGGTTTTTATTTGTTACATTGAGTGCATATAATTTAGTTTTTTTAACATTACAATTCCATTACATAATTTTGCTTTTGTTTTTTTTATTGTTGATATTCATATAATAATGACATCACGAGACTTATCCTCACAAGAAGTAGCTGGTTTATTTCCAGGTTACAGCCATACTTCCCAAAGTTCCTCTGGGTTCTGAGAACTATGCCAGCTCACCTGTCATCTCCATTCATTTTCTACAGGACAGTCTCATCGAACTCAAGGAGTCTTCAGCAAAGGTTTGAGTCTTTTAAAATCATCATGCCTAAGTAAAACAAAAAAATTCTTCGTTTATTTAGTAGATACCCTCGCCCTAGTAAATTTAGTAAGCTAGTAGAAATACCTATCACAAACTGAAACAGTGGCTTCTTTTAATGAGATTGTTGTAAAATGTGTGTAATGTGGGAACATTTCTATAATCTCTCCTTGCTTGCTCTGTTATGCATTATCCTTTTATGCTTCAAAATCTGCCAATAAGTTTAAGGGTTGGGAAAGAGGTTATTGGTGTGTTTTGGAGGGTAGGTTTACTTAATTTCTCAAAACAAATCCATCAGCCTGTTTTCTGACTTTTTTAGACAACCTAAAAGACCAAAAAATAACTTTGATGCATTCGTATAACTGTCCTATAAGGGGAGCCCATCTCAATCCATAAAATTTTTTATATCACCTCTGCAGAGCTACCTTTTTGGTAGTTGTAGCGTAATATCAAGAAATATGGTTGATGTAAACTAATCATTCTCCTGGAGGAGAATACTTAACTTGATGGTTGTGTTTACTTGTCAGTATTAATTCTTGCCTGTTGCTCTACTTTCTTGAGTATTCTACTACTAAAAACAATGTGCAGTCTGTGTATCTTATTACAGAGTTCATTTCATTATTGTAGTTGAATTGTCCATTGTTCATGTTATTTTGTCTTTATTATTATAAAATTTGTACCCTCCTTCACTTTGATTTTCTACTTTGCCTCCTCTTATATCTGCTAAGTATGATTCCATAGTGGTGGACCAGTACAAAATGAAAATTTGAAACAAAGCCAGTTGACATTACTAACTGCTTTGAGATCTGTAGCTTCATAATGAAATGTCTGTGGATATTGGGCAAATAAGCACTAATTTTTTGACAGTTTAGATTAGCCAATGTGCCTGTTTCCTGAAATTGTAGCATTGTTTTTAGAAAATACTGTATTAATCAAAAGAGTATCAGCTGTACTGTGAACGCTTTCTTTTCAAGTAAAACGTTTTATTGGCTAAATTAAACATGTATTGCAATTTAGTAGGTTTTCATAACCAGTTTGGGATTGTGTATGTCAGTCTTAACCATCAGTGGCTTGTGTGGGCTATTTTATATTCGTGGGTTAACAATGTTACCTTGTGACTATTTATTTCCTGAAACATACTTGGAAGCAGATCGAAACCTGCTGTTTTAGTTAACTGGATTTTCTAATCGATGATGAAGATTTTGGTTCCTTATATTTGTGAAAGCCTTTTGAAAAGAAAACTTATATGTGAAATAAGCATATGTTAACTCATTTCATGCTCATAACAGTGCTGTGAGGTAGATAGGGTAGGTGGTAGTCTTTTTGACAAACAAACTAAAAAAGTTCTTCATCCTTTCCCAATGGCATATATCTTGTTAGTACCAAGCTTAGACTAAAATTAAGGTTCCTCTGTTCTTACCACAATGAAAAAAAATGCAAAAAAATATTTATGGTTCCTTGATTTTTAGCAACTATTTCAACAGTAGTTTGTCTGTCTGGTTCTTTACATTACAGTGATTCAAGTCAATCTCCTCATCTCCCCTTTAAAAAAAAAGATAGTACTTCTGTGGGCATTTAAAATTCAATAGATCTATTCCACATTCAGCCAGAAAATTTTGAAAATGACACATAAATACACTTCTAAAAATTATGTGACTAATACCACTTTTCATATCCTTAATGCTTAGTATGGTACCTGGCAGTTTGATTAGGTGTTCGTTAAATATTTGAAATGAACTCTTATGTCTTGGACTTCGATAAAGTATCCAAAGTTTACTGGTCTGCATAGTAGTTGCTGTTGTATTACGTGTCTAGGAAAGTTTAATAGCATCTGAATGTCTTAGAAAAAAATTTTACTGGACTTGAGTGATCTCTAAAATTGATGGTCTCTTTAAACTCACTGTTTCGGGAGTAGCTTTTACTTTTTAGAGGATTTGAAAGATGTGTGTCTGTTTTTTCATGTTACTGTGTCACTCATACATATAAAATTGTTTCCCTGCTTTATTTTAACCTTTTCTATTTATGCTTTGTCCTTGGAATCCTCTTATTAAATTAGTTACTATTTTCACTTTCTAATCCATGCTAAAAGTAATACATGGACTTGGCTTTTCAACTAGAATTAGTTGGGAAAAAAATCGTTTAGTATCCAGATATTTTCTCTCAGTTCACCTTCTACCCCCAGTTTCCAATTGGCATAGTACTAGTTTTAGTCAGCTGTGTTTTCACCTAGCAATCCTAGCAGTTATATTTGATGAAGAAAGTGTGAAAAGTATGCTCCTTTAACCAATCTCCTCTCTAATTTAGGAGGGCAGCAGTAACCACGTCAAAATAGAATTCAGCTTTTAATTCTGTCTACCATTTTAAAACAAAGATTTACAACCAAACCTAAGCCTATAAATGAGGCCATCTTTATATATTATAACCTTAGTAAAGTCAATGTGGCAGTATTCTCTTGAACAGATTATGAAAATCAGTCAAATTGTTTTTTGGACCTAATGATCCCAACGTCAAGAATAAAAGCAAATGAAAACCAAAATCCAACAAGGCCACACAAAGATCAATTAGACAGATTATTAATTTTATTTGGTAAATGTGTGTTGAGTACTCACCGTATGTACAAGGCACTAGGAAGTATGTAAAAGTAGAAAAAATACATTAGCTCCTCTACCATACTGGAAACTGTTATGGACAAAAATAAATGACATGAAATTAATAGGGAATACCTGTCACAAAAAAGGTTAATATGAAGTAATACAAGTGTTCACCAGAAAGTAAGTTGCAGAGTTGAGGGATGGTTGAAGTGCTGATGGCTTTTGAGCTGTCTTTGAAGGCTAAGTAGGATTTTAAGAGATTAAGATAAAAGTGAGCAGCCATTCTGGTGAAGAGAACTGCTGGGAAGGATCAGGTGTTGGGGGCAATGGTAGCCACAGCCTAGAGTGCGTTGGGTTGCTCCATCATAGGAGATAGTTGTGCAAAGATTGTGAAGAGCTTAGAATACCTAAGCTAAGGAGTATGCATCTTATTCTGTAGGCAATGAGAGACTGTATGTTTTTGTGGAAAAGAGTATTGTGATCAGAACGCTTATTAGAAGGGTAGGGAGAAGGAATAGAATTGGGTATATTTCTGAGAATTTCTAGGTTTCCCAATTTCTTGCAATACAGAATTCATATTGCACACAGTTAAAAACTTCATTTTTGTGGAGGGGTGTGTGTGTGTGTTCATCTGTGTGTGCGCACACATGCATGTACTTATGTGTAATCAAGTTTTGGGGGGGCTTTTATTGGGAGAATTAAGCAATACTTTCCTTAGAGAAAGAAATCTTTGAGTATTGCAATAATATATTATTTTCTTTGTCTCATCAATTTCATAAGTAATATTAACTTAAGACATGAATAAACCTTACAGTTTAGAAAAGCTTGAAGTGTCTTGCATTATACCCAGCAAGAGTACCTTTTGGACAAACACTTTTATGACTGTTTCTCATTCTCTTGCTCTTTGTTATTAATAAACATTTTGTCTATTTCAGTTGATCATCAACTTTTAAACATTGAAATTTTAAAGAATCTTCTTCTGCATTGCTATGGCAGTATTTCTGAGCCAGCTGAATTGAAAATATTTGATGGTGTTAAAAAATAAGTGTTTCTTTAATGCTCAAACTGATGGTCATCTTTTTTCATGTATTCCTTTGAATACCAAAGGGGGATTTCCTTGTGTAAAAATATTTGACTTTTGACTCATTATTCTTTTCATTCCTAAGGTATATCTAGAATTGTGTAGTTTTGTAATGAGTTATATTCAATATTATCCTGCCTAATACTTTTAATGTCTTAAACGTAAGCTCGTAGCACAGTTATTAATGCTGTAAAGTTCGGTATCTGATTACTCCCTTAATATTTTCTTTTGTAATGGATTTTCATATTTACAACTTAAGTAAATAAAGTTCTCTCGTAATTATTTAGAGTTAGTACATCCTTGATCTTTGGCTGTTTTATTGCCTGTGGGCCTTTTGGCAGAGAAAGAACAGGCAGAGAACATTAGTTCATCATTTTTCAGTCTTTGAGTTGTTTCATCATCCTCAGCTGACTATATGGTTTTCTGAGCTATTTAGAACCAGTAAGGCAAATTCCACAGTCAGTTATGATTATTTGATAGAAATTAGAGTGCTTTCAGAAGTAGGTAATATGCAGCCTTTACATTTGTGATAATAATTTAGCATAATCTATGCATGGTGTATGCTGAGGCAGAAAAGACTAGTAAAGTCATGGCTAGGTTTTATTTTATACTTTTGCTCACTGTCATCGATTGCTTATCAGTGGATGGAAAAACTATTTAAAATTTTCATGACTGTGTAGAGGTTTGTATTTTTTTACGGTAGAGAAAGTCCAGTCACTATTTTTCACATATGGTCTCTTGTAATGGTGGTTATAGGTCTTCACAATAAAGCTATAAAAAGGAATTGTAGTTGTGAATTTACTGAGTCGTCTCAGTTGAGGCAGGAATGAACTGATTGAGTTTAAATGATAATTTTTATAAGGCCAGGAATTGAAGTGTTTGCATAATTTGTGCTGTGTTCTTTTATTTTACCTCTCGTAATCCAGACAGCTGACCAGTTTTGACTTTGGGTCTAACTACCAATTGTCTTTCATTAAATAAACAATCAAGCAAATTGTGCCAATACTGGAAAACTAATAATCTTTAGTAATATTGCCTTAATTTAACAGCTCTACCTTAATCATACTCCTCTACCACTGTCCAAGAGTAAGGAGAGAGAAATGGACAAGAAAGATTTGGACAAGTCGAGGGAAAGATCCAGAGAAAGAGAGAAAAAAGATGAAAAGGACAGGAAAGAGCGGAAAAGGGTTTGTAATTTTTTTAAAACTAGCTTGGAAAGCTCATTATCGTGTACAGTAGCGTGTTTGTTGCCTTTTATAAAGTACTAGTTTGTTGCATGGCAGTCTGTTATTTAGTGTTTTAACTGGTATTTTCACCCTAAAGTGCATTTGAATCTTCTGCAGTGATAAGGATCTTCAGCCTAATAATCTCTACCAGCTCTGCTTGTCTTTCATGTCATTTTACCAAGTGTGTGAGACTGCTGCAGATATTCTCCAGTGCTAGTTAGCTGTGCCCTTCTTATATAAAAGTAATACTTTAAAACAAAAAACATAAACCCTTGATCATTGTAGTTCACAATTCTTGGTTCTAGGATCACTCAAACAGTGACCGTGAAGTGCCACCGGACTTAACCAAGAGGCGAAAAGAGGAAAATGGAACAAGTAGGTAGACTTATCAATACTTTCCAAGCAATCAACAAACTGAATTGGAAAAGGCTTTTATGATTCTCTTTTATAATTTTAGTGGGGGTTTCAAAACACAAAAGTGAAAGTCCATGTGAGTCTCCTTATCCAAATGAGAAAGACAAGGAAAAAAATAAGTCAAAATCTTCAGGCAAAGAAAAAGGCGGCGATTCATTTAAATCAGAAAAGATGGATAAAATCTCCTCCGGTGGCAAAAAGGTAAATTAGGAAAACAAAAGAACAATATGCTTTTTCTTAGAAAATCAGCCCTTTGAAAATTTAGCAAATACTGTGATTTTTTGTAGTCAAATTGTCTTTTGTTAATTATTTGGGGGTGGGAAAAGGGAAGCATTGGAGGAGGGCAGGTTACCTGGGGAATTTGAGCCAGTTTAGTCCCAGATTACTGGGAGGGTAGAATTAGTTTACTCCTGAAATTCCTTTCCTCTCCATTCCACTCCCGCCTACTTCTGTTCATTGAGTTTCTGCCTCTCATTTTGTGTTTTCTGCCCCCCCCCCCCCGCCCATGATGCTTTTAGTTTCTTTTCATTCATGAGATTTAAATAGTCACATTTTCTCCCTGATGATTACACTGTCATAAAGTCTTTATTGTTAATTTTAAACATTTTTGTAACATTTTCTCCTAATAAACTTATGTGTTTGCAAGTTTGTATTTGGTTGTCAAATTTAGTGTGCATTCTCTTAATGGATAACATTCAAAATGCATCTCATGCATCTGCCATAAAGTAAGCAAGTCATTACTAAAGTATGAAGTGTTTACGAAGCATTATTATGGTATATATTCAAAATATATGTCATATATTTATAGTTCTTAAAAGCAGTTTTAGAAAATTATAAAGTGATAGTTTTAAAATTTCTGTATGCTTTAAAAGAGACGCTGCTCCTTTTAACTAAGTATTTTGTTAATTGAGGTAAAATTCACATAACATAAAATTAAGCGTTTTAAAATGTACAATCCAGTGGCATTTAGTATATTTACAATGTTGTGCAATCATCATCTCTAGCTAGTTCCAAAACATTTTCATCACCCCAAAGTTCAACTGCATACCCTCTAAGCAGTCATTCCCCATTTCCCCCTCCCTTTAGCCCCTGGCAACTACTAATCTGCTTCTGTCTCTCTGGATTTACCAATTTTGGATGTTTCATATAAATGGAATTGTATAATAATGTGGCCTTTTGTGTCTGATTTCTTTCACTTAGCATATTGTTTTTGAGATTCTTCCATGGTATAGCATGTATCAGTACTTCATTTCTTTTTATGGCTGAATAATATTCCATTGTGTGAATATACCATATTTGTTTATCGATTCATTAGTTGATGGACTTTTGTGTTGTTTTCCACCTTTTGGCTATTGTGAATAGTGGTACTGTGAACATTTGTGTGCTGCTATGAAGTGTTTGTTTGAATACCTACTTTCAGTTCTTTTGTGTGTGTACCCAGGAGTAGAATTTCTGGATTATATGGTAATGCTATGTTTAGCTTTCTGAGGAACTGCCAAACTGTTTTCCACAGCGACTGCACAGTTTACATTTCTACCTGCAATGTATGAGGGTGCCAATTTCTCTACATCCTTGCCGATACTTGTTATTTTCTGTTTTTGTTTTGTTTATTATAGCCATCCTAGTGGGTGTGAAGTGGTATCTCCTTGTGGTTTTGATTTTGCATCTCCTTAATGACAAATGACATTGAGCATCTTTTCATGTGCTTGTTGGTTATTTGTATATCTTCTTTGGAGAAATCTATTCAGATGCTTTGGCCATTTTTTAATTGGATTGTCTGTCTTTTTGTTGCTCAGTTGTAAGAATTCTTTATATAGTCTGGATACTAGATCCTTATGAGATATATGATTTGCACATATTTTCTCCCATTCTGTAGGTTGTCTTTTCGCTTTCTTGATAGTGTTCTTTGATGCATGAAACATCTTACTTTTGATGAACTCCATTTTTTTTCTTTTGTTTCTTGTTCTTTTGGTATCATATTACCTAAGTTTTTGAAGAAAAATTTGTAACTGGCAGGTGATGAAAAGGGATTTTGAGCTGATTTGTATATTTGGTTTTCCATTCCCCAACTAATTCCATCATTTCTTACAGGAGTCCAGGCATGATAAAGAAAAGATAGAAAAGAAAGAGAAACGAGACAGTTCAGGAGGAAAGGAAGAGAAGAAACAATATCCTTTTCATCTTATTGATGTTTTTAATCAGTGTAATGGAAAGCTTTGATACTGGTCAGGTTTAGAATTGTCCCCTTATAGTATGTGGTCTAAATTATTAAGGGCTTATTAGTTTTTAAATGATCTCTCCAGTTAACCCTCTCAAATGTACCAAATATGGAAGTGGGAGACTTTTTTTTTTTAAACTTCCGTGGTGACTCAGGTTGTTTTATGCCACCAAGGGATTTAGAGTCCCTTGGGCTGGGGTCATGGGGAATAATAGAAGGGCAAGAAGATGCTGCAGATGAGCAGAGCTGGTAGAGTTTGAGGCTCCCAGGCTGGTCAGAGCCAATTACGCCTGCAGGCTGAGAGATTGTACTAAAAGATGAGACACATTCTTTTTTTTCCAAAGTTGTTTTTCCTTAATTTGTCATCTACTCATAAGTCCTCGGACAAGCACAGATAATGAAGACTTTCAATCAAGGTGAGTGTTCTCTCACCTACTTTTCATTTAAAGATATAAATATAAAATGGGATCTGAAAATGTTGAAGCAACTAGATCCATTTTTGTAAGATACAATTTAGAATTTTTCTTCTAAATATAATGACCAGGTCTTTGGGTATAGCTGCAAAACAAAATTCACAGTGATTTTTTTCTTTTTTTTTTTTGGTTAGGAAGATTTGCCCTGAGCTAACATCTATGCCAGTCTTCCTCTATTTTTTGTATGTGGGATGCCTCCATGGCATGGCTGATGAGTGGAGTAGGTCGGCATCTGGGATCTGAATGTGCAAACCTGTGCCGCCAAAGTGGAGTGTGCGGAACTTTAACCACTTGGCCATGGGGCTGGCCCAAGATTCACAGTTATTTTTAAGCTCTTTTTGTTTTAAGCTTGCTGATTAGACACGTGTTGTGTTTTTTTTTTTTTTTAAGCACCAAAATGTATTTAAGAACATCTGGCTTTCTCTTCACCATTCATTCCAATCTTCTCTGGATAATTGCCTTTTTTAGGTACCTATAGCCTTGTAGGTGGTGGTCGTATCTGCATTTTACAGGGGAAGGAAACTGGGACTCTGGGAGGTTAAGTTGAAGAGGGTGACAGAGTTATTAGCTGACAGAGCCAATACTGAAACATAGGTCTTCTTGCCCTTTTAGTGTTCTCTGTTCTTCTTTTTTGCCTTCTCATGCAGACATGTTATCTAGAGATTTTTGTGCCTCTTTTTCTATGACTGCCCATGTTTTGCGAAGCCAAAAAATATGGTCTATGGTTTTAGTTCTGGAATTTAAAATATGCAACTTTGTTTTCAAGGTATACCTTAATGTGAGGTTTAAAAAGTGTTTTAATCATCCTAAATAAATTGTATGTAGACAATAGCCGCTCAATCTCAGTCAACAGAGTGTTCAGAACCTAATATAGTCCTTTTTGGGCACTCAGATCATCATCTGAATAGTTACTGTTCGGTGATGCCTTAGGATTATTGAGTTATATAGGAGAATTTGCTCTCTACATTTAATGATTCGAGATGACTGTGTTTGAAGTTATTGACTCTTTTTCCATAGCCCGTCTTCTTCCGTATTAGCTGTCACTTCTTAATGATATCAAGTAAACTTGCTTTCTATACTCTCCTCCTAATATTATTTGCTGCTTCTAATCTTTTATGAGACCAGATAGATAAATAACCAAGACTGTTTACAGTTGTTTAAATTGAGAGTCAAAAAGATCTGAGAGCCTGGTCTGTATGAGGGTGTGAGCTCTAGGGTATGGATTTTCTCATATTTATTTTGACTGCAAAGCAGGGATTTGAGGTTGCCAGATAGGTAACTTCCTGACAAATTGCATGCTTTTTCTGCTGTGTTATTCTGTGCTTGTTATGTAAGTAGTAGAGTAAGTAAATGCGTGTAGAATTTAGTAGTTTCTTTTAAATTAGAAAGATTATAAAAGAAATATTAATTGTCCATTCTTCAATTCTAGCCATCTCCTGCCCCCACAACTAGCTGTCTGCCCTAGTGAAATATAGACTCTTAATCTTTCTTCTTTTTTTCATTCTTCACCTTAACATTCTTTTAGTTTGGCATTTTGCTTTTTACTTCTTGCTTTCACGTGATCTCCTTATTAAAGAAAACAAAAAAAACCCTACCACTTAGACCTTCATTAGGAATGGGCCAACAATTGTCACTGACAACTTTCACTGTGATTTTATACATCTCTCCTACTTAGTACGTAAATTTTATTCCTTGGTATGTGAAGGTTATGTTACAGATTTCTTTTGAGTTCTTATTCACACAGGCCATGGGTTTGTACTTTACTTCTCTGTTTAAACTCTCAGGACCAAAGCCATGAAAAGAGTGGCCTGGATGTTAGATGTTAAACCGGTGGTTTTGTAGCAAAGCTTCTAAATTCAGATATCCTTTTAAGATGCGTTTAGCTTGATGATCATCCTGTTCAATTTCTTGTTGACAGCTATGTACTATACTTTCTTCTTGGGTAGACTCTTAATTTTGTGAGGCTCTGGTTGACTTTTCCTTTTTCTGGCTGTTCTGCGTGCCTCCTTTTGGTTGTCTTCTAGGGTTGGTCAGGTCTTTCTGTTCTTCCTTTTCCTTCAGAGGTCTCATCATTTCTGATTGGCACCATTTACCTTTAGGCTACTTCAAATCTGCTGCGCCCTGCTCCCATTTTTATTTATTTTACATTCTTCAGAAAAGAGAGCTGATACATATGTCACATTTCCATGATTCAAAGATGTCATTAATTCTAAGATTCATTGTTGATTTCTAGAACTGATTTTTGAGAAGGATGGATAGAGAAATGACATTGATTTGTAAGAAACATTAAAATGATCACACTAGAATTAAGAAAATACAGTATATAAATGTGACCCAGATTAAATTCCTTCCAAAGTCTTTTGTCTTCTTTTCCTGTCTCATCACTTTTAGTTGTAAAATCCTTTCTGCATGTTCTCTGTATCTTCTTTTACTTATTGTTAAAGTAGTCTTTATCCAAATTCATCTTATCTCACCTTGATTTAGTCTCTTGAACACTACTGCTTTGCCTTTAACCTTTTCCCTTAGTTTAATCTTTAAAAATGCCTATATTAAATTTTTCCTCTTAAAACCGTCCCTTAGCTTCTCAATTTTAATTTGATGTATGTGGTCCTCAATTCATGAATGTTCAGCTCAGCTAACTTTGGAGAGTCCTTTTGTGAAACTGAGATGTGCTCCCAGACTTTGAGAAGTTCAATCTTTTTGGACTTTGATTTTTGATTCTTGATTTCAGAGAACATTAGCAGTTAGCTGTATTCTATCCATATGTATTTATAGTATACTACATTCGTGTTCTAATCCTCCACTCCATCGAGGCCTAATATATTTTGCAGGTCCCTCTCTTACCTCCAGTCTCATACTTAACTCTTTTATCCTTTAAACCTAAGGTTGCAAATTCTCAGCCTTTGGGCAGAATGCGGCTTGTTAGGTGTACCTTCTTGGCCTCACATGATATTTAACATTTTTTAATTGATTGCCTTTAAAAATCAGAAGAGGTGACAAAATCCAAATTTCAGTTTCTCTTGAAGAATTGGAACATCTGGCAATGTTGTGTCCTGATTTCTCCATGGCAGCAATCAGTTAGACCTGCCTAGGTGCTGTCGCCCTTATTATAGTGAGTGGATCTTATAGTTTACCTGTCAGTCCCCACCCAGCTTACTTCATTTGTTTCCATTATATATTAGCCCCTGTAAACAATTGATTTGGTAATTCCTGCTCTGAGTCTTTTTTCTTGAGTCCATACTGACGTCCTGAGTGCTTAACGATTGCTTATTTTAAGAATGTGTTGCCGTGTTGAGGCATAGTTCTAGATAACTGGTAGGATGTGTTGGAGTAGGGAGTGTTCAATTAAGTTTCTTTGTCATTAGTTTCCCATTGCTTACGTGTGTGCGTTTCGGCTTGCCTACGGAGTCGCAGTCACTGATTCACATGTATATATGAGTATGTTACATATCACTCTCCTTAGTTTGTGATTTTGTTGAAGGCAGTAACTTCATCCCTTTTTCTAATCAAACAGCCAAGTACTTTTCTTTATTACCTACTGTGTTTCAGATACTTTATTAACTTCACATGGAGGGCTATGTACAGAATTATTAAGTATATCTCTTTGGGACTGATGAGAAACAGGATTGACTTTTTTGCCCTCAAAAAAAGGTTCAGTTTATTTACAGCATTTGATGGTATACTTACTGTTTAAGAAGAAGTTGCTTTATGTACTGCAACATAATTTTGATAGTGGGTTTTTAATTCTTTCATTTGAGTCTGTATGTAGTGATCATTAAATGCGTATGAGTTAGGAGATTGAAATGATAGACACAAACTGTTTTTCTCTTCATTACCATCCTTTATACTCTTTAAAAATACTGGGTGTGAGTTCTGTGTGCTGATATTCGTAGACACCAAATAGTTGGAGAGAATAGGAGGAATTTTCTGTTTTCTTTCTTCCACTTAAGGTAGACCAAATATTCACTAAGGTGCTGTGCTGTTTTTTTATTTGGACATAGGCCTGAGCACTTACAAAAGGCTCTCATGCCACATTTACCCCTGAGTATGACTACCCCCACACACACGTTTATCCTGAGAGGCGTCCCTGGGTGCGCTAAGATTCAGTTCAACAGAATCCCAGTTTTACCTCTGTGTTACATTTTATCCGCATTGAACATCTCAGCAATTGTGTTTGCTGTCATAAGAATTCCTAGGTAGCAATATAAGGGTACATGAAGGAGTAAAGTGGAATTAGGATGGCTGTCCCTATATCTTTCTCCTGTAACTTCTTTCTTCATAAGTGTTCATTTGACTTTTTAACTGTCAACTTCATCCATATATATGTCTTTCTACTTGTGGGAGGTGGTGTGTGTGTGAACTAGGATCATAAAGTCCTGGCAGCTTCAGACACTGGTCGGGAACCAAATGAAGAGAACTAAATTCTGGGAGGCCTGCTTTGAGGTGAAGATACTGAACCAAAAATAATCTATTAATTTGGTGGGCTTGTATTTGTAGTTTCTCTGAAGAAGTTTTGTTGCCATCAAGAAGGCTCTTTTATGAAGAATATATAAACTATTGAAACATTTCTTAGGACCTTTTTAGTGAGTTTGATCATAAAATTAGAAAGTGTGTGTGTGTTTATAAAGGCATGCCTCTGATAAGAAGGCTGATTTTATATTTGCGTTTCTTCTCTACTTTGACCACCAGTCTAGCTACTCTTTTCTCCAGACCACACTGCTTTTCAAACTTGCTTCTTGCTGTCACAGCTCTCTATAAAATAACACTATTTAAAATCAGCTGCCTCAACTCTGAGAAGGTGCTCTTTGAGTGCGTTCCAGGCATAGTTTTCTGATGCCCTGACAAAGGAGGAGAGCATGGCGGGAATATAGGTAAAGGACAACCTTACTCATACAGCAGGGCCTATTTCTGGCCACCCAAAAAAAGAAAAGAAAAAGAAAAACCCCAGGATGTCCAGATAATCCCCAGTAGAAAGTTATGTTTACAAATATAATTTTGTCTTAGCAGAATGGAAGGCCATCTTTTCTGGAATGTGTCCTGCAAACATGATATTACCAATGCAATTTATAGTACCAATAGAGTAGAGGTATCTAGGATGGCAGACAGCTGATTCTGAACTGAGCCTGAAGTGGAAACTCTTTGAGAAACAGTCAACAGTCCTAGATGTGAAAAAGATAGATCTGTGTGAACTCTTGCATTTTAGAGCCTGTGCTTTTTTATTTATAATGGTTAAAGTGGCACATATTTTAAAAAAATAGTTAATAAAAAATAACGTTTAGAATAAAGTTAATGTGAAGGAAATAGTACTCTGCTGGAAGATAGAGTCCTGAAGGCTGAGTTTGGCACTGTTTCATCACTATGTGACTTTCTTCTTGATGGCAATTCTTTCTGAAGTTCACTGAACTTGGGACTGTTTTCAAGTTTGTAATCCCAACACTTCAGCATTATTTTATAAATATGCCTTGGACACTGCTGAGAGACTGACATCAAGTATCTTCTTTCCACTTGCTCTTGTGCTTGCTGATTTGTCATTCCAGGGTATGGACAGACCCCTAAGCTGAAGGTCTCCCAGAGGAGGATGCCAAAGCTCCATGCGTCACTCTCAGAACGATATCTCCCATAATTAAGAGCTTCTGGTGCTGTCCATTTAATGGGAATCTGCTTTAAGTCAGAAGATGAATACACACCACCATCCTCTTGACGAGACATTCCAAAGTCACTGATTTTCAGAACATTATTTTCACCTCCAGGCAATTTCTTGCAGCAAGGTCCTTGTGTATACAATTTTTACTCGAGATTCGCCATCCAGAAGCAGCATCTAATGAAAATTTCACTAACTGTTTTAGTTCATCCTTCTTTCTCAGAAAGGAGAGGAAATCGTCTCCTGGAACCAGTTCCTTAATGATGTAGATAGGCTGTATTTGTGTGCGAACTTCTGTAAGTTTGAAAATATTGGGATGATTATATTGCTTGAGGATTTTGGCTTCTTGTAAAAATTTCAATTTCAGTTCCTGGGAAAGATCATCTTTACATGTTTTAACAGCAACAGCAGTTTTATCCTTTAATGTGCCCTAAAATACATCATCAAAATTTTCCTTGTCCAGTAATTCTACTGTGACATCTTTATGATTGAGAACCCACTTCTTATTCTAGTATGGCCATACTGATACCATGATACTCTTTATTGGAACATTGACTTTTTCTGCAATTTAAAAAATTGAGAGAAAATTCACAGAACAGAAAATTTGCCCTTTTAAAGTGGTTTTTATTAACTATGTTGTAACCATCATCACTAATTTCAGAACATTTCCATCACCCCAAAAAGAGACCCCACACCTGTTAGCAGTCACTCCTAATTCTCGCCTTCCCCCAGCCCCTGGAAACAACTAGTATACGTTCTGTCTCTCTGGATTTGCCTGTTTTGGACATTTCATAAAAATGGAATCATGCAATATGTGGCCTTTTGTGTCTGGCTTCTTTCACTTAGCATCATGTTTTCAAGGTTCATCCATGTTGTAGCATGTATCAGAACTCATTTCTTTTTGTAACTGAATAATATTCCATTGTATGAATATGTACCACGTTTTGTTTATCCATTCATCAGTGATGGACAGGAACAATGATTTTTAAGTGTTAAAATTGTAAGTTCAATATTAGTGTATCAACAGTTATAATTGGTAATGTCAAGATTATACATGGTGTGAACAGAACGCTGTATAGAAATAATATGTAAATTATTTGTCAGCATTTCATGCAAGTGTGGTTATTTTCTAAGGCCCTTCTAGCTCTGGTTTTATGAAATATGTGAATGTAGTATTTTCATCAATAAAGTTTAATGCGTTAAGCATTAGTTTAAAATTTGAATGAGAACAATGTTAGGCAGATATGAAGTTATTTGCCACATGTTGTAATGATCATGTTTTGAATTTATTTCAATATGCAGTATTTGAAAAATGTCAATACATAAAGGAAAGGAAATGAGTGTAATTAAGTCAATATATTTTTAAAGCAATTTTTATAATTTAGCAGACCTTGCATCTTGATATAAGTCGCTATTAAAATTGTGTCCTTATGAAAAATGTGATGTCATTTTTCTCTCTTTTTTTGTTGATCATGTAAAATCAGTTCCTTTTCATTGCTGTGTGTTCTGTTTACTTTTGAAAAGCTGTTGCTTGCCCCTGTGGAATGTTTTACTTGTTTCTATTTCATTCTTTCCTCCCTCCTCTCCCCCTACCTCTCCCTCTCTCACAGACAAAATGTTCAATGGTTTTTGTTAAGTCGTCATAGTGTGCCTATCTTTAATGGTTTCTAAGAGCAGGAAATAAGAAATCCAGAAATATTTCATCCTTATCCCGGGACTTACTTCAAGTCTCTGTTATTGACAAAACTCATTGATTTTTCTTTCTTTCTTAAATCTTGGCTTCCTGCTCTTTTCCTCCTCCTCTCCTTCCCTCTCCTTTCCTTCCCCCTTTACCTCCCTCCTCTCCTTTCCCCCTTCCTTCTTTTCCTTCTTCCTTTCTTATCTAGCAATATAATCACTTTGTTTCTTTCAGGTGAGATTGGAATGAAATTGTTCAGCTGTGACCAGAAATTTATTTTCCTGAGTAGATTGCTGAGAATTGTGAATGAAGAGGGCCCATTTGCATCTCCTTAAATTATTCAGTTACCTGCTGTATTGCTCCATGCCGAATACTTAAAATTGTTGAGTTGTGCATTATTGTATTTGACTTGTTGCTTAGTTTCTACATGTTTATTTTCAGTAAATGGCTGAAAGTGTTAACTATTCCATATTTTTAGCACAATGTGCTGCATACAGTTCCCAAGAAGCAAATAAGGTTACATGTGTACAGAATTTCACTTTAGGTTAACTAAATATTGCCTGGGTTTAGTTGGGTTTTTTGTTTGTTTTTTTGATCTGAAATGCTTCGTTTTTATTGTTTGAAACTGAAAATAAACAATTATTGAACCATTTTGAATTTACCTCATTTTAAAACTCAGTTTTAATTTATTATTTGGCCTGTTTTTAATATTAGTCACTAAAAACAGAGTGGGAGCAGTGTCTTATGCAATGCTTAGGAATCATTTTATACAGTACTTGTATGACATTAAAACCTGTTTAAAAAAGAAAAAGGTACCAGCACTCCCTTGTCCCTTGCCATTTTTTCTTGTAATTATGTTAGACACATCTAAGGAGGGGGCATCAAAGTTAAAGGAGTTTTGTATTGCTGAACTTTCGTCTGGAAAAGTTTCACAGTGACATTTTTAAAAGAAAACTTTTTTATCTACTGAATTCTACCAGTGTAACCTTTTTTCTAAATAAACAATAGTTTTCTCAAATGATTGTATATCGTTGTGTATATTGTTGCTTATTCAAAATAACTTAGCAAAGATATTTCAGTAAGGTTCCTAGCTATTTATTCTTATTTCTGTCTTAGTCCATGGGCTACAGTGTTTTCAAATGACATCTTACCCAATGATATAAAAAAGCCTATTTGGTCACCTTTGCACCTGGGGTAAACAGTGGCTGATATCATGCCTAGAATTATCCTTTTACTCTTCAGTTCCTTGGAACCAATGATGCATATGCAAATTAAAGTTTTTTAGGGAATCACAATAAAGGCCATAATTTTTTTAAAGGATTGAGAAATGCTGAGCATATTTTAGAATTGTCAAAGGGATATAAATGTTGATGCCCCTTTTCAGATAACTGTAATTTGCAGCAATTGATGAGCACAATATTTATGGGAGAGTGATCCATTCAATGACTGTTGAGCACCCATTGTGTGCCTGGCGTAAAAAGAAAGGATACATTATTAGAATGATTTTGACATTGAGAAAATAACTATAGTTCACCTCAAAATCATTTGTCTGAAACATATCCGAGAAGAGCTTTCCAGTTATGTTGTAATCACATTTTAAAGATTACATGATTGTTTGAACCAGAAAGTTCCCTACTAAATGTCAGTATCTCTTCTCCCTGTCCCCTAAATTCTTGAACACAGGTGGTCTTTGGTTGTGGCCTTGCCAGAAATGCATCGAGGATGGAAAATATTTTGCATAGTTAAATCCAAATTTAGTAATTTATGTTGGAAGTAGGAAATCTGTATTTATGTAATGATAGCTATTTTTGAGCATCTACTCTGTTCTAGGTATGAAGGAGTATTAAGACCTAACTCCTGTACCTAGGGTGCTTCCAGTCTAGCTTGAGAAATAAGGGCCAAATGAGTGCTATTGGTACTCAGCAAACTTTCTGTAAAGGGCTGGATAGTAAATATTTGATGCCTTGTGGGCTCTGTGGACCCGTTGCAACTCCAAAGCTCTGCCATTATAATGTGAAAGTAGCCACAGACGATACGTAGATGAATGGGCGTGATCAAGTTCCAGTAAAACTTTATATACAAAAACCTATAGAGAATCCTATAGATTTATTCAAAAAATATTTGAACACCTCTTGTGCACCAGAGGTACAGCCTTGAGTGAAACAAAGTCCCTGCCCTCATGGAACTTCCATTCTAGTGGCCAGTGGAGGCAAACAAATATTTAATGTTAGGTGGAGGGAGGTCCTTTGAGGAAAAATAAACCTGAGTAAGGAGGTTGGGTGAGGTAGGGCTTTCTGCTTTACATACAGAGTGACCATGTGGAGTCAAGATGTGCAAAGCAGGATATTTTGAGGCAGTTATCATAGTATGAATATTTTATTACTAATGTGAGCAGGAGCTATCCCTAATCCCCCACCCATCTTTCAACCTTTTACATGAAAATCATCTAATGTGTAGGATTTCTCAGGACCTAAGCTTTGAGCTGTAGTGACTAATGTCTAAGCTTACTGTTCTCTAGAAAGGAGATCTTTAGGCTCATAAATGTACTTGGAGGTTATCTATGGACACCCCAAAAATCGAATGCAAGTTTGTGGTATGGGCATTTTTCCAGGTCTATAGCGTTCACCCAATTCTCAAAAAGATGGATCTAAGGTGGCAAGTTTGTTTTCCTGGGTTTTGTTCCAAAGAACTCTAAAACCTTTATAAGTAACGCTGAACCTGTCTGTCTCGAGCTGGTGAGAAGTTGGAAGACAGTCGTCCATGCGTCTACCTTGTCTTAAACGGTAGGGACAAAAGTTAGAACATCTTGCCTTGCCTCGTCAGATGATCTACAAGTGATTTGCAGTTTATTGTTGGTAAGTCACTGGTCCATGGTATAGACCACTTTCTATTTCAAGGAAGCACTTTAGCCAAGTTTGGGTGGAAATCCTAGTAGTCTTATTCTTTCCCCAGCAATTATGTAATTGTTTTATTTCTACCCAACCACGTTCCAAAAAGGATTTATGAAAAAGCATTCAGTATTTAAACAATAAATGGAGACCAGCCCAATGGCGTAATGGTTAAGTTCAGTGCACTCCACTTCAGCAGCCCGGGTTCATGGGTTCGGATCCCAGGCATGGACCTACACCACTCATCAGCCATGCTGTGGTGGCATCACACATAAAGTAGAGGAAGACTGGCATAGATGTTAGCTCAGGGCTAATATTCCTCAGCAAAAATAAATGAGAAAATTTGATTTCTGGGTGAAATTAATACCCTAAATAAGGTTAATACCCCAAAATGTTGTGTACACTGGGGCTATGAATTGGCTCTGAGTAACCTGGCAGGCCACACAGAGAAGGTAATGTGGTGAATTACAGGAATTACAGTGTCCAAATAAAAAGCTAGTCTTAGTGGAGAAGAACATTTTCTGGCAGTGAAGCCTGAAAGAAACTTCTTTGCATTCTCATAAAGAAGAACCTTATCTTTTCAGTAAATAAAACAAGGGGATGTATCTTGTAATGACCCTGAATGTTAGCTGATGGCCACCACTTCAACTCATTTCAGTAAGGATATTTCTACAATGACACCAAAATATGAGGTCCAGACACCCAGGTCTCTGATAATTTGGTTCAATCCAGGAAAACACTTGTGAATATTTGGGACAGGGTTCCTAAACTGGGGTTTATAATGGCCTTACTTCTTATAAGCATGTTTGTAAAGGTCAGAAAACTCATGTGACCATTGTTTGGTTCCCATGATATGAGTAACATAAACAAGATCTCGTTAGTTTAAAAGCTGTGCCCAGCCTTGGATTTCTTTTTCTAATTTTTATGGATACTGATCTCTAAGACTGCCTCGTAGGTAGATGAAGCTTATAATATTACAGCCACTTAATATTCTATCTTGTTTATCAGAAGCATGGTTTGAATGTTTAAATTTTTTAATTGAAGTAACATTTCTAGAGACACTGTCAGGGCCAAAGAAATATTGGGTCTGGAGTTGAGAATAAAAAGGAGCTGCTTAAAAGATACTAATTCATGCTAATTGAATACAGATTTTGTTGTATTTATAGACAAATTGGACATGGTAATTAAGAATAACAGTAGAAGGGGTATTGGACATAGTAACTAAAGGAAGTGTGGCAACCTGAGAAGATATACGTTAATGTAAGAATAATTGCTTTTTGTTTCTGATTCTTAGGTGTTGTTTTAAGCTCTAATGATCATTTCTACATGGGTTAGGCTAACAAAGCTTAATTTCCTTTGATATGTTTTTAAACGGAGGCGTTTAATGGGGGAAGAAGGAAAGGAGATTTTGGTTGAACACAGGGCATATAAAATTTGAGAAATGCATCATTGCAAGTCAGACATAGCCTTTATTTCAGGGATAGGAGCTAGAAAATGACCTAGTACTTAACCTCCGGCTTAGTCTGACCTCTGCTTTTTGTCCAATGACAGCTAGATGTCCTTGGACTTGACTATCAGACTGACGAAGTGCTACTATTAGCCCTGTCCCCACAAAATTTTAATCAGAATGATATTATTTGCTATATTTAAAGACTTCAGGATCCTAATTTCATGCAGTATATAGTGATACTTATCTCCTAGGGTTACATGTATCATCAGTATCAAAGGACATTTATGAATTGTAGTTAGATATGCCACTGCTAGGTACTAATATGCAGACTTCTTTTGTGCTTTCCAGGATAATTGATCCAAGACATCAGTAATACAAAAGATCATGCTTACAAGATATAAGCAGGAAATAAAAGGTCAAATGAATTAGGTATTCATACCATATGTATCTGGGGGCCAGTTCTATTTTAAGATGATGGTGAGTACTCAGGGTAAGAGTAACCTCAAACTTCTTGTGATTTGGGAAGTCTTGTTCTCAACAGGTTGATCTGGGAAGACTTCATGAAGGATTTGGATGTCAGGAAGCCAATCTATTTCTACTGAGGCCTAGAGGGTGGAGGTCTTTTGGGGTCTGGTTTAACCCTAAGTTGGCACTAGGGGAGAGAGAATGCTGACCTTGGAATTCAGACCCATTCTGGTATAATGCAGAATCCTTGAAGCCAACCTGTTATCCTAGCCCAGGACTGGATCATCACATTTCAGAGGCAAATGCCTCCTACCTCTCTGCATACCGTTCCATGCTGCCTTAAGACTTTTTCCTTTTTTGGTCTACTTTCATGACTAAGCCTGACATCACCAATCTTTTTATTGCCTTAATCATTGTTAATCACATTTTTCATATGTTTACATGTAATTGAAAGGTTATTGCCTCTATGTCAAGATGGCTTTCCTTGTCTGTTTCCTCTGAGTGAGGATGAGCTCCATTTGCACTTCCTCACTTGGTCTTCACAATGCCCTTTTGTTAATTAAATCTGACAATACTTATAAAGCACATAAAGAGGACCTAGTACATGGGGAAATGTTAGCAATTGTTATTAGCAGTAATATTTATACCAGTAGTTTGCAAACTGGGAATCATCAGAATCAGAATTGGTTGGGAAACTTTAGTCTCCCCAACTTCAAATATCTGAATCAGATTCTCTTGGGGTGGGGGCCCGGAGTAGTTTTTAAAATAGTTCCTCAGGTGATTCTAATGTGGGGGTGATATCTGGGAATTGCGGAATTCAACCACCCTGCACTCCTAGCATGTCTGTTCTTACCTCAGTTAGGGACAGAACCCGTCCAGACGCTTCTTATTTCTGGGAGTGATAAGTATGTTAGGCCCCAGAGACAACCCATCCTTAGCAGAAAATGTTTCAAAAGCAAGAGCAGCAGCCTCTCTCTTGGGATCAGGGTTCATCAACTCTGCCAGCCCATGCTGCTGTTGTTCACTCCAGCTCCCTGCCTTCTCCAGCCTACCTTCGCTCACCTTCCTGGGTCTAACCTCTTGTTAGCCTAGATGTGTACTGTCCGCAAGCATCTACTGCCAAGGTAAGCAGTTTGGAGTTCAGAGCTGCTTTTGATACCACTTATACCTTCTCCTTTAACTTTGTATCTGGAGTGGTTCACTTTTCTATGATCAGAGTTGCATTCAGGGCTGGGTTTTCTCCTCCATTCCTTACTTTTCCTTGCGTAATATCCTGATGTTGGTGAGGGGGTGGGGAGAGTTGCATAAACATTTAATAGTTCAATGCTTTAAATTTCTCTCTAACCACCGCTCTTAGCTGCATCCTGCAAATTTGATATATGGTATTTTCATTTTCATTTGGCTCAGAATATTTTCCAACTTCTCTTGTGATTTATTCTTTGACCCACGTGTTATTTAGAAGTGGGTTGCTTAATTTCCAAATATTTGCAGATTTTCCAGATATCCTTCTGTTATTGATATCTAGCTTAGTTCTGTTGTGGTCAAAGAAAATACTTTGAATTATTTAAATCCTCTTAAATTTACTGAGACTTCTGTTATGGTACAGCAGCTGGTCTACCATGGTGAATATTTCACATGCACTTGAAAAGAATGTTTCTTCTGTTTTTGTTGGATGTTGTGTACTATAAATGCCAATTAGGTCAAGTTGGTTGTAGTTTTCCAAATCTTCTATATCCTTGCTGATTTTCTGTGTGCTTGGTCTGTCAATTACTGAGAGAAGAATATTGAAATTTACAAATATAACTGTGGATTTGTTTTTTCTGCTTTTAGTTTTGTCAGTTTTTGCTTTATGTATTTTGAAACTGTGTGATTAGGTGCATGCACATTTAGGATTATATATTCTTGGTGAATTGATCCCTTTATCAAAATGAAATATTCTTCTTTCTCTCTGGTAATATTCCTCATTCTAAAATTTACTTTAATATGAACATAGCTTCTCCAGCTTTCCTTTGATTGTGTTTGCATGGTATATTTTTTCCATCCTTTTCCTTTATATTGAAAATGGCTTTCTTGCTTTTTGATCCAATCCAACAATCTCTGGTTTTTAATTGGAGTGTTTAGACAATACATTTAATGTCATTATTGATATGGCTTGTTTAAATCTATTTTGCTATTTGTCCTGTCATCTCTTCCTTTTTTCCTCTTTTACTGCCTTCTTTTAGATGGATCGTGGCTCAGTTTCCTCATTGGTAAAATGGGGCTAATCATAAAAACCATTTCATAAGGTAGTCCTAAGGATTAAATGAGATAATTTATACAGTGGTGCTTGGCACATATTTATATAGAGCTCAATTTTTTTTAACCAGAGGATGGAGAACTCCTTGGGATATCTAGAAGGTTTTTGTTCTAGACCTGTTATGTACCTACATAGGCGAGGTAGGTAGTTGTGTACAGGTGTAGTTTGAGTGGGTGCTGAAAGGCCCAGCTTCCAAAATATCTCCCGTATTGGTTAGCTGTGGTGTGTGAAATTCTCACAATTAAGCACTTTACAGGGACTTCTGGAGATGTGATTATCCGTTAAGCTAAAACATCATGGAGGGGGCAACCAATTCTCTCGCTAGCACTGAAGCACAAATAATTTCTCATGATACCCTATCATGCTCCCGTATTCCCTAGGAAAGCACTGAGAGATTTGCTTAGGCGAAAGTCAGAGATAGGGACATGACCTGATCCTGGGAGACAGCCACAGTGGGCAGCTCAGATGGTTACTTGAAGGTGAAAGGAGGGATGGGAAAGTTGCCAGAAAGGACCTGGCCCACTTGGTAATTTTACCTTGGGCTCATTTGTGAAGTTAAGCTTCTGAGTTTTTATTTACTGGTTTCCTCCGGTTTCATTGTCACAATGTCACAATTGATATTTCACTGTTTGACTCTTGCAATAGTTGAATGGATCATACTTTACATTTTACTCACTTCTGAAACATGAGGTGGCTGGTTTGGAAGTCAAAGTGGTAGTGGGTTGGGAGCAGTTGTGCTTTTCCCTCTTTTGCCTCATAGCTGAGGATTTGTTTGGTCCCTGTGGACTCGTCAACACTGATCTAGAATAGAAGCTCCACGAGTGTAGGGACTGTTTAATGCTAGCACCTAATGCATGGCACAGTGTAGGAACTCCAGAAATATTTGACCTATTTGTCATTTCCTCCAATGAATAGAAACTTTTTAATCAAATCAACAGATCATTATCACCTGCTTGTCTCCCTGCCCTCAGTGTTCCTCAGTTCACCTCACTTGGACCATTAACCTCCTCTAAACTGAGTCCCAAACGTAGGCTCTGGGCCCAATCCTGTCCCTTGGCTAGGAGTATGAAAAGTGCTACGCAAACATTTCAACAGCTCATGCATTAGCTTTGCTGCTGGTCCTGCTCTAACCCTGGGTATAGGTTTTGGTGAATTTTTCTCTTGCGCCTTATGGCTAACCCCACCTACGCACCCAGGTTCCATGAACAGAGTTCCTTGCTCTGTATCCCAGTTTGTCTAGAGTTGGTGTCCATGTCTCATGTACAAGACATCGTGGCTGAGTCCCTAATATCTGCCGATCAACTTTCTGTCCTCTCCCTCAACACACATGAAACTAGGGGTTATGTTAGCCTTGAGGGGTTCGAGAGAGGTTGAAGACATTGGGAGAGGATTATTAGGGGAACAGAGGGTACTAGTACCTAAGCTTGGCCTTTCAGGAAATTTGTCTCTAAACTGCTCTGCAACAGGAAGGGCGAAGGAGATCCTTTTCGTCTTCTCTCCTGTACTGTAGCTTATTGCTCTCAGGACCCAGCCTGGAGACTGGGACCAATAGTTCCATGGTTGAGGTAGATTTAAAATATATAGGCTTTTGTGAGCTGGTCTGAGACCCTAACCACCCTTTATTCTTATGGGAAGATATGTTCTGAGTTTCAAACAGTTGACTTACAAATAAATTTTGGAACACGACCCATGGAAAAATTGGAGATGACTGTTAGGCTAATTCAACCGTGCTTTTTTCACCAGGGAGCTTGCATAAATGGATTTCCAGATAGGTCTGTATATAACAGTGGGTGCCACTCTTTTTCTATAACTCTGGACAAATAGCAGAAAAGGTTTTTCTTTTCAATGTTGACATAATTATTTTTGACAGAAGATGGGTTGGCTGAAGAAAATTCTCTTTCTGGTTACTTTTATTTTGGTGGTAGTGGTCATTATTTTGGGAAGGATATTGTTTTAGAACAACTTTAAAAAATATATTGGAGTTCAAATTTTTTCAGATACATTTTTTTCTCTTTATACTTAAAATAACATTTGAGGCAAATTTACATGGCAGATTTTCCTAAGATCTCTTTAATTTTTCAATTCTGTTGGCAGGCATAAAATGTAGATGTCTAATGTCCTAGGAACAAGAATAGGCTAACTTTTGAAGAAAGAACGTATGGGTAATAGAAGATACCAACCAGAGGGACCTTTCATGCAGTCATACTCCCAAGCATTTTAGAGCTAGTATGTTGAAAGATGAAGTCATTAGGGATATTTCAGGAGCTGCATCTCACTGTTCCCTGTGGGATATGTTCAAGGAAATTCTGACTCTGCCTACCAGCCCAAATAGAGTTTGAAATTTTTCTTAACGTAAGCAGTACATGTCCAACATGCATTGTCTGCCTTGGGGAAGCATTAAAGTTGCTGAGGTATGACATAAGTGATTTGCTTTTATGTTTAGTCAGAAAGCTTCCTTAGGATGTTTTTAAACCACAGTTCAGTTAACAAAACTTCCACTTACCTACTGCATTTGGAGGACACTCAGTGGCTTAACTGAGACACATGCTAAAATTAAAGTGTCAAATGAGTTTTCATTAAGATTCAGATTCATGTAGCTTAGTTAAATGTTAGCGTTATTAACAGTGTCCTCTTCTGAGGAAGGATGGGAGAACCCTTTGTTTCAGAGAGAGAGGGAGGGCTTGGTGAGGGAGAGAGTGAAGTAAGATGGCAAGCATTCTTATAGGTGCTAAAATGAAGCACAGAAACATCATTCATTCTTCCCTCCCCCTCTTTTTTTATCCAAAGGCCTTTGGAGATTGGAGAGCTATTAGCCTATAAGCTAAACTTCTTCACTATCCTGGGTACTCCCGGTTCACTTTACATAATAAATATGTTCCTGGAAAGTACTCTAGAGCACACACGTGCATAAATCAAAGAATTTTCTCATTGACTCACATTTTCACTTCTGATCGTCATTTATCAACAGATTCTAAAACTAACCCAGTCAGATAGTTAATAAGAGGTACTTAAATACAGGAGGAGATCCTATTGTTTCAAGGAACTCCAGTGAATTATTTCATGAAACAAAGAAGCTTTCCGAACATGAATGTGTACTCTCGTGTCTGAAATTTGGATTTCATGCACTGACCTTTCTGAAAGTGAGGGCCAGCTATATTTTGTCTCTTTAATTTTTTCCCGTGGCTATTTTGTCTATTGTGATAGCTCCGCCTGAATTCTAGAGACTAAATTTTCTTGCTTCATGTATTGATTTTAGTTATTTGTTGTCAGCTTGTAATAATTACAGAGCGATCATTCATTCTACAAACATTGATTGATCATATAGGATGTAGGGGACACTGTAGTTGGCCCTGGGGATCGGCAATCAAGCAAGGCAAGATCTGTGCCAAGGTGTTCACAGTCTGGTATGGAAGGAAGATAAGTCAACAGGCTATTCCTATGCAGTGTGAATAGTGCTCTGATAGGAAACGTACAGGGTACTGTGGGAGCACAGAGGATGGGCGGGAGGTTGCAGGCAGAGGGGTTCAGGGAAAATTGCTTGGAGTAGGTGATGTGCATAAAAGCACTAGTCTCAGACAAAGCAATTTGTTAGCACATGTCAAGGTTTTATTCAACTTAATGAAAGAATCGGCAGATACACTAGATTGCTTGTCCAAAGAGCATTTGAAAAACAGGGATTTATCTAGTCTTTTGGGAAAAGAATGCCAAAATAAGATGACTAAGTTAAATTCAAAACTGGCTAGTGCTTTATAGTACAATAAACTGAAACTTTGGGGGTTACTTACTGAACCAAGCACCCTCCAAAAAGTAAATCACATCTTAGTAGTTTTCTGCAAGTTACCCTCTAACTTTACAATACTAAAATTCTCTGGATCCTAATCAGTTGTGAACAGTTAGTCGAAGTCACAAACCTTGAGAGAGTCCAGTGACTGATAGGCTTATTAGAAAATGTGCTGCCATGATATTTAACAAGTCATGCAATCATCATCTTTCCTTATTTTAAGTTTTAGATAAGTTTTCCTGTATAGTCTTCTCTGTGAGCTTGGATAATTTCTAAAGAGTGATCTTGGTCACAAAGAATAGCTGGTCTCATTGTGGTTTTGTGTCAAGATAATTAATTGAACTTATTGCTTAGTTAATTGTCTTCTATAATTCTTAGAGGTAATGGAAATTAGATGTAGACTCAATAGGGTAGATGATATTATTTCACAGTTATTTGCTCCCCACCTTTCCTGTGAGAGGATTATGTATCCATGCCCATTGCCAGGTGACTTTCCAGGCCTCTTGTGGGAGGAGTACAGATTTGACTTTGGACTCGACTGACACACTTTGGCTATAGAGTATGAACGGATATAACATATGCCACATCCAAGTAGAGGTTTAAGGTGATTATGTGGTTTGGCTCAGTCTCTTGTTTTTGCCCTCTGCCAGAGAAGCGTATAGCCCAGGTAAAGCCTCACGCTGGATCCTAGAATGAGAAGACATTTATGTCTACAGAGTAAAGCTAAGAAGAACTGAGCACAGTTGCAACTGACCTACCATGTAATATGAGCAGCTTACATGTAATATGAGCAAAACATAAAGCTTGTAAGCAACTGAGATTTTCCCCTAAGGTCTAGAACAAGGCATGATTGTCCACTTTCACTACTTCTATCAAACATTGTACTGGAGTTCTAGCCAGGGCAAGTAGACAAAACAATGAAATTAAAGGCATCTAAATTGTAAAGGAAAGAGTAAAACTATATCTAGTTGCAGATGATATGATTTAGTATATAGAAAATCCTAAGGAATCTATTAAAAACTGTTAGAACTAATAAATGAGTTCAGAAAAGTTTGAAGATACAGAAGTAATATACAAAAATCAATTGTATTTTGATACAATAGCAATGAGCAAATTGAAAGTGAAATTAAGAAAGCAATTCCATTTATAATAGCATCAAAAAGATTAAAATATGTAGGAATAAATTTAACAAAGTGCAAACATTATATTCTTAAGAGTACAAAACATTATTGAAAGAAATTAAACAAAATGTAAATAAATAGACATCTGTGTTTATGGATCAGAAGACTTACTGTCATTAAGATGGCAATACTTCCCCAATTGATCTATAGATTCAACCCAATCCTTATCAGAATTCAAGGTGGCTTCTTTGTAGAAATTGACAAGCTGATCCTAAAATTCATATGGAAATTCAAGGGACTCAGAATAGCTAAAATAATGTTGAAAAAGAACAAAGTTGGAGGCCTCACGCTTTCTGATTTCAAAACTGTCTACAATGCAAAAATAATCAAGACAGTGGCACTGACATAAGGATAGACATAAAAGTAAATGGAATAGAATTTAGAAACCAGAAATAAACCCAGACATTTATAATCAATTGATTTTTGACAAGAGTACCAAAACAATTCAATGAGGAAGAAATAGTCTCTTCAGCAAATGGCATTGGGACAACTGAATATCCACGTGCAAAAGAATGAAGTTGGACCCTTACCTCACATGATATCCAAAAATTAATTTGAAATGGACCAAAGACCTAAATGTAACAACTAAAACTATAAAACTCTCAGAAAATAACATAGAAGTAAATCTTCGTGACTTAGGATTTGTCAGTGGGTTCTTAGATATGACACCACATGCATTAGCAGAAAAAGAAAATGGAAAAATTGGACTTGATCAAAAGTAAAAACTTTTGTGCTTCAGAGGTTTGACAACCTTTGAAAGACAAACCCACAAAATGGAAGAAAATATTTGCAAATCATATATCTGATAAAGAAGTTGTATCTCAACTAAAGAATTCTTACAGCTCAATAATAAAGACATAACCCAATTTAAAAATGGGCAAATGATCTGAAATGATTTCTCCAAAGAAGATATAGAAATGATCAATAAGCACACAAAGATGTTCAACATCATGAAGTCAGGGAAATTCAAATCAAAACCACAATGAAACACCACTTCACACCCAGTAGGATGGCTATAATAAAAAAGACAGAAAATAACAAATGTTGACCAGGATGTTGAGAAAAGAGAACCCTCATACTGCTGATAGGAATGTAAAATGGTGCAGCCACTTTGGAAAAGACTTTGGCTATTTCTTCAATTAGTTAAACATAGAGTTACCATTTGACCCACCAATTCCACTCCTAGGTATATACCAAGAGAATTGAAAACATTCTTCCACACAAAAACCTGTACGCAATGTTCATAGCAGCATTATTTTTATAATACTCAAAAAGTGGAGTTGATCATTAGTTGAATGAATAAACAAAATATGGTATATCCATACGATGGAATATTATTTGGCCACAAGGAATGAAGATACAACATGGATGAACTTTCAAAACGTGATGCTAAGTAAAAGAATCTAGTCTCAAAAGACCACAGGTTATATGATTCAATTGATATGAAATGTTCAGAATAGGTAAATCTATAGATATTGAAAGTAGATTAGTAGTTGCCTGTGTCTGAGGGTATTAGGGGGTAATGAGGTCACAGCTAAAGTGTATAGGGTTTCTTCTTGGGATGATAAAAAAGTTCTAAAATTGACTATGGTAATGATTGCAAAACTGTATATATACTAAAAACTATTGAACTGTACAATTTAAATGTGTGAATTATGTGGTGTGTGAATTATATTTCAATAAAGCTGTTACCCAAAAAATGTTCAGTTCTTTTGACAGTGCATATGAACCTGATTCGGCTTCTATCCATCCTGAGGAATACAGTAACTAAGATATTCATATTAAGAATATTTGACCTATTAAAAAATACTGGTGGAGTTAGAGCTTCTCTTTTTTATTTGGAAACTTTTCTCACACTGTGGGTTTGATGACAAGGAAGCTCTTATAATAATGTTGATATAATTTAGAAGTAGAAAACAGGCTTCTGGTAATTGTGGAGGAATGAAGTGGTCACATGAAACTTCTTGCAGGTAACAATCAAAACTTGATTTAAAAAGCTTCTTAAAGACACTGAAAAGTGCACAAAATCAGACAGAAGACAAAACACTGCAACTGCAGTGAGAGGTGAGAGGTGTGAGTTTGTGGTTTTCTGGTCTGAAGACATTTCCTGCACTCCATGGCTATGGCGGAAAGAAACAGCAGTGGAGAAACACAACCTTATTGGCTCAAGGTACCTTTCAGGGCTGGAAAATCAGCTCGAAATTTAAAAGGGGAAGTCCTGGCAGCAAGAGAATTATAGAAGGAATGAGGTTCAAATTCCAAATATAAATTCTTCTCAAATCCTTTTGACAGCTAAACTATGCATGTGCAAGAGAGGATTCATGAAACCCAACACAAAACAAGTAAAGACCAGAGAGAAATCTACACTTGAAATGTGGAGCCCAATAGAGCAATATCTGTGCCTTTGCTTTTCTTTTTTTTAGTAGGCTATTTGGTATAATTTTAAAAAAACAATTTTTATTTTTATTTTCTAAATCAACTTTATTGAGGCATATTTTACATTGTGCTTTTTTTTGAAACAATTATAGATTCGTGGGAAGTTTCAAAAATAGTACAGAGAAGTCGGTGTACCCTTCTCCCAGTTTCCCCCCGGTTACATCTTGCATAACTATAGTGCAGTATCAAAACCAGGAAACTGACAGTGATAGAATGTGTGCATGTAGTTCTATGTCATTTTGTCATGTGTGTAGTGTAGATTCGGGTAACCACCATCATAATCAAGATGCAGAACTATCCTGTCACCACAAAGGTCTCCTTTATGCTACTCCTTTATAGTCACATTTACCTCTCCCCTCCCCACCATCCCTAACCCCTGATAAGGACTAATCTGTTTTCCATCACTGCAATTTTTTTACACTGAGAATGTTATATAAATAAAATCATACAGCATGTGAATTTTTTTGACATATGAGATTGGCTTTTTTTCACTTAGCATAATGCCCCTGAGATCCATGTGCTTTCAATATTTCATGCCTTTTTATTTCTGATTAATCTTCCATGGAAGGGATGTACTACAGTTTATTTAATCATTCATCTATTTAGGGGCATTTTGGTTGTTTCCAGTTTTTGGTCATTACAAATAAAGCTGCAGTGAAGTTTCGTGTACAGTTTTTTGTGTAGACATCAATTTTTACTTCTCTGGGATAAATGTTCAGGAGTATTATTGCTGAGTTGTATGGTAGCTGAATGTTTAGTTTTATAAGAAATGGCCAAAAATGATCAACCATTTTACATTTCCACTAGTGATGTATGAGAGATCCAGTTGTCCCATATCCTTGTCAACATTTGGTATTGTCACTATTCTTTATTTTAGCTGTTCTAATAGATGTATATCTATTTCTCACTGTGGTCTTCATTAGTGTTTTTTTAATGGCTAGTGATGTTGAAAAAATAATTTATTGAAGTGAAATTCACATAACATAAATTAACCATTTTACAGTTGACAATTCAGTGGCATTTAATACGTGCACAATGTTGGGAAACCAAAACATTTCCATCACTGCGGATCCTCCTCAGTCCTCCCTCTTCCAGCCACCAATCTGCATTCTATTTCTACAAATTTATCTATTCCAGATGTTACATATAAATGGACTCATATAATATGTGACCTTTTTGTCTGATTTCTTTCACTTAGCTTAATGTTACACTTACAATCATCCATGATGTAGCAGATATCAGTACTTCATTCCTTTTTGTGGCCAAATAATATTCCATTGTCTGTATAGACCACAATTTGTTTATTGATTCATCTGTTAATGGACATTTGGGGTGTTTCAACCTTTTTGCTGTTATGAATAGTGCTGCTATGAACATGCATGTACATGTACTTATTTGAGTACCTGTTTTAGGCCTTTTGTGTATATACCCATAAATGCTTTTTTTTAAAAAAAACTGAATGCATTCCCATCTGTTCTTAGATGGAGTAGCAGGAATCTGAAGCCTACAGACTTGAATAGACAGAGCCCAAGGCCAGTGGGACAGCTGGTAATTACATATGAAACTTTACAGGCAAGGACACCATAGAAAGGCTGAGCCTCATTTCTGTCCAAATTCTTGGGTGACTATTAAATTACACAGGTGCATGGGAGACGGCAAGTGGGCCAGGCTAAAAATCTAAGTGGATAGCCATGAGAACAAAGCAGATATATCAGTTGCTGTATACCATTAGGGCCACAATGTTTGCAGTTTCGTTTCAGGTAAGTTAAGTGTCTACTAAAATAAAAACCCACAAATCATAAGAACACATCAGAATCTAGAGTCACTACAATGTGTTTTCTATAATGTCTAATTTTCAACCAAAAGTACTAGACATTGAAAGAAACAGAAAAGTGAGACCCAGGCATAGAGGAAAAGGGCAGTCAATAGAAACTGATTCTGAGTAGGTCCAAATATCAGATTTAGCAAACAAAGACTTTAAAACATCTATTGTAAATGTGTTCAAAGAATTAAAGTAAAATTTTGAAAGAATTAAAGGAAAACGTGGTATCAATGAATGAGAACATTGCAACAGAGATATGGAAACTACAACAACAAATAGATTTTCCAGAGCCAGAAATATGATAACTGAAATAAATTTACTACATGGGCTCAACAACTGATTGGAGATGGCAGAAGACAGAATTAGTGGACTTGACTTCATATATATATATACACATATATATATATATAAATCTCAGTTTGAAGAACAGAGACAAAAAAGACTGAAGAAAAATAGAGACTTATGGGAGAATATCAAGTAGTCCAACGTATGTGCAATTGATATCCCAGAAGCGGAGGAGAAAAAGGTGCAGAAAACATATTTGGAAAGATAGTGGCTGACAAATGTAAAGGCTATCAAACACCTAATTGTTTCTATCATCCTTTTTCTTGTGAATGCTTTGCAATAGGTTAAAAAGTGGAGGAACAGGCCTTTGGTGCTACCCGGTGGCCACCTAGGAAGTGCTGACAGTAAGTTGGGTATAAAAAAAATACCTTGATGATTTTATTACTTTGAATCTCCAAATTTGTGGCCCATCTCAGAGAGGGGCAACGTCAACAAGAAAAGACAACAATAGTAGCAGGTATTAAATTTTTTTTTTTTAAAGATTTTATTTTTTCCTTTTTCTCCCCAAAGCCCCCCGGTACATAGTTGTGTATTCTTCATTGTGGGTCCTTCTAGTTGTGGCATGTGGGACGCTGCCTCAGCGTGGTCTGATGAGCAGTGCCATGTCCGCGCCCAGGATTCGAACTAACGAAAACACTGGGCCGCCTGCAGCGGAGCGCGCGAACTTAACCACTCGGCCACGGGGCCAGCCCCTGCAGCTATTAAATTTTTAAGTGAAAGAGGTTTTCTCTTCAGAGGTTACAAAGAAAAGTGGCACTCTTCACAAAACAAATTTCATGGGAATCTTTAAACAAACTGATGAATTTGATCAATTATTGCATAAGCGCTTGGAAAAATATCAAAATTTAAAGTGTAACTTATTTATGCAAACTGGTTTACAGGAATTAATGGAATCAATGAGAAAATGAAGTGGGAAATTAAGTTAATAAACCAGACACCAAATACTATCCCATTATTGTGGATTCTATGTTGAATATGACAAACACCAGTCAGTTGGTGATTATTGGACGCTATTGTTATCTTAACATTTTCACCAACTGAAAGCCATCTATCAGTGATTTTATTGAACACTGAAGCAAGACCTTAGATGGTTGTAAACTGCTGTTGAATAATATGTGCAGTCAGTAGGACAATTCAGCTGTTAAGAAAGGCTAGGACGAAGGCCTGCAAGCGCTCTTTAGAGACATTAAGAAGTGTGCAGAATGTGCGGCTCCATCCCTTAAGCAACGGAAAAGCTGCCTCCACAATACTTGAAGTTTTGATGACTTTGGTATATGGTCATAGTTATGTTTTGTCTTTTGGCTTATCTCATAGATGTAGTAGTTTAATTACACGTGCCAACTTGGATTCTTCTTTTCAGAGTCTAAGTGTAATAAGATAATCTGCCCATTATAAGGCTGTTTAGGTCTTGCGACATGGGTGTAATGACATTTTAATAACGCTGAAATATAATTGTGAAGACTTGGAAGGAAAAGCCAAACACAAACTGGATACAAAAACTATTCAAAAGGTTGATAAAGCACTAATGCCACATGGAAAGATATTTTGGAACAGCTCAGTAAAACAAATGAGAAATTTCTGAATCCTGATAGGGATTTATTTCTAGGGGACTGTATTTGTTTCCTACTGCTGCTATGAAAATTACCACGAAATTAGTGGCTTAAAACAACACAAACAATAAAATCTTAACAGTTCTGGAGGTGAAAAGTCTGAAATCAGTCTCACTGGGCTAAATTCAAGGTGTTGGCAGGCTTCTAGAGGCTCTAGGGAATTTAGCCTTTGTCTTTTCCGGCTTCTGGGGCCTGCTTGCATTCCTTAGTTTATGGCCCCTTCCTCCATCTTCAAAGCATTATCTTTTCAAAAATGTCTCTCCAACTGCAATTCCTGCTTCCATCATCACATTTTCTTTCTCTGACTCTGACCCTCCTGCCTTCTTTTTATCAGGACCTTTGTGATTACTTGGGTTGACCCAGATTATCTAGGAGCTAATCCCCTCATCTCTAGACCCTTAACTTAATCACATTTGCAAATTTCTTTTTGTCACATAAATCGATATATTCACAGATTCTAGGAATCAGGCTGTGGACATCTTTGAGGGGCATTATTCTATCACAGTCTGCCCTCTTGGCCCCAAAGATTCATGTCCATCTTACATACAAAACGCATTCACTCCATTCTAAGGTCCTCCAGTTTTTGCCGCATTACAACATCAAGTCCAAAATCTCATCTAAGTCTAAGCAGTTCAAAAGTCCCAAATATCACATAAATTATCTAAATTAGGCATGAGTGAGGCTCTGGGTATGATCTTTCCTGAGGCAATATCTCTTTACGTTTGTGGACCTGTGAAAATAGAAAACAAAGTTAATCTGCTCTGAAAATACAATGATGGGATGAACATAGGACACCAGTTATAGACATTCTTGTTCAAAATACGGGAAAATGAAAGGCAAAAGGGAGTCACCAGTTCTAAGCAATTTCAAAATCTAGTGGACAAACATCAGGTTTCAAAGCCTATGAATAAACCTCTGTGCTTCATAGTTCTGCCTTCTGGGCCCATGGTTCTATCCTCTAGGCCTGCAGATCTGCTCTCCAAGTCATCCTTCCTTTCTCATGAAGAGTAATGTGTTTGCAGGTGAGAAGATTTATTAGCCTGTTTCCTGCCTGTAGATATTTGGGAGTATATAGTGGTGTCAGGGATTTAATTACAAAATATTACATTGGTTTTCTAGACTTTGTGATGCTATGGTACTTGGGAGTGTTTAAAAATTTATAATTTTTTTGTGATTTCTTTCCTCATTCTAAATGTTTTCACTTCTGTATCTCATCTTGTAGTCATAATTTTTTTTTTGCTGAGGAAGATTTGCCCTGAGCGAACATCCATGCCAATGTTCCTCTATTTTGTATGTGGGTTGCCACCATAGCATGGCCACCAACAAGTGGTGTAGGTCAATGCACAGGAACTGAACTTGGGCCACTGAAGCGGAGTGTGCTGAACTTAACCACTAGGCTATGGGGCCAGCCCATGTATTTTTTCTTAAAGTGTCCCTCCTCCCAAATTGTTGTGAGCTCCAAGCTTCATAAATCCTGGATCCACCCCTGGTGCAGACCAGTGGATTTTAGTTTTACTGATTGCACATCCCTGTCAGTAAAAAAACTTTGAGTGTCAAAATTTTGAACAAGCAGTGCATATATAATATCTATATCCACAATTTCATCTATTTATAAATTGTATGTATACACTATTATACTAATATGTATAGTATAAGCACACACAAAATATAAATTAAATAGAATGAGATAAAAATGGAATAAGCAGTGTTTAAAAATATGAATTCATAAGATCATAAATTATTATCTTGAGAAAATAATAGGCTTGGGGGGAAGTTCATCATTAATAATGTGGGACATATATTTACAAATATTTTAGATATTTTTGATCACTTCAGTTTTGAGGGCTGATATTGTCTGATGTGACTAGATTGCTCATCGTGGTCAATCAAAACCTTGTCCTAAGAGTAGGAGAAATGTTAGCTCTGCCATTTTCACGTTATTGGCTTGTGCCTGTATCATTAATAGATTTATTTTCAATTAGCACTTATTTGAAATTTGAAGAATTATTTTCAATTAGTTTCTTTGCAAGAATCTATTCAAGCCACTTTTCCATGTGTTAAGTAAAACTAGGTAATATAATTCAAAATCTTCTTAATGAATCACTGGTAAACAAGTCATTGCAATATTCTGAAAGATAATGCCGAGGGGAGGATGCCACTGAGAACCTTCTGCATTGTGGAACTCTTGTTCCTCCATGGAGCCCTCATGACTGTGATATTTGAACTGGGAGAAGGCAGTACTGTCAAAATGTCATTGAGGAGAGTTTAATAAAAGAGACATCCATGTACCTACCACCCAGAATTAGCATGTGTTGACGTTTCATCATATTTGCTTTTAGGTGTTTTTATTTTATTAAAGAAATAAAGGCCAACAGACACATGAAATGATGTTCAACATCATTAATTATTAGAGAAACGCAAATCAAAACTACAGTGAGATATCACCTTACACTGATCAGAATGGCTATAATTACGGAGACAAAAAACAACAAATGTTGGAGAGGATGTGGAGAAAAAGGAGCCCTCATACACTGCTGGTGGGGATGCAGACTGGTGCAGCCACCACAGAAAACAGTATGCAGATTTCTTAAAAAATTGAAAATAGAAATACCATGTGATCCAGCTATTCCACCACTGGGTATTTATCCAGAGACCTTGAAATCAATGATCCAAAGAGATTTATGCACCCCTATGTTCATTGCAGCATTATTCACAATAGCCAAGACGTGGAAGCAACCCAAGTGCCTATCAATAGATAAATGGATAAAGAAGATGTGATGTGTATATATATATATATATAGATAGATAGATAGATAGATATAGATATACAATGGAATACTACTCAGCCATAAAAAATGACAAAATCGTCCCATTTGCAATGATATGGATGGACCTTGAGGGTATTTTGTTAAGCAGAATAAGCCAGACAGAGAAAGAAAAACACCGTATGATTTGCCTCATATGTGGAAGATAAGCAAACACATGCATAAAGAGGACAGATTAGTGGTTACCAGAGGGGAAAGGGGTTAGGGGTTGGGCATAAGGGATAAAGGGGAACATCTATGTGGTGACTGACAAATAATAATGCACAACTGAAATTTTACAATGTTATATTTTGACCTCAATCAAATTAAAAAAAAATAAAGAAAGCATTATGGATTAAGTTGAAATCCATTTGTACCTCTTCCTAATCATTCTCTCTATTCCAAGAGGAACCACATCCTGTAGTTGGTGGACATTCTTCTCATCCATTTTCATATGCATAATTTTACTGTATGTATAGAAAAAGTCTAGTATTGTTTTGAGTGTTTTTAGCTTTATATAAATATTTTCAAAATGTATATAAATCATCCTGTACATATAATTTTACACCTTCCTCACCATTATGTGTTTGAGATTCACCCATGTTAATACTTGTAAGTCTTCTTTCATTTTAATAGCTATACATATATTATTACATTATATCAATATACACAATTTATCTATTCATTCACCTCTTCATGGGTACTTAAATTATATCCAATTTTTCACTACTTCAAACAAAGCTGCAATAGACATTTTCTTGAGCATATGTGTGAGAGTTTCTCCAGGGCAACAGTTCTCAAACTTTTTGGTTTACTCTTAAAAATTATTGAGGACCTCAAAGAGCCTTTGTTTATGTGAGTTATGCCTTTAAATATTTGTTGTATTAGAAATTAAAACTGAGAAATTAAAAATATTAAATTATGAATTCATTATAAAATGATAGTATAGCCATTACAAGTTAGTGCAAATTATTTTGTGAAAATAACTATATTTTCCAAAATAACAAAACATTTAGTGAGAAAAGTAGCATTGCTTTACGTTTTTGTAAATCTCTTTAGTGTCTGGTATAATAGAATAGAGCTGGATTCTGCCTGCTTCTGCATTCACTCCCCTGTGGCATGTTGTTCCCGGTGAAACAGAGAAAGAAAATCCTTTTGCAGACATATATTTAGTTGGAAAAGCCAGGAGTATTTTATTAACCATTTCAGGTAATTGTGAATATTCTTTGATAGTACATCAAACTTAGACAAGTAGAAGTTTCTTAGAGGTTGGTTCCGATGTGGAATTTGAAATCATATCAGTGAACTTTTTGTGTTTGCAGACATAAAAAATCCATTGGTATATCTTCACTTTGAATAGATGTTTTTACCCATGCAGGATTTTGTAACCTCATGCAGTGATCATTTGAAAAATATTGCTTCACTTGAGTTATGCAGATCTTCCAAATATTGACATATTTCATAATACAATAAAAAGACATCACTTTTGTTGCTGTAACCATTGATCTCATCAGGAAAGTATTTATGTTTTGGAAAGCTGTCAAGCTCATGGTGGCAGATACAAGTTAGCTAATTTTTACTCAAAAAGTTCAATTTTATAATTGGCAAAAATCACTGTCAGTTGCTTTCCTTGAAATGACAGGCTCACTTTGTTAATTTTAGGGTAAACGTCTGCCAAGAACCCAAGTCTGAATAATGAAAGTTTGTCAGTAATTGTTTTAAGTAAAAATGGTGTTCTATGAAAAAGTTGTTTTTAAATTACATGAGCGTTTGTCTTTGAGGCAATTTTTATACTTCAGGATGCAGCAGAAGAGCTTTATGCATACTTCCCATTTCACCATATAAAACGTTAAAAGAACATGTACTTAAGGGTCAATATTTATAACATTCATAATTTTCACTGCTTCATCAAAGACATTCTTAAGTGCAATTGGCCTTTTTTATAGAACTGCATCTGGTGGTGATGAACACAATGACTACCAGTACCATTTGGTGCTATTTCATAATTTCCTAGGGCTGCTGTAAAAAATGACTATGAATTTGGTGATGTAAAATAACACATTTATTCTCTTGCAATTCTGGAGGTGAGAAGTCCAAAATCAGCTTCACTGGGCTGAAATGAAGGTGTTGGCAGGGCCACCCTCCCTCTAGAGGCTCTCAAGGAGGATCTCTTTCCTTGGTTTTTCCAGCTTCTAGAGCTGCTTTCCTTCATTCCTTGGCTCGTGGTCCCTTCCTCCATCGTCAAAGCCAGCAGTGTAGCATCCTGCTTTAGTCATTACATTGCCTTCTTCTTCTGTTCAAATCTCCCTCTGTCTCTGCTGTGAACATCCTAAGGAAACAGGAAGAACTCCCACCTCCAAATTGGTTTGGATGTCAGGACTGATGATGCCAAACACATTCCAAGGGGGTACAAAAACCTTTATTACTTACACGATTGACACTTTTTTGGGGAAAGCAGGGCAAGCTCCCAAGCAGGTCCGAAAATGACTTGGGAGAGCAAGGAAAGGAGACTAGCTCAAGGATTTTTTTTAATTAGTTGATATTTTTTGTTATGGTGAAGTGATGGGGCCTGAATGAGAATTCCTGTGCACAGGTGGGGACTTATGTGGTTTGAATCTCCCATGAGTGCTAAAGGATGGAGCACCCAGTCTCTCTTGTCAGCTTGCCCAGATGTGAGGCAGAAGGGGGAAGAGAAAGGGATCAAGCTTAAAAGCTGTCAGCAGGAGAGGAGGTGAAGCAAAATGGCAGGGTGAGCTGACCCGGGACTCTCTCCTCTCCAAACTACAACGAAAGAATTGGAAAAACTGAATTTCAACCAATAACCCTAATGCCAGACCGTCAGAAAACTATAGCAACAAGACGATGGAGGATGGAGAGGCTGCAGCCAGCCTTGGAGGAGCTGGAATGGGGTAAGAGCGAACTTCGCTCCCTCCCCTAGAGACTGGGATCACTGCCGTGGTGAGGGAAGGAGAGGGGGAGGGGCTGTGCGGCCAGGGGATCATCCAGGACTCCTGCTGCTGGTGCAGTGGAAACCCGCTGATGGGGGAAAGCTTCCGTGTGGGGGGACCCCATCAAGCCAGGGCCCCAGGAGACCAGAGAATGAGAGCTGATTGGAATCCAGATCGGTGTGAGAGAGAAAGTGCCCCTCCTCCCCCAACCCGTGCTGGGTGCCGCCATCTTGGCTGAAGGCAGAGGGCTCAGAAGGCATTGCTCTTGACCCCCATCTAGTGGCGACAGGCTGTAACTGCAACCAAATGCTACCATCATGTGCAAAAACTGCTCCTCTACCATTCAGCAATTTATAAAAGCTGTAGACCAGAAGGAAAACAATAAAAACACAGAATTAAGTCCTGATGACTTGGAAATAGGTAAACTAAGTGAAAATGAGTTCAGAGTAGCTATCATCAAAAAACTCAATGAAGTAGAGGGAAAGATAGAGAAACAAGTCAAGAAGTTCTGGAGTTACTTCACAAAAGAGATTGAAACTATAAAGAAGAATCAATCAGAAATACTAGAGATGAAAAATACAATGGACCAGATAAAACGGAATACAGATTCTCTGAATGCCCGTGTAGACACCATAGAGGACAAATTAGCATAATCAAAGATAGACAGGCTGAATGGCTCCAGACAGAGGAAGAAAGAGAACTAAGGATTAAAAAGAATGAGGAAAAGATCAGAGAAATAGCAGATTCAATGTTGAGAACGAATTTAAGAATCATCGGAATTCCTGAGGATGTGGAAAAGGAAAATGGAGCAGAAAGTGTGCTTTATGAAATTATAGAAGAGAACTTCCCAAATCTAGGGATTAAGGGAGAAATGTGTGTGGAGGAAGCTTTCAGATCTCCTGGATTTGTCAATGTAAAAAGACCTACTGCAAGGTATATAGTAGTAAAAATGGCAAAAATGAAAGACAAAGAAAGAATACTCAGGGCAGCAAGACAGAAGAAAATAACCTACAAAGGAACTCCTATCAGACATTCAGCAGATTTCTCTACAGAAACCTTACAAGCTAGGAGAGAATGGAGTGACATATTCCAAACTTTAAAAGATAAAAATCTTCAGCCAAGAATACTCTATCCAGCAAAAATATCCTTCAGATATGAGGGAGAAATTAAATCTTTTCCAGACAAACAAAAGTTAAGGGGATTTGTAACCAAAAGTCCTCCACTACAAGAAATCCTCAAGAAGGCTCTCATACCTGAAAAAAGAAAAAAAGGCAGAAAGGGGTCACAAACCACAGAGTAGGGAGACAGACAGATAGAACCAGAATAGGATAGCAAATATTCAACTATAGCATTAGGATAAAGGTAAGGAAACCACCAAAGCAAAGACGATCTTATCACTCTAACTACAAACTCATAACATGAGTTGGAATAAGAGATGCAAATAATAATTTAGGAGAGGAAGAACAAAGGGACTAAATCAGTCTAGGCCAAGTAAGTAAGAGACCACCAGAGAATAGACTATGTTATACACGAGATTCTAAATACAAACTTCAGGGTAGCCACTAAACTGAAAAACAGAACAGAGCCACAAAACATAAATAAGGAAAAATCTAAGAAACCCAGCATAAGAAATTGCAGAAGTCAATGGGTAGGCTAAAACACACAGGACGAGAAACAAAGGTAACACAGGAAAACCAGATAACGAGCGACAGAATGATAGCATTAAGCCCACATGCATCAATAATCACCTTCAATGTAAATGGAATGAACTCTCCAATAAAAAGACACAGAGTGGCAAAATGGATTAAAGAACAAGATCCAACAATTGGTTGCTTCCAGGAAACACACCTTAGCCCCAAGGACAAACACAGGCTCAGAGTGAAGGGGTCGAAGACAATACTCCAAGCTAATACCAAGCAAAAGAAAGCAGATGTTGCAATACTTATGTCAGACAAAACGGATTTCAAAATAAGGTAGGTAAAGAGAGACACAGAGGGACAATATATAATGATCAAAGGGACACTTCATCAAGAAGAAATAACGCTTATGAATATCTATGCACCCAACACAGGAGCACCAAAGTTCATAAAGCAACTATTAACAGACCTAAAGAAAGATGTTAAAAACAACACAATAATAGTAGGGGACCTCAACACCCCACTCACATCAATGGACAGATCATCCAGACAGAAAATCAACAAGGAAATAGTGGAGCTAAACGAAAAACTAAAACAATTGGACTTAATAGACATATATAGAACACTTCATCCAAAAACAGTAGAATACACATTCTTCTCAAGTGTGCATGGAACATTCTCAAGGATAGACCATACGTGGGAAACAAGGCAAGCCTCTACAAATTTTAAAAAATTGAAATAATAACAGGCATCTTCTCCAATCATAATGCTATAAGGCTAGAAATTAATGACAAGAAAAAAGCTGAGAAAGACACAAGGATGTGGAGACTAAACAATACGCTACTGAACAAGCAATGGATCATTGAAGAAATTAAAGAAGAAATCAAAAAATACCTGGAGACAAATGAAAGTGATAACATGCCATACCAATTCATATGGGATACAGCAAAAGCTGTATGAAGAGGAAAATTCATCACAATACAGACACATCTTAACAAACAAGAAAAATCCCAAATAAGCAATCTTAAACTACACCTAACCGAATTAGAGAAAGAAGAACAAACAAAGCCCAAAGTCAGCAGGAGAGAAATAATAAAAATCAGAGCAGAAAGAAATGCTATTGAAAAGAAAAAGGCAGTAGAAAGGATCAATGAAACAAAGAGCTGGTTCTTTGAGAAGATAAATAAAATTGACAAACCCCTAGCCAGACTTACAAAGAAAAAAAGGGAGAAAGCTCAAATAAACAAAATGAGAAATGAAAGAGGAGAAATAACAACAGACTCCACAGAAGTACAACGGATTATAAGAGAATACTACAAAAAACTATATGCCAACAAAATGGATAACCTAGAGGAAATGGATAAGTTCTTGGACTCCTACAATCTCCCAAAGCTCACTCAAGAAGAAGCAGACAATTTGAACAGACCAGTCACAAGGAAAGAGATTGAAACAGCAATCAAAAACATCCCAAAGAATAAAACCCCAGGACCAGATGGCTTTCCTGGGGAATTCTACCAAACTTTCAGAGAGGATTTAATACCTATCCTTTTCAAGCTATTCCAAAAAATTAGGGAGGATGGAACACTTCCTAAGAGATTCTATGAGGCCAACATCACGCTGATACCAAAGCCTGACAAGGACACCATGAAAAAAGAGAACTACAGGCCAGTATCGCTGATGAACATAGATGCAAAAATTCTAAACAAAATTTTGGCAACCAGAATTCAGCAATTCATCAAAAGGATCATACATCATGATCAGGTGGGATTCATACCAGGAACACAGGAATGGTTCAATATCTGCAAATCAATCAACGTGATACACCACATCAACAAACTGAGGAATAAAAACCACATGATCATCTCAATAGATGCAGAGAAAGCATTTGACAAGATCCAACAGCCATTTATGATAAAAACTCTGAACAAAATGGGCATAGAAGGGAACTACCTCAACATAATAAAGGCCATATATGACAAACCCACAGCCAACATCATACTCAATGGGCAAAAATTGAGCGCCATCCCGCTGAAAACAGGAATGAGACAAGGATGCCTTCTATCACCACTCTTATTTAACATAGTACTGGAGGTCCTGGCCAGAGCAATCAGACAAGAAAAAGGAATAAAAGGAATCCAAATAGGGAGGGAAGAAGTGAAACTCTCGCTGTTTGCAGACGACATGATCTTATATATAGAAAACCCCAAAGAATCCATTGGAAAACTCTTAGAAGTAATCAACAACTACAGCAAAGTTGCAGGGTATAAAATCAATTTGCATAAATCATTAGCATTTCTATATTCTAATAACAAACTAACAGAAAAAGAACTCAAGAACACAATACCATTCACAATCGCTACAAAAAGAATAAAATACCTTGGGATGAATTTAACTAAGGAAGTGAAAGACCTATACAATGAAAAATACAAGGCCCTTCTGAGAGAATTGCATGATGACATAAGGAGATGGAAAGACATTCCATGTACATGGATTGGAAGAATAAACATAGTTAAAATGTCCGTTCTACCTAAAGCAATCTACAGATTCAACACCATCCCAATCAGAATCCCAATGACATTCTTTACAGAATTAGAACAAAGAATCCTAAAATTCTTCTGGGGCAACAAAAGACCCTGAATTGCTAAAGGAATTCTGAGAAAAAAGAACAAAACGGGAGGCATCATTGACAATCCCTGACTTCAAAACATACTACAAAGCTACAGTAATCAAAACGGTATGGTACTGGTACAAAAACAGGTGCACAGATCAATGGAACAGAATTGAAAGCCCAGAAATGAAACTACACATCTATGGACAGCTTATCTTCGACAAAGGAGCATACAATGGAGAAAAGAAAGTCTTTTCAACAAATGGTGCTGGGAAAACGGGAAAGCCATATGTAAAAGAATGAAAATTGACCATTCTTTCTCACCATTCACCAAAATAAACTCAAAATGGATCAAAGACCTAAAGGTGATACCTGAAACCATAAGGCTTCTAGAAGAAAACATAGGCAGTACACTCTTTGACATCAGTATTAAAAGGATCTTTTTGGACACCATGTCTTCTCAGAGACGTGAGACAATAGAAAGAATAAACAAATGGGACTTCATCAGACTAAAGAGCTTCTTCAAGGCAAATGAAAACAGGATTGAAACAAAAAAACAACCCACTAACTGGGAAAAAATATTTGCAAGTCATATATCTGACAAAGGCTTAATATCCGTAATATATAAAGAACTCACACAACTCAACAACAAAAACATCAAACAACCCGATCAAAAAATGGGCTGGAGACATGAACAGACATTTCTCCAAAGAAGATATACAGATGGCCAATAGGCACATGAAAAGATGTTCATCATCACAAATCATCAGGGAAGTGCAAATCAAAACTACACTAAGATATCACCTTACACCCATTAGAATGACAAAAATATCTAAAACTAATAGTAACAAATGTTGGAGAGGTTGTGGAGAAAAAGGAACCCTTATACACTGCTGGTGGGAATGCAAACTGGTGCAGCCACTACGGAAAACAGTATGGAGATTATTCCTCAAAAAATTAAAAATAGAACTACCATACGACCCAGCTATCCCACTACTGGGTATCTATCCAAAGAGCTTGAAGTCAGCAATTCCAAAAGTCCTATGCACCCCAATGTTTATTGCAGCATTATTTACAATAGTCAAGACATGGAAGCAACCTAAGAGCTCCTCAACAGATGATTGGATAAAGAAGATGTGGTATATATATACAATGGAATACTACTCAGCCGTAAAACAGAACAAAATCGTCCCTTTTGCAACAACATGGATGGACCTTGAGGGAATTATGTTAAGTGAAATAAGCCAGTTAGAGAAGGACAATCTCTCCACTCATGTGAGGAATTTAAAAATGTAAACAAAGAGAACAGGTTAGTGGCTGCCAGGGGAAAGCTGGGGTGGGGGGTGGGCACAAAGGGTGAAGTGGTGCACCTACAACACGACTGACAAATAATGTACAACTGAAATTTCACAAGATTGTAACCTATCATTAACTCAATTGAAAAAAAAAAGCTGTCAGCAAACATCAGAAAATGGAGTCAGACTCCTCATTATAGCCTCTGTCTTATAAGGACACTGATAATTACATTTAGGGCCCACACCAATGATCCAGAATAATCTCTCTATCTCAAAATCTTTAACTTAATCACATCAGCAAAGTCCTTTTTGCCTATGAGGTAACACTCACAGGTTCCAAGGGATTAGGAACTGGATATCTTTGGGGGTCATTGTTCAGCCTACCACAACCCACCATTGATTTTGCATCATGAATGCAAATAGCAACATAGTGAAAAAGATGACTTCTTAGTACTATGAAAATAGTTGTCATGGACCCTTAAAAGGGTCTCGGGGCACCCATGGGTCCATGGGCCATACTTGGAGAACTGTAGCTCTGGGGTATGTGGTGGAAGTGAAATCACTGAGTTTGTAGGGATGCACATCTTCAGTTTTACCTAATATTGTCAAATCGTTCTCCCAAGTCACATTCCCACTAGCAAGGTGTCAGGGTTCCTCTTCCACTACAACCTCACCAACACTTGGTGTTATCAGATTTAAAATTCTTTGCCGATATGACAGATGTGACAAAACAAAAACAAAAACAAAAACCTTATTCTTGTTTTACTTTGTATTTCTCTCATTTTAAGTGAGCTTGCACATATCTATTGGTCAGTTTGGCTTCCTCTTTTACTAATTACCTTACATATTTTCCACCTATTTTTCTATTGTGTTGTCTTTTTCTTAGTGAGCTCTTTATATATGCTAGATACTAATATATTAATGCAATAAATACTATACTACTAATGTATATTATAATGTAAATGTCTTTTCCAAGTCTGTGGCTCATATTGTAACTTTCTAATGGTGGCTTTTTTCATAAGGAAGTTTTAAATTTAAATATACTTAAACATCAATTTTTCCCTCTCTTATTTGTGCCTTTCATGTTGAATTTAGTAAATCCTTTCCTATGTCTCCTAGAGCCTCATATTTGTTTCTAAAAAGTTTTACAACATCCCCCCTTTAGGTCTTAAAATGTTGTAATTTATTTTGTGTGTGTAATGTGAGGTGTAGTTTTCTAATTTTCTGATTTTCAACCTGGAAAGCTGTTTGTCCCAGAACAACTTTTTGAATAATCTGTTTTTTGTCAACGCTGATTTATAATCCCATCTTTATCATATACCAAGTTCCTATAAATACACGAGACTGTTTCTTGACTTTCTATCTGTTCCAGTTGTCTGCTTGTATATTGTTAGGCCAATACCACATTTAAAATATACTATTCCTTGTAAGTCTTAAAATCTGGTGGGGCAAGATTCCTTATTCTTGTCCATGAGCATTTTGTCTATTCTTGACCCTTTGCTCTTAATTTCAGTTGAAACTTTGATTGGAATTGCAGTAAATTAGAAATTTGTGGGGGGCTGGCCCCATGGCCAAGTGGTTAAGTTCGCGAACTCCGCTTTGGCGGCCCAGGATTTCGCTGGTTTGGATCCTGGGCGTGGACATGGCACCGCTCATCAGGCCATGTAGAGGTGGCATCCCACATAGCACAACTAGAAGGACCCACAGCTAAAAAATATGCAACTAAGTACTGGGGGGATTTGGGGAGAAAAAGCAGAAAAAAAGATTGGCAACAGTTGTTAGCTCAGGTGCCAATCTTAAAAGATAAAAAAAAAGAAATTCTTTTCTAAAATTTCATAGTAATCTTTCATGTAGGTGTTTGGGAGAGACCCATTTTCATGTTTAAGTTCCTTTCTATTCCTGTTCTAAGCAGTACCCTAAATGCTAAGTCTATTCAGTTCCAGCTGCTGTCAAAATATCTTCATCACATTTTGTATTTTGAGAGCCTTTGGAGGTCACTCATTTGCACATTTATAATAATAAACAGGACTTTAAAGTGTGAGTTAGTATCAGTATAGCTAGTGGTTGAAAGAGAGGTTTTTGAGTTTATTATCTAGATTTGAATCCAACTGTCATTTACTATCTGGGCAAGTCAATTAACCTTGGTAAGCCTCAGATTCCTCACCTGTATAAAGTATAATAATAGATAAGGAAAATTGAGGTGGCTTAGGAGAATCAGCTGTTCATAGGCCCTTTTTCCGGGAGGTGGTTCTGCAGTAGTGAAGATAGAAGAAGTAAAGCTCAGAGCTTTTGATGGCGTCCAGGAAGACAGAATATCAGCAAACGCGGACAAACATGGAGCATTTTAATTCCAAAGACAAGGTGTCAAAAAGGTCTTGCCAATGAAATGGGCATAGAATTTTGCTTTTTTTCAAAAATAAATGTAATTTAGAGGAAGAAATTGTGTTTTGTCTTTCAGTGGCTTGTGAAGTCTTTACGCTGTCTCTACTTCATTTGTGTGGTTTAAAACAAGGAACAGAAGTTCACCATCTCGCTTTTGCCTTTCCTCTTCTCCTTCACTCTCCCTGAAAACTCAGAGAGTAAGTGTCTAATTCAGTTAGTGCAGGGGTCATCCAGCTTTTTATGTAAAGGGCCAGACAGTAAATACTTTAGGCTTTGTGAGCTGTAAGGTCTGTGTCACAACTACTCAATTTGTAATGCAAAAGTAACCATAGAATCTGTAAATAAATAAGCAGGCCTAAGTTCTAATAAAGCTTTATCGATGGATACTGAAATTTGAATATCACATAATTTCTAAGAGTCATAAAATTTTCTTTTTCTGATCTCTGTTCAACCACTTAAAAATGTGCAGATCGCTCTTCTGTCACAGACCATATGAAAACGGGGCATGAGCTGGATTTGTCTTGCAGGCTGAAATGGGATGACTCCTGGATTAGTGTTCCAGAAGAGATGGGAGAAATATCACACTGCATTTATTTAACAATTCATAAAACATTTCACACATGTTATTTTACTCGATCATTAGAACAAGATTCTAAGAAGTATATATTATCTTCCCATTTTACAGATGAGAAAACTGAGGCTCAGAGATCTGCCTAAAGCTATGGCTCTCAACCCTGGCTGCACATTGGAATTATCTGGGGGGCTTTTAAAGAATGTCAGGCTTTACCCCTAGAAATTCTGATTTAATTGGTCTAGGACCATGGCTCTCAACTGGGGGCAATTTTGCTTCTCCTCCCCCAGGGGACATTTGGCAATGTCTAGAGAGAATTTGGGTTATAATAACTGAGGAGGAGATGAACTGGCATGTAGTGAGTAGAGTCCAATGATGCTTCTAAACATCCTATAATGCATAGGACAGCCCCTCATGACAAAGAATTATTTGACCAAAATGTCAATAGTGCCAAAATTGTGAAACCCTGGTCTTGGGCAGGGCCCAGGCATTGATCTGTATTAAAAGCTCCCCAGGTGAGTTCCCAGGTGATGGCTTGCTCTCTATTCTCTGTCTGTGGTATGAGGGCACAGTGATAACTTGGATAATTCACATCGACAATTGTGAATTTTCCAGAAAATATTCTAGCTCTTCATTGACAACTGTTTTTTCTTGAGCTGCTAATAAGATGTTAAATAGATGGGTTTGAGGACCTCCTCCTTTGCTTTATCTAGTCCACTCTGTAGAGCAGTATTGAGGACACTAAAGGCTTAGGTAAGCCTCTCCTTAGCAACGGGGAGGTTTTTAAGAAACAGAGGTTATGTATTTACTTGAAGAGCTCCTGCTCTGAAACACTGGGCTTAGAGAAGACTGGAAGCTTTCCAGAAGGGTACAGCTAATTGGTGCTTTCAAAAGAGAACACACATGTGTGAAGGCCTGAGAGGTACGAATCTGGAGAAGGAAGATGTAGGAAACGTAACTTTTTCCAGTTCAGGCTAATGAGATGAGATGGAGCCCAGGGAAAATTAGTGGAGGTTGATTAGGGCACAGAGAAAGTGCTCAAGAGAGATACTGGCAAGATTTATAATGCAAGGACTGAAAACAATGTAACACAAAGGGAGAAGGAAAACGTTGTGTGGGTTAGTGTTTTCTCACAGTGTGGTCTTTGGATCATTTACAAAAGAGCTGTCTGGGTTGTTAAAAATACAGATTTTTCAGGCCCCGCTAAGAACTTTTGAATCAAGACCAGCACGGGTCCTTGGAATCTGCATGTTTAACAGGCTCTCCAAGTGGTTCTGATGTAAACAGAGGTTTGAGAAGCACTGATATAAGCAGAACATTGGCTCTAATGGAGGATGATCAAGATGACAGTGCAATTAGAAATAAAGATGTCCCTTGCCTTAGGAAAGAATGTCTTCCTGAGAAGTTGTGTGTTAATAGAGGTTTTCTAAATTTACATTTATTGCAATTGCACCAGTGGGACTCATTATTACTCAAAAGAAGCCAAATGTTTGGACTTTCATAGAAAGAATGTTCACATTCAACTGATTTTTGAAAATGGTTGGGTGAATCTAATCTATCACAATCAATATTAGCTAGTGCTCTAAAACAAAATTCAGACATTTAAAAATATTCAGTTTTATGCCTATTTCTGTGATCCTTTAGCATTTTTGTCTTTCACAAAAACATTTTGCGTCAATTTTAAGCTTAGAAAACAGAGTGAATTAGGTTTAATTAATTTTGACAACCTTTTAAGATGCTTGTTATGATTATATAAATGAGATTTTTATGGCTTCCATATCTGTTGCATCTCGTTTTCAAACAAAGATCTCACATTGGAGCAGAAATATGCTAATTAGATGAATGACATTAAGTACAAAATTGTATTGTGCTGAGTGCATATGAATTTTACACAAAGAACAGACTTGGAGTCTGATTATCTCAGTCTCTGATTGCTTTGTCATTCAAAGTTTTTATAAATGGTTTAATCATTTAATGAATTGATAATTTGCTATTGAATCAACAAAATATCAAATTGTGAACCTTACTTCTGAAAATCTGAAGACTCACTGGATTCTCATCCGTCGCACTATTTAATAGTGTATATGTAATTGTTCTAATTTTTCCCACTGTCCTTAATCACTTCCACTTGATTTGATAAGGCCCTCACAGGCTCTCTGTAAGATTTTCATTTTGACAGGGTGATGATAATACATGGCACATTGAGAATTACAGCAACTCCAATAGAGGAGAATAATGGCTTTACAGTGTGGAAATGTAGAGTCCCTATTTAGAAAATCAGATCGGTGGATAAATGAAATTCATTCTCAGCTTGTTTCCAAATTATCTGTTCAATGAGGCCCATGTCAATCCACAATGTTTTCAGTGTGAAGGAATCCAGAAGAATATAGAATCTCAGAATTAAAGATTGTTAAAGCTGGAAGGAACTTAGGATTTCCCAAACTCAAATGTTTAAAAGGCGCAGGCAATTAACATAAATGAGGGACGTGCAGCAAACTGCAGTATAAAGAGGGGCTCCTTCCCCCTGTTGCCTGTGGAAATGTGGGCTCAGTGTTTCCAAAAATTCTGACTTCTCAAATCCAAACTCTGGTCTTCCCTTTTCATTCTCCTGCTAAGTAGCTTCCAGGACCTGGGGCCCCTCCTCTCAGGCGCAGCTGATTGGGCCAGGGACCGATGCCTGTCCTTGAGGGATGCTGCTCATCCCTAGGCTGGCAGCCGACTTTTGTAACCCAGACTTAAGGTGAACAGGGACAGATTATTCCCTTAGGAAGCGTGATTCATGACACAAAGGAAATTTGCCAGTTGGTAGCAGAGTAGAAAGAAGTAGGCACAGAGACTGGAGCCAAGTCATGTTAGTGGCAGAGCACTTGACACAAAGTCGCATACTTCTGCAACTGAGATCCTCAGAGTGGCTTAGAATCTAGACACACTCACCATCTGGGTTCCCATGCTAGGTGAGGTGTTTTATTTTAACAGCTGATCTAAACCCAAGGGACATACTGTCATCAGAAATGTGTGTGTGCAGGGTTGGGTTAATTGGGGATAGTTGTAGTACTTACCTTCCTGTTGTAAGCATTAAATGAGAACATGTGAAAAGGTCTAGGTTAGTACTCAACACATGGTAGGCACTTAGTGCTACCTTCTTGGCTCTCTTCCTCTCTGCTCCTCCACCACCCATGTATGTACATCCAGTGCTGGCCTCAACCAAAGTCAGGATGCCAGTCTTGTGACTCAGGCCAATGATGGATAAAGAATTTTATTCCTGTATATTAGCTAGCTATTACCTAAAAGGCCTCTGTCTATAACGCCAAATTTCCCAGACTCAGGTCTTGAGAGGAATTGGTAAAAGGTCCTAGACCCTGGCACTGGCTGCCTGTATCTGTCAGTATTCATTATAGGAAACAGAAACCACTCTAGGTGTTTTCAATAGACAGGGATTTAATAAGTAAATTAGATATTTTTTAAAAAAATCCTTGGAATGGTTGGAAGAGTGGGCTCTAGTCTGGGCCTAAAGGAATGGCTCTCAGAATCTTATAGAACCAATCTACCAATTGGCTGCTATCTCTGAGACCACTGCTGGAATGCTTGAGGTCAAGAAAATAGCACCATGGCTGTGGCCTAGGGAACAGAAGCTGGAGTCAGGAAATGCCACTGCCATTGATGCGCTGTTTCTTGACACCCAGGAAGCTGGAGACTAAATGCTGGTACACTGTTGCAGAACATTCCCATGTCTGCATGACTTTGATTGCCAGGGTAAAGGAGGCCAAAAAGGCAGGAAGAGCGGCCATGGCTTCACTCCTGCCTTCCAAATTTCACATAAGTGTACATATCTGGTGGAAACTATTTCAAACCCAGAATTCTAGCTGTAAAAGAGTCTATGAAATGTAGTTTTCAGTTTTCCAATCTTTTTTTTTTAGTGAGGAAGATTCGCCCTGAGCTAACATCTGTTGCCAATCGTCCTCTTTTTTTTGCTTAAAGATTAACCCTGAGCTAACATCTGTTGCCAATCTTCCTCTTTTTTTTGCTTGAAGAAGATTAACCCTGAGCTAACATCTGTTCCAGTCTTCCTCTACTTTGTATGTGGTATGCCTCCGTGACACGGCTGATGAATGGTGTAGATCTGCACCCAGGATCCGAACCTGCGAACCTGGGCCACTGAAGCAGAGCACACCAAACTTTAATCACTCAGGCATGAGGCCGGCCCCTCAGTTTTCCAATCTTTGCAGCACAGAAGGTGTACTAGAAGGAAGTGGGAATAAAAGATGAGTGAGCCAATCCACACGGCATCCTACAACGCTATATCTACAATACTGTCCTACCTTATTAGTGAATTTTCTCAGGATCCTGTTGTACTGGACCTGCCACCCAGTGCCGTCTAAATTCTAAACTACAGTAAAATCTAGTGATGTTCCTAGTTCTGATAAAACACATTTGTCTTTCTGTGCCTGTCCTTTACCTGTCTCAGTTCTCCAATAAGGGCAGGCTAAGGGTCTTTATTTTCTGCAGGGATGAAGGTAGGTAGGGGAGGGATGGGGTTAGGAATGACTATCTCATGATCATCTGGGACTTTCTCAGTTTAGTGTAAGGTCTCCTGGGTACAGTAAGTTTAGCCGATCTTTACTTTTGCGTTTCTCGAGAAAGTAGAGACCAACTGAAAAACATGCCTTTTCGTTAACTTCACAATACTGTGACCCTGCATTTTATGTGATTAAAGTTTTTGGACCCCACTTATAGCTTTTAAAAAACTTCTCTAAACCTACAGATGGCCAACAGGCCCATAAAAGATGTTCAACATCACTAATCATCAGGGAAATGCAAATCAAAACCACAATTAGATACCATCTCACACCTGTCAGAATGGCTATTATCAAAAAGACAAAAAATAACAAGTGTCGGTGAGGATGTGGAGAAACTTGTACACTCCTTGTACGGTATTGGTGGGAATGTAAATTGGTTCAGTTGCTATGGAAAACAGTACAGAGGTTCCTCAAAAAATTAAAAATAGAACTACCATATGATCCAACTATTCCACATCTGGGTATTCATCCGAAGAAAATGAAAACACTAATTCAAAGAGATATCTGCACTCCCATGTTCGTTGAAGCATTATTTACAATGGGCAGACTTGGAAACAATTGAGGCGCACATTGATGGATTAATGGGTAAAGAAGTTGTGGTATACACACACACACACACACACACACACAATGGAATATTACTTAGCCATAAAAAAGAGTGAAATCTTGCCATTTTTGACAACATGCAGGGATCTAGAAGGTATTATGCTAAGTGAATAAGTCAGAGACAGAAAAATACCATATGATTTCACTTGTATGTGGAGTCTAAAAAACAAAACAAATGAACAAACAAAACAGAAACAGATTCACAGATACAGGAAACAAACTGGTAGTTACTAGAGAGGGGTGGAGTTTGTGGGATGGGTGAAATAGGTGAAGAGGATTAAGAGGTATAAACTTCCAGTTATAAAATTAATAAGTCGTGGGGATGTAATGTAAAGCATAGGGAGTATAGTCAATAATATTATAGTAACTTTGTATGGTGACAGATTGTAGCTAAAGTTACCATGGTGATCATTTCGTAATGTATGTAAGTAGCAAATCACTATGATATAAACCTGAAACATATAGGATATTGTATGTCAATTATACTTCAATGAAATCTCCTGATCTATACTTGCTTCTTGGTTTTGTTTTCTTTGTAGAAGTTTTTGGTATACTCTGGGGTTTGAGATAACACTTTTAGTGCATTTAAGGGGGAGAGGGGGCAGGAATTATTATACTTAAGTTTAAGATCATTATCTCTGGCAGGGCCATAGTGCAAGCCCATATCCTTAAGGATATAGTGCCCATCTAAAGGGGTATGTATCAGTCAAAGTTCTAGCTAGAAATAGTTGGCATGATCTGAGTAATTTGAGAGGAATTTCATAAAGATATAGTCAGGTTTAAAGGAATCAGCAAAGGATAGTACAGGGCTTCAAGGCTAGCAACAGTGGAAGAGTTATTACGTCTGATGCCTAAAAGGGCAAGTAGAGGAAGCTGTGAGTGGTTACCAGAATGTGAGGAGGCTAGCTATGTGGAAAGGGCCTCTTGATAGCAGCTGTTGCCTTCATCAGGTCCCAAAGGGAGAGAGAGTTGGGGGAATAAATAGTCTCCCATTGTCCTCCAAACTTCTGCTGGTTCTCTCCTTGCCTGAACTCAAGCAGAATCCAGAAGGCAGGGGAGCCCATTGATTAAGTCCACACAAGTCAGCTTTCTGGGGCACAAAGCATGGTAAAAAAGGTTGGAGGACGGATTGGAGGGGCAAGTGGAAGACATATAGCACAAGCAGGATAGTAGCCACTGTCTGACAGGGTCTCATGGAAGTGACACAGCCCTGGAGATCCTCATTCTCCTCTTTGGCTCCATCTTTGGAAAGGCTTACTTCTCTCACTTCTATGCCTACATATGTGAGTATGTAAGTATGTGAGTGTATACATATGTGTGTCAGATGGCATGTGTCTCCTCTTTTGTGACGTGAACAACCACTACAAGTGAGAGAAGAGGTGGGTCAGTGGAACAGAACAAGAAGCCTAGAAACAGACACCATCATAAATCAGTGTTTAGTAATTGAAGGTGGCCAAAAAAAGAGAAATTATTATTTCTTCCACTTAATGATTGCAGCACCATTATTCAATAAAGTTATTGCCTGACTTCACACTTCACCAAAATAAATTCCAGATGGATTAAATAACTAAATATAAATAACATAGCAAGAGGCCCAGAGGATAAAACAATATAAATATAATTTAGAAGAAGGGAAGACCTTTTTAAACATGACACCAAAGACAGAAACCATAAAGGAAAAGACAAATAGATCTGAATTATAAAAATCAAACTTCTATATGCCAAAGAAATAGAAAGACAATGAGACACTGAGAAAATCTGTATCATATTACAAAGGGTTAACACATAAAGAATGTTTACAAATCAATAAGAAAATAAGCATTCCAATAGGAAAAAAAGGGCAAAAGACAAGGACAGGAAATTAACAAAGGAAAAAATACAACAACTAGCCAATGGAAAAATGAAAGCAGTTCAAATTCACTGATAATAAAAAATGAAAATTAAACAAAAATGCCACGCAATTTAAAATTTTTTCCATTTTTTGTCTATCATTGACAAAGAATAAAAGTAATGATAATACCCAGCACTGACCGGAGCATGAGGAAATAAGCACTTGAAATACAGCTGCTGGGAGAATAAATTGGTGTAATCTTTCTGGAGGGTAATTTGACAATATGTTTCAGAAGTATTAAATGTGCATGCTTTTTAAGTGTGTTGTTACAATTGCAGGAATTGATCCTAAGGAAATAATCAGATATGTTATTTGTAAGGAAACTCCTACAACATTATTTTATAGTGTTGAAAATTTAGAAACCATCTGAATACTTTAACGATATGAAATTGGTTAACTAATTATGATACATCCATAAGTGAGTCACAGTACATCCATATGTTGGGATACTATTCAGCCATTATAAATAATGTTATAGAAAAATGACATGGAAAATATCCACGATATATCACTAAGTGCAAAAAGCAGGCAACCAATCTGTGTGTATTGGGTGATAGTATTTTATTATTCATAGAAAGACATGAGGAAACAAATTAAAATGTTAATCAGAGTTATTTCTGGGTGGTGAGGTTGTGGATGATTTTAATGTTTTGTGTTTTTCACATTTTTATTCCCAATTTTTTTGCATTAAGGAAGCATTATCTGGAAAAAAAGTTAAAACTCACTATTACAATGTGAACTCTTTTTGTTTCTTTTTTTGTCTATAAAGACAACCGAACGAGGATAAATAGTTTGTGTTAGGCAGTCGTCTTGGGCTGGGTCCAGCCTGTTAGCCCTATGCTAAATTTCCATAAGCAATAGCAGGAGCTTATCGGATTGTGGTAGTTTAAATGGAAAAATTGCTAGGAAACTCGCCTTACTCCATCCTGCAGCACAGAGACAAGTGATTTCTCTGACACTTGTTTTTCAGCCTCCAGTGGCCACTGAATGTCACTGTGGTTCCAAGGAAATGCTGTGAAGATGAGACATCTTTGGTCCCAGTAATGACTGTGAAGAGTGGGGCAGGAAAAATAAATAGGCAAATCAGCCCCAGGATTCTCTTGAGGCCTGCACAATGCCTACAGCCTCCTATTTCTACTAACAATACATTTGGGCTGATAAATGAGCAATGAGAACAAAGTGTTTGAGTCAACACTTCTCAGCCTCTAAGACTTTCTAAGTTCCATGTAGTAAGAACCAAAAGCCCCAGGTTGTAATCCTGATTCTGCCAAACCCTGCTCAGATTCCTTCAGGACAGAGAGGGAAACTGAGCTCAGAGATGGAGGACAGCCTCAGGAGGCAGAAAGGTGTTACCCAATAGGCAGATTAAGCACCTGCTTAGGGCACCTGCAAGGCAAAGGCACCAACTAGTGATGCCCTTTTTGGAGGCAGAGGCTGCATAGTACTCATCTTCATATCACTGGTGTGCAGTACAGCGTCTGGCACATGGTAGATGCTCAGAAAAGTTGGAATGACATCCCTGACTGTTACCTTTCAGTCTGGATTATGTGCCCCTCCTTAATGGTGCTATAATACTTGTTCTGTCTTAACACTTAATGGCGCTGAGTTACAATGGTCCATTTACATGTTGGTTGGATGCTTGAGGCTAGGGACTGTGTTTTGATACAGTCTTCAGCACTTAGTGCAAAGGAAAAAGAGTTTTTATAATTCCTCTCTGTTTTCCCCCATCTCCCTCCCCCCAAGGGGGTGGATCACAGTAACTAGAAAAGTCTCCTTTTTATTTGTCTTTTTGTTTTGCCAAAATGAGATGAGTTACAAGTTTGAAGAAGCTGGTATTGGGTTAGGGGCAGAAATGAGAGGTCTATGAATATGGAAGGTTAATTAGGCTAGGTAGCTCTAAGTGGATGAAGGGAAAAATATCCCATTGGTGGGATGGTGGAAGAGAGAGACTGAGACTAAGAGACATGTCAAGAGGGGGTTGATGAAGCTGTGTGTGATGTAAATGCTTACTCAATCTCCCCTGTGAAATCTCCAGTATAATCTTCAATGTTTTGTCAGTATATTTTCTTTTGGGGGTGTGTGAAGAAATGTCAAGACTGATGGGCGAAAACAGATGCTACCCATGGGGAATGGCTAATCTATGGGTTACAGTACCCCAGCACACATGCATCTCAGTTCCATGCTCTTTCTGGGAAAGCTGATCTGTCTTATTTATACAGGCCTGATGTAATTGGCTATCCTGATATCTGAGAGCCTCAGAGACCAAATGTGACTCTGTGTAAAGTCAACCCTAAGTGAACACAGAGCAAGTGGTTACCTTTGTGCTACTGACCTCCCTCTCTTTAGCCTGTTACTTTATTCATTAGTCATTCCTTTTTGGGCAAGGGAAAGCGGAGAAATAGAGAGAGAGGTTTACTCCGAACTGTGAATCTCGTTGTCTCCTTACTTGAACACCCCCTAGTTTGTTCTCCAGATCATCCTGTTTCCTATCTGAACCCTTCCCACTCCGTCTTGTCTCCCATTCCCTCAGGGACCTGCTCTTTGTTAAGTCTCCAGGTCACATCCCTTCCTGAGGTCACGGGTCTTGTATACATCCTTGACTCCTCTCTTTCTCTTTCAGCCTTCATGCAATTCATCAGCAAATCCTTTGGCTCTACTTCAAGATATATCCAGAATCTGACCTCTTCTCATCACTTCTATTTCTACCACCCTGTTCCAAGCCATCATCTTCTCTCTCACATATGGACGACTGCAATAGTCTTCTAAATGATCTTCCTGCTCCTACCCTCGTCTTTTACAGTCTATTCTCAACATAGCAGCCAGATGACTCTTTCAAAACTTCTCTGATTGAATGACCCAACAGCTCCCCATTTCTCTTAGAGAAAAACCTAAAGTCCTTATAGGGATCTATAAGCCCCTCCATGACCTCACTGACTTTATCTCCTATATCTGTCACCTATTATTACTCACTGCACTCCAGCCACAGTGACTTATTTGCTGTTTCTCAAACATACGAGGTATGCTCCCACCTCAGGGCCTTTGCTTACTATTCCCGATGCCTGCAATGATCTTCCCCTAGATATTGGCAGAGATCATTCACCACGGAAGGTTACTGCTTATATGCTGGCCACAACAGCTTTTGTGCAAGTTGTTTCTTTGGGTATGTGATCTCAGGAATGTGAGGGGCAAGGGAAAAGAAATGGGGGGAGGGGTAGGGAAAGCCAATATAAGGATCAGTTATGATGTTCACATAGCTATGGGCAATTATTTTCTCAATCCTGCTGGATATTTGAGAAGACTTATGAAATGTGACTCGGCATCGTTTCCTGGGGATCAGAAAGGGAAAAGCATTTCTTTATCAGCTCCTCATCCTCCACACAGGACTGGCTACATAATTTGTGTGACCCAGCGCAAAATGAAAATGCAGTGCCCCTTGTTCTGTTTACGTCAGATGAAGAACTTGACAGTGTTACTAGTCATCTCTTTGTTTCTCCATAGCTCTTCTTTTCCCTATTCCAAAGGAGCTAGGGAAAGGTGCAAGCACTCCCTAGCACAATCTGTACCCCTGTGGGGTCATGGCATTAATGTATTTAAGGGATAAACAATGCAGTTTTTTGTTCTTATTCTTCTTCATTTCTGTGACCTTGCCTAGACTGATATATTCCTTCCCCTGGTTCATGGCTTTGGTTGGGCAATGGGTGTTGATTTGAAAGATGACATCCTATCATAGAACTTGTGCTGGAGACAGCCCTTCTTCTCCGTGGTTGATTTGAGTATGCAAATAGCAAAATAGGAATGGTCTTGACTTTCCATCTGTGGCAAAAACTGCAGGTTGCTTACAAAAATATGTCCTTCCCTTCTTCCCACAATCACGGTGTATGGCTATACCTTCCACAGTCCCTTGTGTAGTAGGTTAGGCCATTTGACTAAGTTCTCCTGAGTGGAATGTGAATGCAAGTGATGTGTGCTGCTTCCAGGCCTTAAGAAAGTGATTAGGCCTCCTCCATACTGGCACCCATGACAACCTAACTTTAGCCAAACAGATGAAATCCATGATTTAAGGGATGGAGGGGCAGCCCCATAAAAGGAAACCAGATCTCTAAATGATCGTGAATCAGAGCTGCCTCACTTACCTTGACTACGTACTTAATATCACAAATATTATGACAGCGATATATCAACTTCTTTCTTAAAAAATCTCTATATTGTTAGTACTGTTTGTTATAGCAGCCCATCATTTTGCCCTTAAATACTGCAAATACGCTCTGTATGGACCCGCACCAGAGCACCAAATTCAAGTTAATACCTTTTTGCTGCAGTTAAATCTTGTGCAAGTAAGGGCAAGCCTCATTATACCCGTAAACAGAGATTGAGTTGTCCCCATGGTGGGAATATTTGCACAGATAGAGCCATAATATCACTTGTGCTTCTGGAGTGGAAGGCAACCTGGCCTAGATCAGGGGTCAGATTGAAGTTGGAATCCAGGGTGCAGTCTGCCTACGGAAAGCCCAACTGGTCCATAGTGAGACTGAATCCATCAAGACATTAACCTCATTAACAACAAGCACAAATCAATTGAGTTGGTGATCCTAGGTGAAAAAAAGCCTGAGAGTGTGATAACTTGTTTTCTTGAAAAATAATAGTGAAACAAAACCTTTACAATTCTAATAAAAGATCCGAGATACGGAAGAGAAAAGTCACATTTTTGTCATTCTAACTTGATTCTACGGTTCCTAAAGATTGTATTCTATGGGAAATTTCACTTGAATGGTTTATTAGAGCTTCAGATTTTCTTGAGCAAAGAAAAGTAGGGTTGTCAAAGAGTTGCCAAACCTCAAAGACATTTGATACAAGGTATTCTGAATCGTTATGGTACAAAAAAAGCTATCCTTTCTTTAGGTGGCTAGAAATGGAATCTTTTGTCTTCCCAGAAAGCAACGGAAGGCCTTTGTTGATTTCATGAAAGCAGAATTGTGGGTTTAAGAAACATCAGCTGTGTCACCTCCTTGAAGACACTGAGAAATGTGCACCTTTTAAACATGAAAGAAGTAGAGTGTGAATTATTTTAGGGGGAAGTTTAAAGGGTGATTTTAGAAATGTAATTCTTTAGCAAGTAAGATTTACTCCTCTTTATAATTGGGGGGATAGGAGGTGAAACTGCATGAAGAATTAGCCTATGTAAGAATTAAATATTTATTTTCTTCTAAAGGAGATTGAAGCAATAAATCATAAAAATTTCTTTGAAAAAAGTCTTTGAAAATAGCTCTTCATCTCTTTCAAGGGGAAAAAAATCTACTACCTGGTTAGCACCAGGTGGTATTAGCAGCTGATTAAAGTTTCTCAAATAGCCAGAATGTATTTGGAATTACTTGGAGGCTGTTTGTGTATATTTTTCCTGAAAGTGAATGCTATTCTCTCAGATAGGGAGTAAGCAGCATTTGCATGCTGTGAACTTTCTGTTATTTCGCATCTTTGGAGTCTGGAGGAGCAGCGTTTTCCACTCATAGTTAGGTAATGTCTCAGCTTGGCTTCATAACCAACCACGCCAAAACTTAGTGGCTTGAAGCCATAATCATTTTACTTACTCACAATTCTGTTGGTCAGCGATTTGGGCTGAGCAGTTATTTTGCTGGTCCTACATGGGGTGACTTATGCAGTGAAGTAGGAGGGAAGGGTGAAGCCAAGTACAGAATGGCTTCACCCTTGCCTCCTAGTTCTCTGTCTCATGGAAGGGTCTTCTATTGGCAAAAGCTAACCAGAACCTAGCTGGAAAGAGAGTCTTGGAAATGTAGGTTTTCTGGCTTCCAGCACTACAGGGAAAATTACAGAAGGTCAGGTGTGGACCTAAGTACCCACAGATAATATCTGACGTAAGTATCTACCTCAAAGGAAGTTGAAAGGATTAATGAGATAATATGTATGAATTGAATCATATGGTGCCTAGCACATAGCAAACACTAAAAAAGTGGTAGTGCTATGTGTATTTGTGGGTATAAATACACAAACATAATAGTCACTTTAAATATAAGTACTTTGCCTCTGTTTAATAGTTCTTTACAAACTAGAATGCTTTTCTCTTTCCTTTTCCTCTCTATCCTCTCTTAGACTCCATTAAGAGCTCAATATAGAATATTTTTTGATTTAGCTGCCAGAAGTAGATTTAACATTTTTTTCTATAAAGTGCTCTAAAAATGTAAATATAGCATGTTATCAGCTTCTAACATATTTCATTTTGCTTCAATGTCTACAAAACTTGAATTGCCGGTTGCCTACAACTTAGTTGTTGAACTCTGTTAAATATGAGTACTCCCGTGACTAATTTTCGTTAATTTCTATCATTTCTTTGCATTTCGTTGCTCAAACTTCTCAGCTTTAAACTGTGATGAAGTTTGCACTAACATAAATCTCGCTGATGACAATAGAATTTAAATTTATTCATGAAAGCATCTTCAGATCTGAGATTTTCATTCTGCCAACCTTGGCTAACTTCTCAGACTTTGCAGCAGTCACCAAATGGTCTCCCACTTCTCTGAACTCGGTTTTTCCACTAAGGCCAGATTTTTGAGGTCCACCCACAAAGGCAGTTTCTAGCTAGTTAAACCTTGTCTAAACTTGGTGTTCCTGTGGGCATGCTCAACAGTTGAATAATGCCACTGAGTGGCAGAAAATGAAAGGGAAAAGTAAGAATGAAATGAAAAACTGGGGAAAACATTCTGTATGAGAAACCAAGAAGCAATCCAACTCACCTTTGTCTAGTTGTCAAGTGTCAGATAGATAGATAGTTTGACAACAGAGTCTGCGTTATACAACCCAGTCCTCTGCTCTTGTACTCTGTCAACTACATACATAATACTGGTTGGTCAGCCACCCTTGGCCTTACTCTACCACATGATTGTGTCACTTTCTACCTGCTCGTGTACTTGATATCTTTATACCTGCCTATGTGTCAGCCAGGTATATTTATACCTGCCCAGGTATCAGGCTGATATATTTAAAATGATTAAGTAGTTCCTATTGTGTTTATGATAAAACTCATACCTCTTGCCATGGTGGTCAAGGCCTTTTCTATTTGGCTCTTGGCTACCTTTCCATCTGGCCTAAACTCCTGCTATTCCCCACCTCTTATGTTACACTCCAGATATACTGAATTTTACCACCCATATCTACCAGCCACCATCCACAGCTCACCATCAATAATCAACAAGCACCAACCACACTCACCAGCCCTACCCATCCCCATTAAGCCCTGTTTACTAAGTCTGTCTATTAGCTCCACTCCACCACCAGCCATACTTGAACAGCCCTGGCCACCACAATGATCTCTGCCCACCAGATACATATACCAGCAGCAGCCCTATTTATTCTGACTCCTATTTTCATAACTCTTTGGTTTAGTCCTGTTGATCCTCCTCAATGTCTCATTAAATATCTCATGCATCAGTCCACTTCTCTCTAATTCTCCTACCTTGATCTAGATCAGACCACCACCATGTCTTCCCTGGAATCCTGCACCAGCCTCCTGACTAGCCTCCCTGCCTCTGGGTTATCCTCCCTCCAATCCATCCAACACATGCTGCTAAAGTGATCTTTCTTACGTCTAATTATGACCATATCCTCTCGCTTATGAATGACTGTGGTAGGCATTAGTGCTGTCTACTAAATATATCTGGCTCTCCACTCCTCAAGGCACATGGAAATATCACACTTTCCCACCCTCTTGAAGTTAGGTGTGGCCATGTGACTTACTTTAAACAATGAAATGTGAGCAGAAGAAATGCATGGCATCTTTGGGTAGAAACCTTAAGAGCCAGTGTATGATTTGTCCCATTCTCTGTCCCTCTGGCTCCAGGTGGTGGCTGCTCGGTTGGTCTGGGTCCACCAGTGAGGTGCCCCCAGACTACTCATAGTAGATATGTAGCATGAGTAAGAAATAAACTTCGTTTTAATTCACTGTTTTGGGGCTTGTATGGCAGCATAATCTGGCACACTTTGAGCAACACAAAGACCAAGATAAAGCTCAAACTCCTTAGCAAAATATTGATAATCCTTTATAATCTGACCTCCAACTTCCAGCCTCATTTTAAACTATTTCTCTTTCCACATCCTGCACTCTGGATAAACTGTTCTTCCTTGCACTCTTGTGCTCTACTCTTTTGGTTATTTGCTCTTCCATCTCTGCTTCCAACTCAGCATGTCGAAAAACTTTCTCTCCCTCCTTAAACTCCCATAGCATTTTATCTGGATCATTTTCCTATTTGTATCAGAGTTTCTTAAATATGTATCTTATCTACTCTGTTTGCATAGAATCTTTTTCATGTCAGGGTTTGTGTCTAAGTCATCTTTGTATGCGTCCATAATATTTAGAACAATCCCTTTCATCATGTTAGTGCTCAAATATTTGTTAAATGAATGTAGTCTGTTCCTGAAATACAGTATAATACTTGTCTTAATTTTTTTGGTAGGGATTTAAAAAAATGGCTTTATTGAAGTATAACTGATATACAAAAAAATTCACACGTTTAGTGTATACCATTGATGAGTTTGGACATATGCATACACCCGTGATACTATCACTACAATCAAGGCAATAAACATATCCATCACCTACAGAAGTTTCCTTGCATCCCTCTTCTTTTTTTGTTGTGATGAGAACACAACATGAGATCTATCCTTTTAACAAAATGTGAAGTGCACAATACCATATTGTTAACTATAGGCACTGTGTTGTACAGCATATTTCTAGAACTTTTCACTTAGCGTAACTGAAACGTTATATCGAACAATCACTCCCCACTTGCCCTTCCCCTGAGCTCTTGGTAACCACCATTCTATTCTCTGCTTCTATGAGTTTGACTATTTTAGATACCTCATATAAATTGGGTGATATGGTATTTGTCTTTCTGAGACTGGATTATTTCACTTAGCATAATGTCCTCAAGGGTTATCCATGTTGTCACAAATGGTAGGATTTCCTTCTTTCTTTAGGATGAATAATATTCCATTGTATGTATATACCACTTTTTCTTTATTCATTTGTCTGTTGACGGACATTTGGGTCATTTCCATATCTTGGTTATTGTGAAAAATGGCAAAGTTTGTTTTGTGTGACTGGGTGGGTTAGGGAGTAGCTCTGAGAAAGTACAGGGTAACTAATTAGGGGGGTGGAATGGAAAAGGGAAAAGGGAAGGAAACCGTGAAGTTAATGCATTGTTACCTGGCATCTGCTCAAAACCTAACACTATGCTAGGTACTGTGAAGAATTTCTAGGAAGAAGAAACTATTCCTGACCCCAATGAACTTACCTTCTGGTTTGGTGACAAAATGTTACATGTATGATGCCATATGAAACAGATGGAGATTACGGTGCAGACTTGAGTTACTAAAATCCTGTTTCAGACAGTGAATTTTCAACTATTTCTGCAATATGCTATTGTATCTCTAAGGCTATTACAAAAATTTTCAAGCAAGGTTAGTGACAATTTATCTCAATTTAAAAATTGCCATGCAGTTAAATTTAGGGGGAAGAGTGACTCACAAAATTGTGATTGTTGAAAACCAAACCATGACCAGTAGCAGACTGTTGTGAATACAAAAGGACTGGCTGAATTGAAACTTGTTCTTACTAGGTGTTCTGTGGTTGATTCTGTTTTGTGTGACTGGATAGCATTTTTAACTTCCAAAGCTCTTTGACACAATCTGACATGATTTGAATATATTTTGTGTGTGTGTATGTGAGAGAGAGAGAGATGTAGTGGTCAGCGATGATAAATGTTTAGCAATTATCCCAGGGGCCTGGGGGGGCCCTGATTTGTAGCATTTGCCAATTTCTGTAGTGTAAATGCTTCCACCATGGCCAGTTTTAAACTACCAATTGAACATCATTGAATGTGGAGTTTAACTCTCAATAGCGCCTGCAAGCAGTCTCCAGCACACCACTTGGTAGAGAGAGGGTGGTGAGGAGGGAGGTAGAATGAGGGATGAGGGTGGGCAGGGATATAAACAAGCAAAGGAACTGCTTTAAAAACTCTAAAGGAAACAGCAAGGTCAGAGGTTTGGATAATTTTGAACTCCCTTATCAGCTTCCTGGAAAACTGAAAGTTGTTAGGTTGTACTGCTAAGGGTGCTGGACTTTTGTCTGAGCTGCCTTGGCGGTTGTGACAAATAACTTCAGTCTTCACTTTAAGAGATTTCTAAGTACTTGAATTTGCATTTTTTAAGAAGTTGCTCACTTTGAAACTACTCTATGGTGATACAAATCAGAATAGTGGTTACCTTCTGGGTATAGATGGGGACGGGCACAGGGGAGCTTTCTGGGGTCCTGAAAACTCCCCATATCTTGATCTTGGTGGTGATTACTTGTATGTTCATTTATATCTCAATAAGAAATAAATAACCATAAAAAAGTTGCTCACTTTGAATATCTTCTCCTCTCCCAGCAAAATGTTTCTTGTAGGCATATGTTAGATAAAAAATAGTGGGAAGGGAGTGGGAAGCATGGAAAAAATACAGATTATCTTATTAGGTGATGTACATACCAATAACTATACTATATATGATGTGTTTTTGCACAGCGTACATTTCACACGGTGCATTATTCATTACACACACAGTGGTATTAGCTAGGAAATTGGGATCAGGTAAATAACACCAGGAAGTAATGACTGTTGACATTATATGTAGTAATCTGTTTTCCTGGAACAAACTGTAAATGTATTCTGTTTGGAATTAATACAGTATTTTAAATTTTACCCATAAAAATGACTTATGAGATTGAATCCATTAGTTTAATGGAATATCACAATCATTATTCCAAACTTATTTATATTGCAATCAGTAGAATGGGATGTCTCTTCCAAATAAGAAAATGAATGTGAATGCCAAAGATTTTCTCTTATTTAATTTTAATAATTGTAAATCATCATATGTGATATGTATTTTTCATATTTATGCCTGTAAGTAAATCCCACCAGAGAAAATAGAAGAGGAAGAAGCCACATTAAAACTTGCAAACTGTTTCTCTCAGATGGTTTTCAGGCTTTGTGTTTCCACAGTGAAGTGATCACTGTTAAGGCATGGTCCCTAATGAAGGTCGGGTATGGGCCAGGTGTGATGAGCAAGGGAAGGCCCATGGCATGGCACTCATTGCTCGAACCATTTCAGAGGAGCCTTGCATTTCACCAGGATATTTGTCAAGGCTGTAGCTTCCAACCAAGACCTTGGAAGGTCCTGGAATGGCAATTCCTTTTGGAAACAATGTTCAAAAAATGTTGGGTGGAATGTTGGCTCCATTGTCTCTAGAAATTAGCCAATCAGCGGGCTTGAAATTTTACTACTAGACATTCATCCCTTTGGTTTATAGTATTGCCTCTGAAGGATGACCCCGTTAAAATATCCTGCCACTTACAAGTTGTGTTTAGCAAGTTTCTTAACTGGTCTGTGCCTCAGTTTCCTCATTTTAAAAATAAAATAAGAGCAGCTACATCATAGGCTTGTGATGATTAGATGTGTAAATATGTCTCTCACATCAAGGCATGATTGATTTATCATATTATCAAATCTCTCTCCTAAAGGCACCATCTCAGAGGCAACACTCAGAAAAAATAATTTAAGTCAGAGACTTTCATATAGTGCTGTGTCCCCTGTAGGAAGAATAGTGAGTTCACGAAACAAAGAGTGGAAGCAGGAATGGCCCCACTAATCATCATTCCCAGTGACCCAATGGAGAATTAGTGTTTTTTTCTCTGCAACTCTATGCTTTACAGTGCAAAGGGGCTATACTCTCATCAGGGGCTCAACAAGGATCCCATTGACGTGTAAGCTACGACCGACAACTGGATGCTTTGGGCTCCTTGTATCCAATGACCAGCAGTCAAGAAGAGGACTCACCATCCTATCACATATAATTGGCCCGAATCAGCAGGAGAAGATAGGGATAACGTTCCACAATAAGAATAGAGAGGAGTATGTGTAGAACTCAGATGACCCACCTGAGCGCCCCCCGATATTCCCCTAGTCCACTGTAACTGTGAACGAGCATATGCAGCAACCCCATCAGACAAGGGTATGGTTTTACCAGGGGTTCTAATCTTTCAGGAGTGAGGGTTTGGGTCAAACTACCAGATAAACCGCCAAAACCTTCCAAGGTGATAGCTGAGGGTGAGGGGAATTTAGAATGGATAGTGGAAGGGGGAGGCAATGAGTACCAGTTGCAGCCCAAGACCACTGAAGGGGGGGTTGGGAGGCTGTAGTTTATCCCACTAATCTCCCTCTTCTAAGGCCCAAAAGGGCCCTGATGGGCTTCTCCCTGAACATGTATGGAGAAGAAGATTAGCATGATACAGGGATGGACCGTGGCAGATCCTACAGATGTGTCACTCAGATCTCTTTTCAAGAAAGGATTCACTTCCCAGCTTCAAGAAGAGTAATTATTTGACAGCCACCAGCTGTTAGCACCTTCAAGGTTGGCCTCAGCTTTAGAGGCAAGGTCGTGCTCTTCTTGGATCAGCCTCTGGCCAATGGCTGAGCAAGGCAATGGTACAAAAGCCCAGCCATTTCTGTCCAAAGTGGGACTCCTCCAATGGGAATCTTTCCCCAGAATTCCTCCATTGGGCTGGCAGAAAATTTCTCATGCATTGAGTCTGATGGCTCCCTCTACCATAATCCTGCTTCTACTCTTTTCCTTCACAGGTGTCACTTCCCAATAAGTCTCAGTGTCTGCTTCCTGGACAACTTCACCTTCCTGCATTCTAGTTTTCTGTGAGGCCAGCTGCTTCTGGATGGTATGGTATGTGATATGACCAATGGGTCCCATGGTCATGAGCCCACTCCCAAACCTCATTTGTTGTGAGATGGGTCCCCTTGTTGGATGCCATGCTGTGTGGAATTCCATACCAGTGGATCAAGCATTCTATAAGTCCCTTGGTAGTGGTTCTGGGTGAGATTCTACAGATAGGAAAGGCAAACGCATACCCCAAATGGATATCTATCCCTGTGAAAATGAACTGCTGGCCCTTCCAGGATAGATGCAGCCCATTGTAATAACCTTGCTACCAAGTGGCTGATTGGTTTCCTTGGGAAATGGTACCATACCAGGGACCCAGCGTTGGTTTCTGTCACTGGTAATTTAGACATTTAGAAGCGGTAGTGGCCAAATTACTGTATCGGACCCATGCATAGTCCCAGCCCCTGCCACCATGCTTCTCCTTTCATGAACCCATTTTGCCAGTGTTGGGGTAGATGATGAAGAAGGCTGGTTAGCATCAACTGGCCAAAACATTTAGTCTACTTGATGTATAGTACCTCTTCCATGGTTGATCCTCTCTGATGGACATTAACATTTGATACAAAGATCTTCACAATTTGTGCCCACTCTCATACATCGATCTGCGTGCCCGTATCTCAGAATCTGTTTTCTCTGATTTTCCAATCTTTCTCCTTCCAGGGCCCTGACTGGCCATTCACCATTGCCTGTGAATCTGTATTTATTCTAACTTTGGACTCTATATCCATACACACAAAGTAGATAACTAAGTGTGCATCCTGTAGTTCTGTCCATTGGATATTTTTTCCCTCTCTACTGTCTTTAAGGTTACCTCTGAGTGAGGCTGTAATGCAGCCCCTTTCTATTTTGAGTCACTCCCATATATCAAGCTAACCCATCTGCAAACCAAATGAAGTATTTTTCTTTCTCCTTCAGCTGTCTATATGGGACCCCTTCAGTATGGTCATCAGTGTGAGATGAGGGAGGGGTGCTGGTGTAGCTATAGTGGGTAACATGAGAATCTGGGCTACCTTGTCATACAGCTTGCCTGAGTCTGCTGGTTCAGCTTGTGCTAGGTCTTGGATGTGCCATTTCCATATTACCATGGATTGCTGCTAGGACTACTTGATGTTAAGACTTGGTGGGTCTGACAGGATCCAACACATGATAAGCATTTCTAGATGCATGGTCACTATTCCACGGTCAAACATTCTATCTCTATCATGGCTTAATAGCTTGCCACGAGCTATTTTTCAAAGGCATGTATATTCTCTGACATTGCCTTGCTCTAGAACTCTAGAGGCCTACAATATGATTCTCCCATCTCCCCAACCAATTCAACATTGCATCTCTTTTTCAACATCAAAACCTCCAACAACACGGGACCGGCTAGGTGGCATGGCCCAAGTAGCAGAGCTGCTTGCACCTTGACTTGGATCTGCTATAAAGCCCTTTCCTGCTCCGGACCCTACTCAAAGCTGGTGCTTTCTGTTTCATCCACTGTATGGGCCAGAGTGGTATTCCTATGTGTAGAATATATTGCCTCCAGAACCAAAAGAGACTTGTCAGGCATTGTGTTTACTTCTTCGAAGTAGGCTTTACAAGATTCAACAATTTGTCTTTTACCTGGGAGAGGATATTCCTGCATGCCCCTGATATTAGACCTCCTAATAACTGTATTGAAGTATCAGGTCCCTGAATCTTCAAAGGGTGTATCTCTCACCCTCTGGAGCATGTGTCTTACCAAAGCCGTCATCATGCTAGTCACCTCATGTTCATTCTGCTGGATGAGCACAATGACGTCAATTGATGTAAGAGATTAACGTGATAATGCCCTGAGGTTTGTCCAAATGATCCATATCTCTTTGGACTCCATTAAAACAGAGGGTGTGAGAATTAACATAGCCCTGAGGCAAAACTGTAAATGTATTTGTTGTCTTTTTCATATGAATGCTCACTGTATCTGATCCTCTTTCCTAATTGAGATAGGAAAGAAAAGAAGGCATTTACCAAACCAATGGGCTGTATATCATGTACCCGAAGCCATGAGGCTACTCCTTGGTTGAGTTTGCAGTAGTCTACAGTCATTCTCCAGGATCTATCTAGTTTATTCAGGGGCTAGATCATTTTTTTTTTTTGGAGGAAGATTAGCCCTGAGCTAACTGCCTCCAATCCTCCTCTTTTTGCTGAGGAAAGCTGGCCCTGAGCTAACGTCCGTGTCCATCTTCCTCTACTTTATATGTGGGACGCCTACCACAGCATGGCTTGCCAAGTGGTGCCATGTCCACACCTGGGATCCGAACCAGCGAACCCCTGGCCGCCGAAGCAGAACGTGCGCACTTAACCGCTGTGCCACCAGGCCTGCCTCAGGGGCTAGATTTTTAAATTCAACAGAATATATAGGGACTGCCACCCTTGCATTGATTACTTCTTTACAAGTGACATTAATTTCCACCATCCCCCTTGGGATGTGATCCTGCTTTTGATTTACCATCTTGTTTAGTCACAGTGGTGAGGGCAGCTTCAGAAACTTCTATTTGGCTTTCTCCACTCTGACCAAGGGCCCAGTGTAGGGGTTACTCCAAACGCCAAATATGTCAATCCTAACTACGTATTCAGGTACCAGGAAAATGACCATCAGGTGAGTCAGGAGTCCCAGTGGTTCCAATGTAAGTGAGGTTTTGGCCAGGACTCCATTTATTACCCAACACCCATGTGACCCCACTCTAACAAGGGGACATGAGGATGCTTCATGTCTCCAAGTATCAATGTCAACTTAGATCCTGGGTCCAACAGTCCTTGAAATGTCTGATGGTTCTCTTTCCCTAGCATACAGTAAATGTGCAGTATGTACAGTAAATTTACCCAAGTAAACAGTTGTAGGTCCCTTTGGTAAGGACTACGGGAAGGAATGGTGTTGTAGGGTTCTTTCCCCTGGGGGCAATCTCTTCAGTCAGTGGGTTCTGGGACTGAAAATTAGCTGAGATCTGGAAACTGCACTAGGAATCATGAATTTTTTATTGGGAAGACTGACCTCTACTCCCTGCTCATTTGTTCTTACTGTTTTGATTTTGTCATATATGTTAAGCAATACACTGTTTGCCTCTCTCCTTTGCCTCTAGGGATGCTGTGTTTTATTAACTGTCTCTTTAATGCTCTACAGATCAGGCCCACTTGGTTGCCACTCTCGTCTTGTCTGTTGTTACAATAATTACAAACCCCTGGCTGCTGGTGGTTAAGCACTATCACCTGGATGCTATTGCTGGGGGTGGGGAGGGTTGGCTATCATATTCATTTCTTTCAACATGTCAAGGGACAATCTGCACTACCATCTGCCTGGGCCTGCAGAAGAGAGCCACTAATGAACTTCTTGGTGATGGTGCAGCCCCTCTCACCAGCATTCCTCATGGCCTTGGTGAATGGTGTGTTCCCTGAGCCCTTACACAGAACATAATCCTCCAATGGGTCCTCTGGCTTCATATAATATATCTACTCCAGCGTGCCCACTTCCCTCAGCTTTTTAATTTCTCAACCATCTGCCATAGCAATTCAGGAATTTCAATATCACTCAGTGTGGACTATTTTTTCTTCCCAGGCTGATAGGAGCCACCTTGACAGTGAGTTTATACCAACCTCTGGGGTCCCTCATAGACCCAGATAGGGATAGACCCCTTAACATCTGATAGGGTGTTAAGTCCCATATCTCAAGAAAGTTCCTCCAAACCAACAGACTTTCCCTTATCTGGTCTTAAGATAAGCACCTCTTGATCAAGCACCTTCAGAATCTAGTCCCATGGGTACTTCCCTGACTCCTGCCAGCACATGCAGGCTACATTTTCCATTTGGTTCGGGGTATAGTCCCTTTTCTCCTCTATCATGTCCAGTTTGCTCTTGGAAGGGTTGTTCTGCTTATAGGCCTATTACTTTCTTGGGGAAAGACCTCTGTATTGTCTTTGCATACAGAGGAAGTATTAGCTCTTATTTGGGAGGAGTAGACCACTTCTGCAGGTTCAGAAGTTTTAGAGAAGACTGGGGAGTCAAAATCTTCAGGTGCATCTACTTAGATGTCCCCACCCCACATGTCAGGGTGCTGGATTTTCCCAACAAGGGCCCTGACTTTGGCATAACATACCTGCCTCAGTCGAGCATTTAACTACCATTGAAGTTCAGCTACTCTAATGATTAAATCCTGAGTTTAATCTTCACCTTATTATGCTTACCATTGCATGAGAGCTTCTTTGTAAGCTAAAGAGGCTGTTGGGGTCTCACATTTAGTTTTTAATTGTTATTTGCCCTCAGCTTTTTATTATCTGCTTTTAGGGTATCAACATAATAACAAGAATCAAGTTTCATTTTCTTTATATTTATAATTTACCCATACATTTCAAATGCTTGAATCATTCCACCAGGTAGTGCATCCTCTCCATTGGCATGTTCTTCCAAAACACCACAGATGAAAGATTTAACAGTTGGGCTGGCACCTTGTGCTAGAGGCTGTCTGTGCACAACCTTCCACTAGGAATACGGTCCTCAGTACCAGGCTAGTGGTGAGGAATCCAGTCTCCAAACCCCATCTATGGCTTGGTTTTTTGGACCACTTCTAGTACCAGGTTGGACTTCCAGAGAAGCAGGTGCTGAGAAGGAGTGCAAAAGGTTTCTTAGGGAATAACATCTGGGAAGGAATAGAGATGAAGAAGCAGGATTGAGCAGGGGGAGCCGTCAGACTGTGATGTGGACGTGACAAAGTCTCTGTCATCCCAATGGGGCTCTCTGGAGCAAATATTACTCATTAGAGAAGTCTTATGCTGAGTGGAAACAGCTAGGCTCTTGTACCACTGCTTTTCTGGGTCATTAGTTAGGGGTTGCTCCAAGAGCGTGTGACTTTGATTATCACTACTTTGCTCAGTTATTGGCTGTGGGCTGCTCCAACAAGAGTATGACCTTGGTTCAAAAGCTGAGGCAGATTCTGAAGATGCTAATTGCTGGAAGTTGCCAGCTACCTACACTCCTTGCAGCTGGGCAGTGAGGCCCTTCTTTCTTTCTTTTTTAAGGCAACCTCTTTTTGGTGAGGAAGATTGGCTGTGAGCTAACATCTGTTGCCAATCTTCCTCTTTTATTTTCCTCCCCAAAGCCCCAGTACATAGTTGTAAGTTATTCTAGTTCTTCTGTGTGGGATGCTTCCACAGCATGGCTTGATGAGTGCTGTATAGGTCCATGCCCAGGATCCAAACTGGTGAACCCCGGGCTGCTGGAGTGGAGCACGTGAACTTAAGCACTCGGCCACAGGGCTGGCCCCCAGTGAGTCCTTTCTTTAGGGGAGCTATGAGGGGTGCATAACTATGTCTGCCACATGGACTGAGCCTAATACCACTGTGTATGAGCTTAATTTATCTGTTTGGACTAAAATTTATATTGCCCACCCACTATTCAGTGGGTGAGTCTCACAAAGGAGATTAGATTTGCATATCTGAGTGTCCTGTGTGTGAACATATGACCTTGATAGAGTGCAGTAGCTTGGGGCATTGGCCGGGAAAGGCAGCCATGGGGTGGTGATGGTGACTAGTACAGGAGATACTCTATATCCAAAGGAAGCTGAGGGCTTGGCTGCCTGGCTGGTGAGGAATGAAGTAGGGCTTCTTTTGGGAAAAGAGAGACATTGAAAAGATGGCAGGCTGTCATCAAACTGCCTTTGATGACTGTCCTACTGTCCTCTCCACATGGTCCAATTCTCTGTGGCAATGGCAGGGGTAAGAAAAGAAATCTAAAGAATGGGTTGCTTAGGGTATTCTGAACACTTACACAAATACACATACTTGAATTTATATAAACTGAATGCACCCCCCCCCGTTCTTTCCTTGTTCTTTCTTGGATTCCATCCAGGTTCTACCTAATATCTCCCTCAGGGTGATCGAAACCATCTCCCTGTATTACTATGTTTCAGAGAATGGTTTGGGGTCTTTGGCTTGCTTCTTTGCAGTCTGCACATTCCTTCCTTGGTGATGACACTAGTTGGTTTTCTTCCACATGAGTGCAAACCGATGCTGGAATCCAAAAGATGAGAAGAATCATATGCTTACTTTTCATCACATCTTACAGCTGTACAAGTTGATCTTAAACTGACTCATCTGTTTTTCCCTGTCATTGTACTGTGGGTTCTGCTTTTGAGTGCAAGCCTATTTTTTCTCAGATTGTCAAATCCACCAATTAAAAAATTTATTAGATTTATTCTTATATTTTATTTTACTCTCCACCAATGGGGTTTTAAATCAAGATAGAGACTCTTAGAGAGCTTTTTCAAGGCAAATGAAAACAGGATTGAAACAAAAAAACAACCCACTAACTGGGAAAAAATATTTGCAAGTCATATGTCTGACAAAGGCTTAATATCCGTAATATATAAAGAACTCTCGCAACTCAATCACAAAACATCAAACAACCCAATCAAAAAATGGGCTGGAGACATGAACAGACATTTCTCCAAAGAAGATATACTGATGGCCAATAGGCACATGAAAAGATGCTCATCATCGCTGATCATCAGGGAAATGCAAATCAAAACTACACTAAGATATCACCTTACACCCGTTAGAATGACAAAAATATCTAAAACTAATAGCAACAAATGTTGGAGAGGTTGCGGAGAAAAAGGAACCCTCATACACTGCTGGTGGGAATGCAAACTGGTGCAGCCACTATGGAAAACAGTATGGAGATTCCTCAAAAAACTAAAAATAGAACTACCATACGATCCAGCCATCCCACTACTGGGTATTTATCCAAAGAGCCTGAAGTCAGCAATCCCAAAAGTCCTGTGCACCCCAATGTTTATTGCAGCACTGTTTACAACAGCCAAGACGTGGAAGCAACCTAAGTGCCCATCAACAGACGAATGGATAAAGAAGATGTGGTACATATATACAATGGAATACTACTCAGTTGCAAAACAGAACAAAATCATTCCATTTGCAATAACATGGATGGACCTTGAGGGAATTATGTTAAGTGAAATAAGCCAGCAAGAGAAAGATAATCTGTGTATGACTCCACTCATATGAGGAATTTAAAACTATGGACCAAGAACAGTTTAGTGGATACCAGGGGAAAGGTGGGGTGGGGGGTGGGTACAAAGGGTGAAGTGGTGCACCTACAACATGACTGACAAACATTAATGTACAATTGAAATTTCACAAGATTGTAACCTATCAATAACTCAATAAAAAAAAACTGAAAAAAAAAGATAGAGACTCTTAGAGGGAGCTCTGGTTTAGCAGTGGGGTAAGAGAAAGAGCAGAGATAATAGTTGTTGTGTTGGAAATGTTGAGTTTGATGTGCTTATGGGATAATGCAAGTGAGGAGGTTCATTAGACATTTGAATATACTGGTTTGGAGCTCAGGAGAATGTTTTGTGCCAGAAATGTAGACTTGGGAGACATAATATAGGTGAAAATGGAAGCGATGGGATAGCACTCAGGGAGAGTGTATAGAGTAAGAAGAGAGGAAGAAACATGGTAGAGCTCAGGAGAACACTGACATTAAGAGAAAGAAGAGGAGAGCAGGAAGTGGAAGAGAAATTAGCAACAGGAGGGTAGAAGGAAAACCAGGAGAGAGTGCTGTCACGGAAGTCCAAGGAATAGAGATTTCCAAGATGGGAGAGGTTAATAGCACCACATTCTGGAAAGAGATCAAATAAGATAATGACTACCAAGTAGGGTAAAGTAGGGGTTACCAAACTTTTTCTGTAGAGAGCACGTTAGTTAATATTCTAGACTTTGTGGGCAGTACTGCTGCAGCTACTCAATTCTGCCAGTGTAAGGTGAAAGCAGTTATAGACGATATGTAAATGAACAGGTGTGGCTGTGTTCTAGTAAAACTTTATTAACAAAAACAGGTGGTGGCCAGATTTAGCCTGTGGGCCAAAGTTTGCCATCCCTTGCTATAAAATATGGATTACAGTTTATTGATGACCTTGGCAAGAGCAGTTCCTGTAGAGTGGTGGGGCAGAAACCATAGTACAATTAAGAAAGAGGAGATGGGGTATAATAAGCTTTTCTGAAGCTATACTGTAAATGGCGGAAAATGTGGGTCTTAGGGGGCTTTCCCAGGTTTAGAGAGGTTTTCTAGTTTTTCAAGAAAACCAGCACTCTCATGGGGGAAGAACGTTTGGGAATATTTGTAAAATTGTTTCCCCCATCTGCCTACCTTCAAGCTTTTTGTGAGCTGCTGCCAGCGCTTTAATTGACTTGTTCAAGCTTAATGAATATTTATTAGGAAAAATTTAAATCAACCATTATGCTACAGGATTGAAGCTCAATGAAACCACTGCAGGGGTAGTTTTGCCAAAGCTGCTGACATGGGGAGAGGATTATTTCTTAAGCTGTCATTGCAGGTTCTTTTATACTTTTATAGCTCAGGCATCGTGAGTCAACAAATAAGCAAATATGCCCTGCACAGAGGGCAGGCAGGCTGGCAGAAAAGCACTCATTCTGAGGTTCTCAGTGGCTAGAGGCTTAAAGGGGCTGGGTATGATTCCTCAGTTGAAAAGGCTTACAGCTTTTGAAGCATAAAAGTGTCAGTAGGCTTGGGACAATGACAGACCCTCTATAATACCTCCCTCTATCCTCTCCTAACAACAGTGCTCTCCCAGGGAGCCTTTCGAGAAAGTTCAAGTGCCCTGTGTCTTCAATGAATATAAATGTCTTGTCTATGACTCCTAGTCTTAGATGTACAGGAAGTCTCCTGGCACCTCATTCTTTCACTTTCAGTTCTAGAGGCAAGTTTCATTAATTTTCAGTGCCACCCATCACTCTCTTCCAAGACCTTGCCTTTCTTTCAATCCAGAATGATAGAGGTGAAACTGTAAGTCTTTCCAGTGCCCCAGATTCAAAAGCGATTTCCTGATGGGATGCTAAGTTCTATGTGTGCCCACAATGGAATGCAGATAAATTGCTGCTGAGTGGCATATCTGCCAAGTGATCTGATAATAAATTGGTGCCCAGGAAGACCAGTCCAACAGAGTGAAAATAAGAGGGGAGAGGTATGTCCCCAGAGTAGCTGCATAGCTGGCTCAGGTTTTGAAAGTAACTCTCCAACCGTTAATAAGTTTTGGAGGTATAACTGGTTTCTGACCCTTATGATAGAGCATATTAATGCATCTTCTGCTTTCCTGAGTTGGAATTCTGAGGAATAACAGTTTTGCTTCTTGCTTCTCAATTTGTCCTCCTCCTCCTCTGTGTTCATCTCCCGAAGTCACAGTCAACGCTTTCCCCTGACCCAATATCAGGAATGTGACTTGCAGCACCATTTCTTCCATGATGTTACCAAGGTTTCCCTAAATACATTTGCCCTTCCTGTTTGAAGATTGTACTATAGACAGACCGTGATCAGATGTGAGTCTTGACAGGCAAGAAAATCAATGCAGAGACCAAGAGGCGTTCTCCTTTTGTCCACTGGGGGAGTGTGACATTTGAAGCTCAAGAGCTTTTTGTAGACCTGGTTGGCAAGGCTGACCCTATGTGTCAGCAAGATATATAGCTACCTACAGTCTAATTTGAGAACGACGAAAAGTACTCCTTTTGCTTCCTCCTTTCTCCAAGGAGGAAAAAAAACCAAACCCCACCTGAACCAAAATTACACTCCACTATAGTCTGCCACAGCACCTACGAGGAGCTTCTCTTTTGGGGTAAGGAATTGGAGTTCCTGTTAAAATAGAAATCTACTATTTTGGAAGATCCAGGGACATCATTTGGTACTTGAATTGATTTCATCAGCCACCAAGGGGACCATCCCTCTAATCTAGTCACTGAATCTGCTCCCTTAGAGAATCAGTTCTCTTCTGGTGGGACTGCTATGGGTGTCCTAATCAAAGAAAAGGAAAGCAATTGAAGAGTTATAAAGTGTGATGGTTTACCAGCTAATCAGCATTTCAGAGGACAGTGGAAATGGTAGTAATATGCTGAAGCTTACAGACCAAATTAACCACAGTGTGTTTCTATCAGCCTACACTCCAGAATCTCCGAGTTTTCCTTTCCCACTCTGGTTTTTCTTCCTCTCCAAGGCCTTCTGTTCCTTGTTCCCTAGCTCCCTAACCCCAGATATCTTTCTTTCTTTATCCCTCTAGCATCTCAACTGCACTTTTCTTCTTTTCTGGCTCAGTTGCAAATTATCCCCTTCCCTTTCCTCCAGTCATTATCCCCGTTTTCTATGGTGACCATAATATAGAACTGTTCTATATTTAAACACTTGCTTTATTTATTGGATCAAACTGTATTCCATGTTTAGAATTTACAAATCAGACTAGATCATTAGCCTTTTGTTTCTCTCTCAGAAACATTCTAAAAATCAGTATAGTCCTAAAGTTATTTTTTCCCCCACCTCCCAGATCAGTGACCCTTGGTGGAATTAAGCTTTTCCAATGGGACATTAAGTTGTTAGCAGTCATTGAGGCAGCAACACAAAACTGAGCCAATTAACTAAGAGTACTAGGACGTATACTTTGTGATGACATGGGAAAGTAATTGGAAATGTTTTTGCGGTTCGTCAGTCGCAAGTTTGAGCTCTTTCTTGGGAGGTCAGATCTGGAGATGGGAGGATTGAGGACCAAGGTTAGGGTCAAGACAGGCCTCTGAGCAGAGGGTCCCAAAGGTTGGAGGAGACAAAGAATGGGAATGGGAGGCCCTGAAGTCAAACTTTTCCTCCTTTGCATATGAAGGCGTGCTTCTTGCTGTTTGTAGACACCATCTCACTGTTGGTGATCCAGACAAACCTAATGTAAGGTCTTGGTGGTACAGCTCCATTTAGGTTGAGGGGTCTGAGTCTGACTACAGTTGCAGTTGGGGTGAGGAGAGGCATAATCCTTTGTGAAAATCACCAGTAAGGTAACTGTTCAGGCATTGGCAAAGCTTCTGGTAGGAAGTAAATTAGTGAATAATAATTCCTTGGCACCTGCATCCGAGTAAATTTTAAGCAGTTAGTCAAAGCATAGAAACAGAATTCTTTCTTTACAACTTTATTTACAAAATGTATTAAAACTTTGTACAATACCTCATGGCAATGAGGCTCCGTAATTTATGCCCACACATGCAATTTACGCTTTTACAGCCATTAGTTTGCTTGGCAATTTTTCTGTTCACTGAAGTACAGCTTTAACAACAAAAAGAAAAGAATTGGAAAAAAAAATCCTCAAGTGACTACCGCCAAACTCCCATAGCTTGAAGTTAGTAGCAGAAATTTGAAGCAATCAATGTTTTTTTAAACATGCAAATTTTTAAAAAATAACAAACCAATTTACCCGCCTCTTCATTCTTAGTGAAGTTTCCTCTCTGAAAAACTGATTTGAGTCAATAAACATACATTTCTCTTTATACAGTGCCTATGAAAATGTTTGTGTGTAGGTTGGTTGGTTTGTTTTATACAACTTCATATTCGCACAGCGTTAGCTTCCCGCGCTGGGACATTATAGCATTCAGAAGTTGAAAATCACAGTTTCATGAAAACAAAACAAAACAAAAACACAACAGCTTTCTTTTTTTTGTTCAATACCATTTAAAATTTGACAAGTGAGTTATTCGCTTATGACACAATTTTTGGAATGAAAGTTTATATTACACTTTTCTGGAAACGTTTCATTGGAACGAGACTTCTTCCTTTCTTTTCTGAAGACAAGAGCAAAATGTTCAGTGAGTCAACTAAGCATCTAAAGGTCACACTTGGAAAATGACTTCAAGCTCCTAGTTTTTACAGTCTGGAAACTTCCCAATGCACATCACTGATGAGAGCAAACTACTGAACTACAGAAAGCATATGTCGTTATATAGGAGGTAATTAGTGAGCGGAGACTATTTCCTTTGACTGGTCTGATGATGCCAACGGCAGGTACGCAACTAGTTACTTGATAGCCCGTGGAGCAGTGGAGTGATCTTCTGAGTCAGTAGAGAGACTGCTCCAAGCAAGGACCTGGGAGTGATGCTGAGGCCCTCAGTTTAGCGTAGGTTTGGGAATGCATTTTAGTCTTTGCAAACTAGAAAAGGACACATGCAGTCTGACGGAGAGCCACGGGCAACAACAGGCAACAGCTGGTAAGACAGACCTAGCAAGAGTAAAGTCAGATTGAGAACTGTGGTCTGAACTCACTGGCCCGCCCTGCAGTGCGGTCCTGTCTCCGTGGTGCACACTTGAAAGGCATACTTAGCAGAGAAAGCAGAGCTAAACACAGTGTTGTTTCTGAGAAAGATATTCTAAACACATTTGGGAGTATAGGCAGCATTTCCCTCACCTCAATGCTAAATACTCAGCTATATTGACTTAAAATGCACACTGAAGCAAGAAAAACAGATCTGTGAGCTGAAATGCCAGGCTTCTTGGAAAGCTCCGGGATCCGTTTTAGGAAAGCACCGTGAGGTATGCCTGATAGTGCCCCGTCCCTTGCTACACACAAACGTCAATTTCGAAAGCTCTGTTAATCCCTTCATCGAGTGGGAAGTTATCAAAGCATTTTCACGAAACCATTTCAAGAACACGGAGAAGTCACCGTTTAGTCCCTTTTCCAAAGTGTTTGAATTTTCTTAAGTGTTGCATTTACATTCTAAAGATATACACATTTCAGTAACGTTGAAAGTAAATAGGGTGCACAGAACATCACCACCCACAGGAAATACCAAAAACATCTGGTCAGCAGATCCTAGAAGAAATGCCAGTCTGTCTTCCCAAACACAGTCAGAGATTTTTTTTTTTATCAGGAGGAATTATTTTAGCTAAGATGGGCCTATTTGCTGAATTGGAATTTTAAATTTGTGTGTGAGTGTATTAAAGAACATGGTGTTTGTTTACTGTGCAGTGGTATCAAAGAATGGCTTTTGTTGAACTGATTTTTTAATAAGATTTTTTTCGCATACTGGAATCTTGCATGTCCATTTTTTTGTTGGTTTTATTTTAATTTTTTTCAAGCAAAGCAAAAAGATTTCAATGATGGTTTGCATTGTCGCGAGTCTCAGAGTGTTCCATAAGGCACTGAAGGAAAAAAAAATCAGTTTTTCCTATTGAAAGGTCATTGCACCATCAGCAATATTCGTGTCATGCCGGACACCAAGGAGAGTGAAGTCTGGCTCAGGATCCTTGAAGCAGCCACGTGTTCGGTGATCCTCTTGTCACACGCCTCCAGTGGGAAGGGATCTGCAAAGGCAAGGGGGAGGTCTAAATTTGAATAGGCCTTCTATTGGGAATTGACAAGTTTATTATGGCTCAGTCTGTCTTGGACAAGAACTGCGGCTGTTTCCTCAAACTGGCATCTCTGGTTTGCATCTGGTTTGACTGGCTTTTGGCAACAGGTCTGTTTAAATTCTTTCACCTGATGCAAATGCTTTGCAATCGGTTAAATCAGGTTCGTTCTCTACTATGCATTGGACTAAGGAATATACAGGCCTTGCGTGAAGTCTAACTCAAAACATGAATCACTTAGGATGTAGGTATACTAGAAAGTAGCATTTAAATAGAGATATTCAGGACTACTACCTACAGAGTGCCTTCTGATTGCAGAACCTGTGACAAAGGACTGTTTGTCTGGGACAGAGAGTAAACAGTGTTCTATGGCTTGCTCGATTGAAATCCATCTGACTGTGAGAAGAAAATTTGCTGCTCATTGCCGGAAAGGTGACACTTTGTTTCTCTTAATACCTACAACCTTAGTTATTAAAGTCTGAAAATAGCACACGGACTTTAAAGAGACAGCACATTCCAGGAAGAGGCCAGAACAGTGATACCCGTGCAGGGGCTTGGCATCTACAGGGTCTTTGCCCTAATACTGTGGGCCTGATTAAGATGCTGATGCTGCCCTCCTCTTGGAGGCATTAACTAGTGCACCGGATTTATTTGCCCCGACTCGGAAAACTCAAGGCCCCTTTCCTCCCTCCTCTTCAAGCTCACATCCCTCCTCTCCCTCCTTTCCTTCTACGCTAATGGGACCCTTCTTTTTCCTCCTGAGCTAACAGTGAATTTCGTCCCAAAGGAATGACATAATCATTTTCTACCACTGGCCTTGGAATAAAAGTATCTGTAAGAAGAATGTCAAAGACACTGCTGAAGGCCAAAAGCCCCAAAGAAGACAGAATAAGACTAACATGGAAGTTGGTAAACCTCTTCCTTGGAATCCTTAGAGTCCTGAGTCATATCTATCCCAGAAGCTTGGAGAAATTTTATATCAATAGCAGAAAAATCAGAGTCCCCTTCTCTCTCTTCATTGGCCTGGGCATGTCATTAGCTAGCTGTGTAACTTTGGGAAAGCCTCCTAATCTCTGAATGCCTCAGTTTCCTGCTTTTAAATAGGGATAGATGAAGTACTGTCACTGAAGTAAAAGTCATCTGGGGACAAAGAACATCACTACCTCAGTTATCCAGAATGTGTTTTCCATTTAACATAAGATGACCTCTTATGGGAAAACATCCGCAGCAAGAATGTCTATGCACATAAGCTGCAGAAGGAAAATTGATCACTTTGAAAATGGGCTGCATGAACAAAGTGAATATTTTCTAGGAAGACTAAATAGAACCATCTTAGAAGAAACATGAAAATCTTTTTCCTTAACTCCAAGCATCTTGAGGTCTTGAAAGTGAGAATTTCAAAAATATCATTGAAAAAACCAAAGAAGCCAGAAGTAGCTGTGAACAGTAATGAAAAACTGGAAAGAATTTCTTAGAACAATAAACAGAGTCAACCCTAGGGTGCAGTGAATTTGGAACACTTGGCAGTTGCTCATTTGCCAAGGCATGCTTGGGCCACACCTCCAGTGCTTGGTCAGTAAGGCAGAGAGGCAGCAGATAGTCAAGAGGCTATCTGCTCCCTAGTGGGTGCTGTATCTGAGGCTGAGGCACGTGTTCCCACAGTGAGTCCAATAATCCTGACTCTACTCTGATCCATAGAAAATGAGAGATGACCCCCTCCTCTTTCAAGGATGCCTTTTTATTAAGTAGATTTCACCTGGATCATATTTTTGCAGGTGAGTTGTCCTTGAGTCATTCTTCCTGAAGAATTACTGGTACCATAAACTCCCAAGGCTGGCTCTGATAATTAGCAATAAAAGTAAAATCTCAGGATGCCTTTCCATCTCTGTGGCCCTGAATAGACCCTGACAGATTTAGGCCAACTCAGAACTGGAAGCCTGGTAACTGGGTAACAAATTAGAAGTCACCTAAGAGATATTCCAGAACTTTTTGGGAAATAAAAGATGAATGATTGAAGAGTTCACTCTTCATTTAACCAGCATTCTCCTAATACTACCTCACCAAATTGGCTGAGGACAGCAGAAAGTTTTCTGTTTTCTGCTCAGCCTGCTTTGTGCCTCTGGACTGACACATGTAAGGTTTTTCCGGCATCTTCCAAGGCTTTTCCTTCTTGTCTGGAGATTTCACACAGGCTTGGAAGACAGATTTGTTTGCAGAGACATTTCCCAGGTTTCCCAGGTTTGCCAAGGGGCTAGCTAACTGTGCTGTAACCACATTGGCATCAATGTCTATTAAAATGTTATTTTTGCCTCAATTTTCCTGAATTTTGCTTCACAAAATGGATCAACTGAAATGACTACAGGAAAGCCAGAGAGCCAGAAGTTGTGGCAAGTTCATTTCTGAGGCTCTTCCCCCAGGTTTGATGTTCTGGGCCTCTACTTTAGGACTGCAACGTTCTACCCAAAGGTTTGCTGATCTCAGTTTTTTTCTTTCCCTTTTCCTTCCTTCCTTCTGTTTGTTCTCTTTTTCTTTCCTTCTCTCTCTGTCTCGGCCTCCCTTTCTCTCTTTCCTTCCCTCCCTGCCTCCCTTCCTCCCTCCCTTTCCCGTTCCTTCCTTTCTTTCTTTCCTTCAGTTACATGCTCTGAGATAATTGTCTCTAGAAGCTTACTACTCCCTGGACCAGCAGCATCAACATGACCTTGGAGCTTGTGAAAAATGTAGACTCTCAGGCCCCATTCCAGACCTGCTGAATCAGGATCTGCACCTTTATGAGATCCCCAGGTGATTCACATGCACATTGACATTTGAGAAGCTCTGCTCTGGGGCTTTAACAAGAGACTGAGGTTACAGCAGTTGGGGAGTAGGGACCTAGATTCTCAGATAGAATGGCTGATAATAAAGAGAGTCTGGAGGCCATGTGACCCTGAGCCCTGATACCCTTCTGTTTCAGAAAGATTCTTTCTGGGGAAAGTAGGAGTGATTGAATATATAACCTCATATCAAGTACATAGGAAGTGGGGCATACAGAGCCTCGGTGAAGCCCCTCAAGACTTTTTTGTAAACAAGACTTTTTTTGTAAACATAGCTTTAGGATCTGCTCTCCATTTGACAGGATCCCCTTGGGGTTTCAAGGTTCCTGCAGACTACCATGCCATGGGTGGCTGGAGGCAGCCTGGTTTAGTAAAGAATATAGCTATAGGAGGAAGAAGGGCTGGGTTCTAGTCTCAGAACTGCCACTATCTAGTTATGTTGCCTTGAGCAAATAACTTGGTGTGGCTGGGTCTTAGTTACCTGAAAGGGAAAATACTTTCTGACCCATTATCTCAAATGAGATGGGAGAGCACTTGGAAAACTGCTAAGCAGATTTAAGGTGTATTATTTCTTTGGATGCCAGTATCTCAGAATTTGGGATAATTAAGCTAGGCTGAAATTACTCATGTACTATCCTATGAAAAAGCAAATAATGTGCCCCAAATTGTAATGGACCTATATAACCTACTCAGGAGTAAAATATTTTAAGCACACTGGAACATTGAATGCTTGCATGCAAACAATGCTGACTACAGATGAATTCATGTATTATACATTCTACAGTGCAATGGGAACACTTTGTTAGTGGGTTAGTTCAGCGTACTGAGTATGTTGTGGCAAAAGGCCCCAGTCTGTAGCAGGAAGGAACAACCAGCAACTTCATCAAACAAGATAATGCTTTCCATGGTGAAGACGCATGATTTATTCAGAAGAAATATTATTTAAAATTGGCTGAATTTAGATCTACAATGTGAAATATAAGGAGGTCAAAATACAAATGCATTTGTAGAAATGCAAGCACATTGACACTGACGCAAAAAATCTCCCCCCTAAAATAAGGGCTATGAAGTTGCTAATTATCCTGTTCCACTTCAGATAGGTGTGTTAGTGATGACAGATGTACTTGAAGGTAACAAGACTATATTCTTTTAAACACTTCCAGAATGGAGATGTTATCCTAATTCAAGCTTGCCTTTGAACACGTCTGAGTTATTGGAGGTGGGGCGGGGGGAGGATGTGGCTGTAGCTGCCAGAGTCAAGGTGGCATCAGTTAGGTTCATCTAAGTATGAATTTGAGGGCAGCCAGCAGCAGGGAGCCTAGACTGTTCTTTGGGAGACACTTACCTGAACATCAGTTCCAAGAAAGGGACAACAAAGGAACTCAAAGATTAAAGAAATCGTCTCAAGCTTACACTTAAGAGAACCACCACTCCCCTGTGGAAACACTACATTTCTCCAGGTGGCAGTGCCCCACTTTCATACCTCACTGTAACATCAGCACCAGAGCAGCTGCTTTCTCTAGAGCTGCACTGTCCAATACGGTAGTCACTAGCCACATGTGACTATTGAACACTTGATATGTGGCTAGTATGAGTGGAGATGTGCCATAAGTATAAAATACACCCCATATTGTTAAGATTTAGTATGAAGAAATGAATGTAAAACGTCCCATCATTTTTATACTGATAATATGTTGGAATGATATTTTGGATTAAATAAAATATATCACTAATTTCACTCGTGTTACTTTTTAAACTGTGGCTACTAGAGCATTTAAAACTACATGTGTGGTTCACATATGTGACTCACAAATATTTCTGTTGAACAGCACTGCTCTAGAGAATTTTTTTCCCTTTTGGGTCACAGACCACAATTTAATAACAACTATGCTATTAGGAAAGCACCACCGCCTAATAAGAAAGCACAACCATTGTTTTCAAAGAATCAAATGGTTGCAAAGAGTAGACAATGCTTGAAACAATAAACCAAACCAAAAAAACAAAGAAAGAAGAAAAAAGAAAGAGATTAACAAACAGTAATGTAAGGCTGATTAGTTTACTAGACCTTAACCGTACCCCTAGATCTTAACACTCTCTGTTCCATACACGTTGTAGCCTTCTCTGTATGTAGCGTAATTTTGAGTGTTGGTGGCAGGAGCAGGCTTAAAGTTTTGGGTGTTCTTTGTGAGTTTCATGCGTTTGGACTCTGCCCGTGATTTGTAACAGAATTCTATCAAAGCCACCATCATGGCCAGCCCCAGACCTCCGACAAGTATATAGAAAACGCCCGCCACATTGCTCAGGCTCAGAGCGCTGGTCTTGTCCTAAGAGAAATGAACAACGTGATTAGTTCTTGGGGAAAACAAAGGCAATGGGACATTATAATACATTACAACAGTATAGGATAGTTCTAAGTTGTAAAATAACTAAACATTGATGTGTTATGATTCAATTCTGGCAACTGCCTGATGTTTCACAATGGCCAGCAAGATGGTAGATTGTGCTTCTGTTGATTTTGTAATCCTCACCTAAATGTTCCTTTATTTTGACTCTTTCAATCCTCTAGTACCTCAAAATGGTGTCAATAACCAAATAAAACACAGCACTTGGCCATGGGAGCAAAAGAGTAAACACAAGCACAATAAACCAGCCTCAATAAACACCATTTGCCAGAGTTGAGCAGTGACATAATCTCTATAAATGTAACACTCTTTTCATTTGGGAACTTGAAGCACTCTTTCCCCTCTCTGCCCCGCAACACCCCTTTCTTCCTTGTTCTCCCTGTGACAAACTCGTCAACAACCAGTCTTTAAGACACCAGGTGAGAATATTAGAGAGTCCTGATATTCTTGTCTGGGGAGTTATTTCACAGGGTTTGTTTAAAAAGGATTAAATTTCCCTTTTCTCCCAGTGGCTGAGAAATTGTTCCCTTTGGGGACCAGCTGATAAATACATATCCTCAGGGCAGCAAGTCTTTGTGTTGCTGGAACAAGGGTGCAGCACAAAGACTTGGCACCCTTCCATCTGCCTGAGAGTTGAAGGAAATTGTCAGGAGGACCCATTGGGTCCTGAATTGGCTCCATACACATCAGAAAGGTTTTCCAGGAGGCTGATGATTAAAACAAAAATCCAGCTCATTTTCAGCTTTTACTCCAGGGAATGTAATGAATAATTTAAAATATACTACACGTCTCTGCTTTCTATTTAAAATGGGGGGGGGGGGGAAATTGAGGAAGCCCATCAGTGAATTTCAGGTCAAACAGCAAATCTGACTAAGCTATCTGTCTGTATGAAAAAGCAAAAACTGAACTGCTGAACAATGGAAAGAGAAAAGTTGGTGCTTTGAGCCCTACCTTGAGGTAGGACACACCAAGGGCCAGGAGCCTTTCTTTGAAAAAAATAAAATAAAATAGCATTTTGTAGTCTTTTTAGAGGGAGTGTAACCATTTTGCTGCTGAATGCAATTGGATGGAATACCCAAATTGTTAAGTCATTCAATTGAGTATCTTATTCAAATGATAGCACAGTGAGTAGATGATGGCCATTGCTGATACTCAATACTCGTGGCTCAGCTAGTCTTGGTATGATTTAAAGATGATATGGCCATGTCTTGATTCTATTTTCATGGGAGCCAGGCTTGTACTTGTTCACCTTAATAAACAGGCCAATTGGAATTGAATGGCATGGTAGGGAAGGGGGATATGGGTGTGCCTCCTCTCTATAACAACCTTGCAAATAGTCACTCTTCTAGGATGAATGACAGCTAGGTAAGTGGTAAGAATTTCTGTCACTTATGAGAAAATGAATCATCACCTTAAGGAGGCTGGTGAGGCTATCTGCAAGGCTGTTCCACAGTCCATGAGGAAATGGACCCAGTTCTGGTAACCCTCCCTCTCCCATTAGATTTTTATATGTATGTGATATTTGATGGGGAAAAGGTGTCCTTTGACGTAACCCACATAAGCTGTAGCAACAAGAACAGTTTCAGGTTCCATATATTTGTTTCACAGAATTCCCTGTTGTAGGATGTAGAAAACCAGTAGCAAAATGGTTCACCGCACAGGGAAAATGAGTGGCATTTCATGAAATGAATTAACCGATACCACAATATTAGTTCAAAGAAAGGAAAGGCAAAAATTGAAACTGAAAAGAACTTTCTTAGGGGAGCAAAGGGGGGCAGGAAGGAGGCGGGGAAGAGTGTTTCATGCTTATCAATGTGATGTTATCCTGACAATGTGTACCCTTAAGGAGCATGCGACTAAATTCTAAAAGTATTATGTACAGAGATTCAAATGACACCTTTGGAAGAGAGAACTGTGACAGACTTAATGAGATTCGAGATCCAAATAGAGGCTGAACTCAAAACGACAGCAGCTGGGAGGAGGCTAATCATTCTACTTACAGAGACTAGTCTTTGTTATTTCTTTGACTGTTTTCAGATGGGATCGACATAATATATCAATAACCAAAGGTGTTTACTACAAAGTCTCTGACACTGTAAGAGGTTAAGAAAAAGTACTGTCACAACTGGATCTTTCATTTTTTTGGTTGTTGTTGTTGTTGTTCGATTTTCTCTTTGGACTTTCAAAATGTGAAATACAGTAAAACCCCCTTATAACACAGCTCATTATTTTACAGCTTTGGAAATGTGGTGGGCCAGACTGAGTTTCCTTATCACAACGGTAGCTCTGTGGAGTCAATGACTGACGTCATGTGGCATGCCTCTGAGGCTAGTGTTTGCCTTATTCCTTTAGCGCTGGTGTTATAAAGGGGTCCCACTGTGTTAGGGAGTGTGTGTTGGGAAGGAAAGCCGTTTTAGGGTAGAAAATAAACAGTGGTTCAAAATGTGATTGCTAATCAGTACAAAAAGACCTTCAGCGACTGACCTTACTCCCGGAGTCCTTGGCTCCACACTCCCCCTTATCGTACCACCATTTGTTTTTCAGCTTGTCTAAGATGCCTTGTTCACTGAGTTTCAATACTGCAAGGTTTACAGGCGTTCTTCACGTGGGAAATAACATAAATAACATTATATTATGTTATTTTATGTTATTCAAGCTTCAAACTACTTTAAAACTATAGAAAGCGATAAAGCAGGGGGCCCTGGCCACAGAGTAATTTTAGACACTGCAGGCAACCTGAGCATTACCTTATAAAAAGTTAACACTACAGCAACGCTATATTTACCAGGGCCTGCCCATATCGCTTTGAGTAATCGGCACACACTGTTAAATAATGAGGATAGAAAAAAAGGCACTCCTCAGATAGGCTGCGTGTAGTGAGGAGGGTCTCCCCTCAAGTGACAATCGTTGGCGGCAGCTTGCGGTAGCTTTGTGACGGAGGTGTGTTAGGTTTGATCTAACTGGGTGTCTTGTTGTACTTCCAGACAGAAAGCAAGTTCTATGGAGGAGTAGGGAAGGGGACGGGGTCAGAAGGGGAAGCATTTCCATATGTGGAATGAGACAAGAGGATGAATCCGAACAGAATAGAAAATAGATGCTATGTGAATAAAACACCCTCTGATTAGTTGTTCTTTATTTCACAAATCTGTTGCCCAGGTGAAAATGATACATGTCTTCACAAACTCTGAATTCTTACGCACGTACTGGTCTTAGTATTAAAGGTATAATGTGGACCTCTGAATTTTGGATAAGAGGAATACTTTCAACAGTGAGAGAACTGGCCTATGGATTGTTTTTGAGTTACTGACTGGCTGTCTCCCTGATACAGTCATATGTCTGTGGTTAACTCAGATCATCAGAGGTGAACCAGACTGTTTAAAAATGGATTATTAATACAGCATGACCTAAAATGGCAAAGTGACTCTGCCACTGTGGGTAGCACTGTAGAGGAACAGTTTAGATAGGCTGCTCCAGTGAGATAAGACTTCCACGAGTAAGAGGCTAACACATCCCCAGGAGGCCGGGCCACAGCTCCCTAGTGCTCCACCTCTTAAAGTATGAGGACTGCATTTGGAGCCACTGGGCAAATACGTGAAACCCTACTGGTCCTAGGATAAAGATTTTCTCTCTTAGAAATTTCTTCAGCTGTAAAACGGAAATAATGACCTTTACCCTCTCTTCTTTCTAGAGCTAATGAATCTTAAATGAAGTACCTCTAATAACTTTGGATTGAAAAATGCATTGTATACAGAGGGTGGCATAATTCTATTATGAGGCAATAAACTACTGTGTGTTCAGATTCATGTGAACAATATTGCCAACACCAGTGCATGTTATTCTGAATGCCATTAATTTACAAGGAGGAAAGCAGACACATTTATGTAACTATGAACATGCTGTAGAATTTCTTAGCTTATTTTGGATAAGTTGGAACCACCAACATATCCAGTCATTGACAAGACTTACTACAGTCACAGAGATCTGGCCTCTATCAGACCAAGTCCCCAAGCCTATTTCCTGCCCACCCCTGACCCTTTGCTGTTGAGAGCAAAGGGACCATTTCATCTTGAGATATTCTGAGAAATGTACCATCATTTAAAAATAATATGCAATTTCAGAGCATTTGAGATTTAAAAAGCTATAAACCCTTAGTGTCAGGGAGGTGACACTTTCTTGGTTAGTGCAGGGCTTGGCAGCCAGAATATCTGCATTTTGTATCTATCTCACTAGGAAATTGTGGTCCTTTTATACTTTAAAGTTCCTTCAATCAATGCTCAGAAACGTAGGCTTCTCACATGCCAACCAGAGTTGCTTGGAATGCAAAGCAACAAAAAATAGTCACATAAAACTTTGAGCCTTTTTAAGATATTATTGAAAAAAAAGATATTATTGGCAGTGAAAGTTTAAGTCTTAGACTTTTAAAGGACAGACAGGCCATCTATGGCCCTGAGATCAGTGTTAGAACTGCCTTCTCCCCTAATCCCCACTGTCTGGCTCCCCTTCTCTCTTTTCCCCTGATAATTTTTGGTTTTATCACCACCGTCTCTTCCCCAGTGCTATCCCTTAAGCTAGGCACTGGCATCCAGGCTCAGGATGATGGCAGTTAGCTAAGAATGCAGGGAGATGCTTTCCAATGGCGTATGGGTAACTGATTTCATTGGGACCACAGGAAAAAGTACAAAGCATTTCCTTCCTCCTTTCTGTGCTTCCTCTTTTCTTATCGCAAAGGGCCCAGTGTCCTCATGCTGCTCTCTGACTAAGCCCTTACCAGCCCATGTCCTCCCTCAAGGTACTATGTTCTTCAGATTACTTCATTCCATTTTTCAGTACAGCTGCTCTTACTAGATCTCAGGAACAGAGCAGTCTGATTAAAGGCACTCACAATGAGGTCCAAATAGAGATCTCTCCTTAGAGATCCTGGGTTTTAAAGAACTTTGTCAACCCTTAATTGAGCTAGGTTGATAAAAGTGCGACATGTTAGTTTAGAGTAATGGTTCTCAAAGTGTAGTCCAAGAACCCCTGGAGGATCCCTGAAACCTTTCATCAGAGGGCCTGCAAAGTCGAAACTATTTTTATAATAGTACTAAGATATTCCTTGCTCTTGTCACTCTTATTACCTCATGATGTACAGTGGAGTTTCCTGGAGGCTACATGACATGTGATATCACAACAGATTGAATGAAAAAGCGGAAATTAGAATCCTGTTCTCTTATATTAAGCCAGATATTGAAGAGACTTGCAAAAACATAGAACAAATCCACTCCTCACTAATTTATTTTTGTTTTCGAAAAAATATCATTATTTTTCACAAGAGTAGGTTATTTACGTTAGCATATATAGGGTTTATTATTTTTTAAATGAATTAATGAATATATTCTTTTAAAGTTCTTCAGTTTCAATTTCTGATCTGGTAAATATTAATAGACATAACACACATAAACAAACCTTTTGAGGGTTCCCTATAATTTTTAAGTGTGGAAGGAGGTCCCGGGACAAAAAAGCTTTAGGAGCACTGGTTTTTTGAGGAGGGAAGGCTTTTCCTGAGCTGGGGCCTATTCTAGGCTGCCACCATCCACTCTTGCCAAAACCCAGGCTCAGTATGTCAGCAATTTAGCATTCTATTTCCGACAAATGCCCTATCTATTCCTTAGGTCACCCAGTGGTCTCCACAGAATGGCTGGTACTGTTCTCCACTCTCATGGCCTCCCCAGTTGCAATGGAGGTCACCTTAGCGCAGTGGTTCTCAATCGGGGGTTATTTTGTCCTCCAGGGGACATTTGGCAATGTCCGGAGTCATTTTTCATTGTCACAACTGGGTGTGTGTGTGTGCTATAGGCATCTAGTGGCTAGAGGCCAGAGATGCTGCTAAACACCCTACTAGGCACAGGATAGCCCCCTACAACAAAGCCCCAGATGTCAAAAGTGCTGAGGTTGAGAAACCCTGCCTTAGAGCATCCAGACCTTATCTGATGCCCCAGGACTTGAGAGAAATCTGACAAATGATATATTCCTAGAAGTTTAGTCTTTGGGAAAAAAGTCACAGGGCTTATGAAATCTGGCAGGGAACCAATGTGCTTTTGGGAACTTTTAAATAAAAATGAAGGAGAAAAACAAACATTTCAAGCAGCAGCACAGCCAAGGAGCATAAAAGCTGTAATCAGAAATCACAGATAATACCGCTTAACAAGGTTAGGATAGCTGCCAAGAAAAGAAAGTATTTTAAAGGCCAAATCTCCTAGAACTGTACGTTGCTGTGGGGTGGAATAAATTCCCAAAATGGCAGAGAAAAATTGCTTTTATCTACATAATTTTCTCTCTTACTGTACCTTACTGGATGTATTGCCTAGCCCAATCCAAAGCAAGTGAATGTATTGACACCTTCCGTCCAACACACACACACACACACACACACACACATACACACACTTTAGTATTTTAAAGGAAGTGGAAGGTGGGCATTTGGTCATTTTAAATGTCACTTTCTCCATGAAGCCATTTTTGCTCACCACTCCAATATTTTCTCTCCTTTCCCTCATATTCTACCTTGCCTTATTATTTATGCCCATGTCTTATAATTCCCACCATACTGTGTGCTTCTCAATGGCTATTGTATTTGTATCCCCACCTAGAATAGTTCTCTAAATAAATACTTGTTGAACAGATAACTCTCCTTTAGTATTCTGTTTTTCGGCTTAGTACTTTGCCTAATTATGATAATAATAATCATTATTGGTCAAGTTTAATGATTACTCTAAGAAGGCAGATTTATGATCTCTACTTTATAAGTAAAGAAATTGAGGCACAGATAGGTTAAGCAATTTACTCAAGCCTGCACAACAAATTATGGGGCAGGCCAGAAGGCAAATTAATATGTCTAACTCTGTACTGTGCATTTTCCAGTGGAACACACAAAAGGGTAGCAGCCCTCCTTATTTTTATTCTTCAGGATTGGATGTTTCATAACGAATTTTTTCTTTGGGGACCACCATACTCCAAAAAACTATCAACCCGGCAAGGGCATATCTTGCAGCTGGGGCTTTTCATGGTGGCGCAGCAACACGTCTCCAGGAGAATGTCCCAGAGCAATTACTGCAGGCCCTTAACTGGCACCTAAGAGAATTATAAGTCAAAAATATTTATTGTACTCACCTCAATAGAGAATAGAAAGAATTAAACAAATTAGGTCAGATTCCTATCATGGAAATTAGTCAGGTATTCTCCCTTCTGAAGGGCTTGCTATGAACTTTTGCTGTGTAGAGCCCTCCCAAGTCAAAGGCATGGGTCAGCAGGCTTAGGGAGAGAACAGGAGAGCTGTGTGATGTAATTTCACGGGGTCTGGGAACGTCCCCCTGTCCGAAAATATTATCCTCACTGGTACCTGAAATTCCACCATGAGAATTGCAAACCTTTAAGTTTGAGCAACATTCCTTGTTAAAATACAAAGCTTCCTAAGAAATGAGAAATGAAGCAAAGAGTAACTATTTACAAACCCCAACTCTTTATTCCATGTTGTTTAAAAAATGTCCAGGAGGGAAAACAATATAAAGTTCTCCTAAGAAGAAAATGGTTTACTGCATCTACATCATAAAAATGTATACGGGTTGTTGATCAGATGGAGAGAGAAAGAGCAAATGTGAATTATATAGTCATTGAAAAGGATGAGAAGGTAGTGCTGACCTGTGGCAGAATGATGATTCCTGAGCGTAGGGAACAGTCATTGAGTGGTATCTATTTTTCTTAATAGGGGTAGTATTGTAATTCATAATGCTTTGAAAATGAGTTCTATTTTTGAAGAAAACATAACTGGGTGATACAAAGTTTTGCTTATCTCTGCCATCCACACCTGGCAGTAACTCAGCTACAAAGGACTGTGCTCACTAATCCCAGGCATCCAGCCCCAGGTGGCAGTTGTCTAGGTTCCCGGCTCGCTCCTGGGAGGTACCAAACCCCCATTTCAAAGTTTAAAGTTATGTTAGCAATAGCCAACATTACATATGGAGACAGCTTTAGGATAAGAAGACCATTTTTTTCCTGTGAAAGTACAAACTGTTTATTCCAAAAAAACAAAGTAACATTTTTGATATGTTTCTAAAGAACTGTCCAATTTATTTTTCAATTTTGATTTCAGGAAATACCTAACATAGGTAGTTTGGAGCCATGTTGGATTCTTTCTTATGAACAAAGAAATGTGGAGAGAGTGATGTGAGGGTGCTGAGTTTCCCCATAGCGGAAAAGAAGTAAAAATGGCTTTGTGAATTAATGACTAAGTTGATTCCTCCATTCTACCATTGTGATCCTGGAAGGGTTGAGATAAGAATTTGTACTATGGATGTGGCTCCGGGCTTGCAAAATATAGAAACCCAGGGTGTAGTACAATTTGTCCGTCTGAGAGACTAAGATATTCTGCTCTAAGTGCCTTTATTTCTCCTTTCTGAGCAGGGACATCTAAAGAGCAAATGTCTGTTTAATTAATGATGCCATAAGATCTTCAGTGATGCTCTTAGGAGGGATAGATATATATGCAAATATATAGGTTATGGAGAAAGACAAGGAGATCACAGAGAAGTAAAAGAAATATATGAGCAAGGGTGGTGTATTTGCACAGTTAATTAGAAACCTGCTCTAACAACACAATACCTGGGTAATGAAAATGGAAACTTAGCACAACCTAAGCTGGAAGCCCACCCTGTCACCCTATTCCTCATCCAAACCTCACTCCAAGTTACTAATACTTGCTTCTTTGTACCTAGTGATTCTTTTGAACAACTTTTGAGAATTATCTTTGGCCCAGTGGAGGGAAGAAGGCCATCCTCACTTTCACTGGCTTTTCTACTGAAGATATTTCAGGTTTTCATGGTGACAAGCCATCTTTCCCAATCGCTCACTTGCTTCCCTAGCCTTTTCTGGAGAACTCCTAGCATCACTCAGGAAATCACAGGCATGTACAGGCAGGCAACTACAGACATCTCTGCACAGGTGGGTCTTGATTTATCAAGTTGAAGCCAATTGATGACCAAGGAAGAGAAGATTCTTTGCTGGATGAAAGGATTTACTTTAAGGACTTCTGTATTATTTTCTGTAGATTACCTTGGGAAATGTATAGTGAAGGGATTTACCTCTTCATTTAGTAGCTGTTGGAGGCTGTGGCAGTTCAAAATATGCCCTAGACTACACTAGTGTCTGCAGCCCTTTAAAAACACTTTCTATCCATTTCTTTTCACCGGAGTTTCTGGATGCAGGATTATAAGAGAATGAGGGTTTAAGTTATTTCAATCCTTCTATCCTTGGGTCAGCCCGAGCTTTCTCCACAACCTGGGAGCATGCACATATGATTGCTGGCATTACTGGACTTTGGCCACTCAAGCGACCCTCATTCCACAGGGGCAGCTACAATGATTTGCTGTTATGCAGTGCTTAGCTGCTAGAAGCTCCCTCTGAGAGACTATTTATATCTATGTAGTTCACAAATGTAGCTCAAACCTATTTAACTCCTTGCTAATGAGATCATAATTTAATGTAAGTGCAAAGAGCAAATTTAATAATGCATGCATATGACATTAGGAGTTGAAAGCTGTGAGTCATTTTACTACGGGCTTAACAATGCTAGTGATTGAAACCTATTGATGAGCATCTGTGCTAAAGAAGCAGACCCAGAAGTCACTTGGAGATATGTGGGTAAATCGAGTGCATTTCCAAATGATAACCTCTCGAATTCAAAGTATTAGATCCCTTGATCCCACAGGTTGTGAATTTCACTGATGGATTTCTGCCAAACTGGGCCTTTGTCCAACCTCCTCCTCTAGAACAGGAATCCAAAATCATTATTGATTGTGGACTACCTCACATAACCCAATCTGTCTGGGAAGACTTCTTTCTCAATTTGTCCCTGACAGAGAGAAGGGGCTCAGAGAAGATGCTAAGCTTCTGGAGAAGCCAGTTTTGGTTAGAATGTGGCCACAGATACTTTCCCAAGTACAAAATTTATATTATTCACTTGAAAACTCTGTTTTAAGATCCATTAAAAATTCAAACTATCAAATTTGTTTGGGTTTTATTATTTATAAATGTGTTTTCTTTAGTTTATCCCAATCACATCAAGAAAGAGAGCATAGACTGAGAAGATAGAAACTGATCTTTACCAGAAACTCACATGACAAGTGTTTCTGAAGATATCTAGTTCATTCCCCTGACTCTAGCCTGAATGAAAATATTCATTGGAGTTTAATCTGATGGGCACCAGCATCTTCTTTTTTCCCATATAGCCCTCCCTTGACCATGACCCATAGAAAAAGAATCAGTCTTAGCTTACACGCCAATAGATTGCAACAAATGGGGTCTATATATCAGATCTGAAACCAGAAAGATCTGGTTGCCATGCTAGGGCACATACCACCCTCTTGGAGTGCACACTCTAGCATCCACTTATCTGCATTTCCAGCAGTGATGCCAGACAGGACATACTAGCAGAGTCAGTCTCTCTCTCTCTTACTGTCTCTCTCTATTTTTTCAAATGCAAAGTATGGTATTGCCTTATGTCTATATTTTGAGAAATATTTGCTTCAAGGCCAGATGAAATTAAGCTTTAAGGTGAATTTAGCACTTGGACCACACTTTTGCCAGCTCTGACCAATGAGGATTTGTCTCATGTGCCAAGGGCCAAATGCTATACCGCTCTCTAGAAAGTCAAAAGAGAATGGATTTCAATTGTTCTCCATAAAAGAAATCTGCCCCCACCCTGTTCCACCAATCTTAACTCCCACCCTCATTGAATGTATTTCAATCGTTTCAAATCTTTTGTGTTTCTTTTACATGGTTGTCCTACCTTTCAGAGAGTGTGGTTCTATAACCTTCTCTCCAAGTGAAAGGAAAGCAAATGATTTGGTCTTAGAGAGGCAGAAAGGGCATAGACACACACCATTTCACTCTGCCCCTGCAACGGCGTCTTTCCTCTTGGTAATTGTATAACAGCATTCTTACCTTCAGGCTTTTCACTCCTGCTCCTCTTTCTGTAGCTCTGTTGTTGGATATTTGGTCATTATTTGTCAATAAGAAACACATTCAAGTTATCAGGATAACACCCAAGGCAAATAATCATGTCCTAATCATAGAAACCATGTTAAGGCCACGCAGTCAGTTAAAAAAAAATCACTAGATGGATTAATTTTTAAACATGTTTTCTTTCTGGATTACAATTTTTTTTTCCGGTGGTAGAATTTATTCTTTAACACCATCTGGCAAAATCAATGGTTTTGGCAGTCACTGGACTGGTTCAGTTCTTAAGGCAAAAATGTCCCTTGCTTGAAGCAGCCACTTGAGAGAAAGTGAGGGTTTGCTCTTGGGAGGAAGACCTGAGTAAGTTCAAGGAGCAAATTTAGTCACTACTAGGAAAGAAAACCGTCAGGTTCTTCATACTTCCAGGAGGCAGCACCAGCACAGAAACATGCAAACCAACGAAGAGCATAATATACTCACCCTACTCCTCGATCTCAAACCAGTCTCGGTGATTCACGGGAACTTCTTCTAAGACCCAGGAAGTGCCATCGATCTGTAATGATTCTTGCCTACACACATAACAGTGTCAATAAAGAGTCATTGGGATCCATCTTAACCCTGGGTATCCAAAATGTCTACCTTTAGGGATGGCTCCTGCCAATAAAAGGTCCATCTTGTTGCAGGTAAAAGGCAGATGCAGATTCACATCCATTACCCAAGGCCCAAGAATGTCAAAGAATTCTGGGTGTGGAAGAGAAGTGGTTAAGAGACGGTGGCATAGGAGAGGAGAATTGTAGACATACATGGAAGAAGAAGAAATACACACAAAACTGAAGATCTCATTTATACATATGGAAAACACAGTACCACCTCATTCATCTATGCACCACCAAAGAGGAAGCGGAGGGCATTTGGAAATGGGCTGTCCTAAAGTATAATTTTTCACTGTCTTTCAGTAGAAGACTTGCTAAGCAAATGCACGGGATTTTAAAAAAAGATTGCTAGTGATAAGGAATAGGAACATGTTTGAATTTCTTAAGAGAACAAACTCTTTTTGGGTATTTTAAAAGCACCCATGTGAAAGAAAACACAACTAATTTTAATTGCAAGCCATTTTTTGAATTTATTAAAACAAGTTCCCTAAGTTCTTTCCTAGAATCACGTTGGCTAGTTTATTCTAATCCCTATATTTAAAGATAATAAAACTGCATCAATATTCTCTATCAATGTTCTATAAATTATAAAGATCATCCAACCATTTATTTAATTAATGGGAGTTTAACTGCTGTCCCATCCTCATCCTCATCCCTTACTTCCCCACACACCTTACAAGCTAAGGCACATGTTGTGCAACTCTCATTGCAGTCAAGGGTTTCTGAATGGTTCCATTTAAACATGCTGTTCCAATGTTCCCCAAAGCACACAGTGTGCTGATTTTCACCTTGGAAAATATGGATGCTGGAAGTCTATTTAAATCCCTGGATAGAACTACAGCCAGGGCAATTCCGGGGTGAGGTGGAGTAGGGTTTATAACACCTTGTCACCCAGTCACAGATAGTTTGTTTCACTGACCAGACCTCCTCTAGTGAGGTAAGACTACACACGAAAGCTAAGCTGCTGTCCCTTTCCCAAGATTAAGGGAAGGAAGCGCGGGGTGGGCGGGGGGGAGATCAGAAGAATTGGAAAGTTTGAGGAGACAGGCAGCTGTGAAGGGAGGCTGATGTGCTTATGTGGTAATTCACCAGCTAAATCCCCATTCTGCTGTGATTCACAGCAACAGACTTTCCCTGGCTGTGTCACAAACCCCTGGTGATCTGAGTTTATCGCTGAAACAACCTACTGGCTCTTAATTACTGCATTTGCACACACATTGTAATAAAGCACTAACACAAAAGGGTGATTTGCAGGTTAAAAATTCCCAAACCACAGCTCTAATTTCCATGATCCTTGCCTGCGTATTTATAGTCCATCAAGGAACGTCAAGTCTGATTTGTTTAGGCTCTGTTAGCCCAGGTTTAGGAAATTGGTAAAACCAAGCTGGTTTTTAGTTTTAGCCTGTAGGTCTGGTTCAGGGCCTACCTTACTGGCTGACCTTGTCTTAATTCCTTGTATTCAGAAATTAAAATGAAAACCTATTTCATTAGTTTAAGCATATGCACATTTAAAACAGCCTGAAAAGTTGCTGGTTCCTTCCATAGAATAGTAACTTTTTGAGAGTAGGCTTAGAATGTGTAATGTCTCATGCAAGGGGGGAAAGTCAACAATTTAACATAATTGCCCATTTATCATTATTTAAATGTTGCAGAAGAGAGACAGAGAGATAAGTAACACAGGTTTTTCTCCCTCTCCTGCTTTCAGAAATAATAGGTGTGGAAGTGTTTGTGAAAAAGTAAAAGCACTCATAAATGTCAGGCTTTGTGATTACTGTCGTCTTTAGTAATCGGTACTGAGGGCTGGCATGGCTTAAACATGCCATTTGCCTCGTTGTAACCGAGGTAGTTGAGAATGAATCTGATTTGTATGGAAATATATCACATGCAATCAGATTCACATTGCTCATTGGATGAGCAGATGTGATGAATTGCTGTCTGCAATATTATCACAAGAGGTGACCCTGAAATTGAGCAGAGATCTGTGACAGCATTAGCTGTGTGACCTTCTCAAAGTCATCACCATCTCTGGGTCTCATTCTCTTTGTTTAATGATGGTATATTCGACAGTCAATTGTCATGTTAACTGGGGATGGGATACAACAAAGAAGTGTAATTCTCAAGCCGTTTTACTAATGCAGTTAAACTTCACTGATTTGGACTAACAGAGGGGAAGGATGTCTGAATGAGAAAGTGTTGAATTACAAAATAGGTTTGAAGTATGACAGTTTTATTACTTTAAGTCTATTTTGTAATTCAAACTCACTATAAAACATTGCCTTAGTGGAGGTCCTCCTGAGAACTACTTTAGCAGATAGATTTGTAATGAATATGATTATATGTAGTAAATGCTTCCAACATGTGCAAAACGTTTGTTCTCTTAAGGAAAAATTCAACTGACAATTTAGTCTAAACTCTCCATTTGCTTAACAAACCTCTCTAGGCCACAACCCTGATGAAGTTAGACTGTAGACTGTAGCCCCTGTCCAGTTTGTCACAAATTATAAATTAGAGGGCTCCAAATTAATGAGGTTTCACTGCCTTTTCTACCTTCTTCTTCATTGATTTGTTTTTGGCATCACCACTAACGAGTGGTAAAGCAGATTCAAGTTCATCTCTTGCCCCTTCTCTTGCTCACTCTCAGAAAACAGCAGATAGCAAGAAGGAAGAAGATAAAGGCAAGCTCCTTGATAATCCAGAAACAGAATAAGCGATCGTTGGATTTGCGGCACTCATCATACTATTATCCTTAGTTGAGAAAGGGGTTGACATTTCAAAGGTTGGCTGGAGTAATGACCAAAAAAAGTGATTTGAAAGATGCCTGGCAGGTAGCATTATGGTCAAAGAAGTTGGAAATATTTAGTATCTACTGAAATAGTTTTCCATTTACATATCAAAAATCAGATAATGTGGAAATCATGGGCTGGCAATAAAGTTACTTGACTTTGCAGCAGTATCAACTGAGGTAAAAAAAAAAAAAGCTTGATTGCTCGTTGTAATTAGCAAATAGCTGGTCTAAAGATTTAGGGGTCTTCATGACACCAACACATTTGGGTGAAAAGTTAAAATTCAGGCAGTTTTTTTGTTTATGTAACATCAAACATCTGGTCATTTGAAAACTTCTGGGTACTTGGCATCATGTGGATATTTTAGAGTCATCTTGATACAGTCCATGGCTCCTTTTAACCATGCTGATTATGAACGATGAATCATAGAACAATGTGTCCAATCCAGCTTAATTTTCATTCTGCAACTCACTTGAATGCTATAATTAGGTTCTCTGTGGTCTGCTAAAAACATGAGCAAAAGACCAGGAAGAAGGTGCTAAATACTCTAGGCATCAGGTTAGCCATTGCAAAACTCAAAGGAGCCAAAAGCTTGGCTAAACTGTCAAGGTCATCAGTTCATACTGGTGGGAAAGGAAGTTACTGGTTTTTGACACATAGTAAAACCTTGATTAATTGGAATCCATAAGGGATGAATGGAAATTTCATTAAGAATACTCATTTTGTTTCATTCTTGGCCAATAACATTTTTTTCTCAAAATGCTTGTATCCACTTTCTTGCCTCAGGGAAGCAGCTCTCTAATGTTTGCGGGTCAATCCAGATGGAGAGAAGATACAGGAGACAGAGCTGAATGTGACCTAACCACAGGTCATCACTTGGCAAGTGATTTAAAAAAAAAATCAATTCCTTGCAGTCTTCTTTTTTGGTACTATTGCTGTTTTCTCATCAATGTGGAGTACTGAGGGGGGGGAGTTCAGTTAGTTGGGGTACCAGTTAGGTGAGTTCGGGTTAATCAAGGTTTTATAGTAAAGACCTCACCAACGCCTGGTAAGATTATGTGCTGAAAAAAGTTGTTTTTAAATTTATTTCTTTGTAACGGCTCTGTACCAGTGTTTCCAAGTCTATATTATAGTGCAGACTGGCAAACTAACTTTTCCGTCAGGATCCTGAGGAATGGAGAGGGAGAAAGAGGAACAGAGGTGTAACCATTGTCTCTGAAGGAGAAAATTTTTGGCTTGCCTGTCTGTTGGCCTGTGGTTGGGAAACACTGCTCTTCACCTTAAGAAGCCTATGGTATCTTGCTCGTACAAGAGTGGATCTTACATGCTTCAATATAGTTCTCATGCCCTTTGGGCCACGGAGGATTCTGTTTTCAGGTCCTCTCTTGTACTTACCCAATGTGTCCTTCCATCACTTGGTGTTGTGGCTTCTGAGCTTGCCCCTATTTCTTGTTGCTTGGATGAAAGCTATTCATTCTTTCTAGCCCAGAAGAGGATTAAGGAGCCAAAGGAATGCCAAGTAAGATGAATTTTCTCATGATGGTAGCCTGGATAACTATTAGACCTACCTGAACCAAGAACATGGCTAAGGAGAAGCCAAATCATGGATTCATACACACAGAATATCACAGTTAGGCGGCGCACTTGTTTAACTATACAAAATGTCTTTGCAAAGTCTATATATGGGGTGGCCTATTGAAGAAAGACCCCATTTAACTTGAAACCGAGCTTGTTGTTTTGCTTTCAAGTTAAGTGGGGCCAGCTTAAATAGGCCATCACATATAGAGAACAACATCTCGTCACTCATACACATAATTGAAGAAGCCAACTCTAGTCAACCAACCAAGCTCTGTAAGCCACCAACATACCTTAGGGGGAAAAAAAAGGCTTGGTAACCTGACTTTTCAGTAGATGAATTTGATTTCTCTCACCACTCATCTGAGGCAGGCGGGGATAGTCTTAAAAAAGGCTTGGGCTCTTGAAAGCCTAGCGCATTGAATCCCACACCATGGCCTTCCTAAGGCAAGCAGTCTGGTGTGGGAGGGGAGGGAGGGGATATGGATGGGGAGCCTCTGTCTGGGAGTTTAAGAAGGGACCCGAGTTAGATCAAAAACGTGGGCAGTGCCCTGAAGTCTTTCTGGTTCCCAAAGCTGCCAGGCAGAGGAATAACCTGGTCATTCCACTTGATGTGTGAGTCTTGTGCTCTCTCCTCAATAATAAGATAACAGTCTTGCCGATTACTCGTCACTAAGGGTACCCGGTTGTGGTGACATTGAGGCTGACCTTGGAGTCACCGCCCCCGCTGCCGCACTCTCCTTTGTCGTACCACCATTTGTTTTTCAATTTGTCCAAGAGGCCTTGCTCATTCAGTTTTAATACTGCCAGGTTAACAGCATTTCTTGAAACGATAAAACATAACTTGTAAGAAAATGCACAAATGCTTAGGAAATCGTTAACGTATAAAAAGGAGCACAAGAGGACAAATTGGCTAAATTTCACAGAACGTGGAGCTATAAAAATGTCTGTACAGCAAATACAGGGTTAAATATTGGAAGGTGGCATGGAGGATAACATTTGCTCAAAACTGAAGTGTGCGGGATGGGGAAATTGTCTTTGAGAAAAAAAGTAACAAGAACACCACATCCATGCAATTAACATTCGTCACATATGGCACCATAACTTGGCTTTTACCATTTAAATTGAAAAAGCCGTTGAACTGTAAAATTAAAACAGCAACAAACAGTCAGAGAGGACAACACAGAGAGAGAACATTAAAAAAAATGGATGCATTAAATAGATGAAACCATAATTTACCGTCTTATTTAACTCCATGGAATATTGTAGGTTTTAAACTTTTAAAAGTTACCTCAAAATCCACAAGAAAGAAAATGACAACAAAATGCATCAGGGTAGGTGGAATACTATAACAACACGGATATTGTTATATTATTCCACCCACCTTAATGCTGAGCCTTTAGGGGTTGCCACACCATAGCCTTTGGAATCCAGATTTCCACCAACTTTCATCGTATCACACGGTTTTCTCTGCTCAATGTACTCATTCATGGTTGACTCCAGCAGGAAGGCGAACTTTCCCTTGGACTTCCGCACTCGGGCAACTCCGTCTGCTGTTGTTTTGGTAAACACAGATGGCTCTGCTGATTTCATGTAAGACCACATTTTCTCATAGACAGCAATTTTGGACCTCTGCAACAGAGAGGAGAATTCTTAGAGCTACCAGATATGAAAATTGGAAGAGGCCTCAGAGCAGTGGTTTTCAAACATTTTTTATTGTAATCCAGAGTAAGAAAAGCATGTTATGCTGTGACCCAGTAGGTACATTCATACCTATGTAAATATGGTTCCAAAATAAGTTTTTCAAAACCACACTCATCCTTGCTATGTGTGATGCTCTCACATAGTTTCTATTGTATTCTAATTCACTTTAATAAATACTAGTCAAGACCCACTAAGTTGATTTCATGGCTATACCAATGGGTTGGAATCTAGTTTGAAAAACACTTTCTTAGTTCAATCTTCCTCTCAATTCAGAAATCTCCTCTGTAATATCTTGCTCTCTGATTACCCTTTACCTGCCTGATAAAAAAGCCCATTGGAAGGGAATGTACAACCATTTTAGTTAGCTCACTCCAACACGGGGTATTAATTATTGTAAGTACTTCCTTATTCTGAACTGAAATTTGTTTTTCTATAACTCCCACGCTTTAGTACTATCTGCTAGAGCTATGCAAAGCAATTCTGTTCCTTCTTCTACACAACGGTCCTTCAAATATTGCAAGGCTGTTGTTACGCCCCCTCTTCATCTCTTCATTAGATTAAACTCTACTGATGTTTAATACTATTTCCAGAACCCTTACAATTTTGGTCTTTTTCCCATAGGATTCTAGTTTGCGATGTCTCTCTTAATTTGGAGTTCCTAGAAATAAACATGGCACCCCAGATATATGACAAGGACAGAATGAAAAGAAAAACTGTTTCTTGTCATTGGAGCATTATTTTCTATCAACACTGCCTGAGTATGCATTAATGTATTTAGTCTTTCATCCACCCTTTCAAAAAATATTTATTGAGGACCTGCTATATATAAAGCACTCTGCTGGGGGTGTAAAGAATATAATAGAGTGAAGAGAGTCCCTTCCTCAACTCAGGTTGAGGACAAACCAAAACTGTTAGTTCTTTCTACCAAACAAAGTTTCCTTCATCTTTACCTTTTTGAATTTTGAACTTAACTCCATTAAATTTCATCTCAATTCAGGTGGGCCTTAGAACATGTACTAAATGCTTACAGCTCTCTGTTAGGCATTTTGGAGAATATAAAGGAAGCATGGTCATGGAAGTCATGACCACGTGACTTCCAATTGAATTGGGAGATAGGTTCTTAGGAAGGAAAATCCTAGAGAAAAACTCTAAAGCAGTATTTGACTATAGGTAAGATAGCATGGTAGAAACTATAAACATACATACCATGTTTTCAAGTTTCCTTTTATGGGGTTTACTGGCCCCTATCTCAACTTTTTTGATTTTTATTTAGTTGCTTTTCTCCAGACTTTGGCCAGCTGCATTGCTCTTTCTTGAGGCCTGTTTGGACCTGCTCAAATAATTACAGAGGGCTGGAACTGCCAGAGCTATCACCATGCAAATTAAACACTGTGTTTATGGCAGTCAGACCCTCACTGAGGCCCTCACTGAGTCACTGAAACTGTTCACTGAGATGGAAATATGCCTGGTTTGCATAAAGAACAGCAAAAAAAAAAAAAATCCCCAAAAAGGCCAATATGACTGAAGCTGAATGAGCAAAAAGGAGAATGGTAGGAAATGAGCTTAGAAGGATAATCAGAGGACATAAGTTGTAGGGCCCTGTAGGTCACAGTAAAAAGTTTGGGGTTATTCTACATGTGATAGGAAACTATTGGAGGATTTCGAGGAGGGGTGTGATAAGATCTGATTGAAGTTTTTAAAGCACTACTCTAGCTGCTATATGGAGAATAGACTACAAGATGGGCCAGAGTGGAAGCAAGGAGGTTGGTTAGGAGGCTATTCTAATATTCCAGGGGAGAGACGGTTGTGGCTTGGACTAGGCGGGGTGCAGTGGAGGGAGAGAGAAGAGGTTGGATTCAAGATATGTTTTGGCAAGACAACAAACAAGACTTGCTGATGCATATCTCCATCTGATGGTCCTATAGACACTTTCAGATTAAACGTTCCCAAACTAAACTTACTATCTTCCTTGTAAGGCCTAGTTCTCTTTCCAAATTCTATCAGTAAACCTCCTGACATCCAAGCTGGAAAGTTTGGTTTTTACTCCTTTCTCAGCCTCTGTCATGCCCTGTTTATTCTAACACAGAAATACCTGTAGGATCTTTCCTTTTGTTTTCTTTCCATTCTTATTATCATTGCCCTGGGGCAGGCTCCCATCAGGTTTTGGTCTGGACCACATTGCCTCCTAACTGCTCTCCCAGCTTCATCTCTTTCTTCAATTTATCCTCCAGTGATCCTTCGGAAATGTAAATCTGATCAAGTTACTTCATTCTTTAAAATCCTCTGATAGTTCCCTAATACCTACAGGACAAAATCCCAACTCTTATGTATGATACTGAAGCGTCTTTATGATCTTGACAGCACTCTCCTATAGTCCAGTCACACTGGACGTCTCACTGTTCACTGAAATATGCTTTCACTTTCATGTCTTACGCCTTTGGTTATACTTTTGGTTCTCCCTGAATTATCCCTATTCATCCTACAAGATCCAGAGCAAATACCACGTCTTCTGTGAAGTCTTTCCTGACTCTCCTGCCTCCACAGAAGTGCTTCCCCTGCTGTCTTCCCAAAGCACTTTGCTTTTATCTTTGCTATAGAGCTTACTGCATTGCATTACGGTGAGTTGGCTATGTGTCTGTCTTCCCCACATTACTGGGTGCTCTTGAGGACAAAATCCATGCCTGATTCATTTTGGTAGCCCTCTTGGCAGCCAGTGCAATGCCTGATACATGGTAGGCACTCAAGATATATTTGCTTAATAACTGAAGATTAGGCCTGATCAGAGTGAAAACTAGATTGTTGGTCAAAGGTGTCAGAAGATTGGTGAAAAATGGCTACCAGCACTAGTTTCATTCTATAGAATTCTAAAGATAAAGTTACTGTAAAGATCATTGGGTCCAATTTCCAGCTAAACCATTCAGGATATATGCTTTATAATCCTTTTTTTTTTTTTGCCACTTAGCCTGCCTTTGACGTCCACACCAATAACTTTCCCCCCTAATAATCAAGGCCTTCTAAGATTGAAATCTTGTCCATTGACATTTATGCTCATTTCATATCACATTAGCCTCATTTGACACATAAAACAACTTCTAAGAATCATAATGAAACAGATTCTCAATGACTTATTTCAGTAGGAATTTCCTAGTTGGTTGCTCATAGAATTTTAAAAAATAGTAAATAATTCAGATGTATAGAAAGATATAAAAAATAATGTAAGAACACCTGTGTACCTGCTACAAAACTTAAGAAATAAAACATTATGAAGCTAGTTGAAGTGTGCTTATGTACTCCTTCCTAATTGCATACCCTTCTCTCTGGGCCAAAAGTAACCACTATACTGAACTTGGTCTTTATCCTTCCCTTGCATCTCTTTAGACTTTTACAAGAATAAAATTATCTCCTTTATAATGGCTGCATAGCATTTCAATCTAAGGATATGCTATACTTTATTTACTCAATCCCCTATTGGAGGACTCTTAGGTCAGTTCCATTTTTTTGGCATTATAGACAATGCTGTGGTGGGTATGTCTTTTTGCGCACTTACAAAGAGGTATTTTGTGTTCTTCATCTTGGGCCAATCAGACCTGAGTGAAAGAGGGAGGGGGTTAGAACAATTTATCTCTTACACTATTTGAAAACAGACCATTGCTTCTAAAGATAAATTTATAAGCCAAGGGCAAAGGGGTCCATGAATTCTGATCAGAGTGCACTATAATTTGGACTCATTTATTTCACCATTTACTTGAGCGCTTTGATTGCTGATACAGGTTGAAAGGTTTATTCTTTTAGGTAATGATGCATTTCTAAGAGAATAAATGGCAGTGCTTGAAATGGGCACTTTAAACGTGTGTGGTGTACATGCAGCAGATATTAATGAATGCAGTAAATGAAAAGTTAGTTAGTGGAAGAAATGATCGGGCCCACGTTGATGACAGAATTCCGAAGGAGCTTACAAGGGGGAAAAGAAAGGGCTCACAAGAGAAAAACTAAGCTGAAGTGTTTATATTCCTAACTAGCATTTAAGTGACAGTATAACATTCAGACAAAAAATAAGAAAAAAAATATCACCAGCATTTTTTTTTTTTGCAGTCTGTCTTATTTTGGCTGAAATACTGAAGGAAATAAAAGGGATTGAACCTTAGCTCAATTATCTGGGAGAAATTTTTAAAAAATTATGGACAGGATGTGTAACAGCAAGTTCATTTTTCTCCAATCCGCCACAATTCATTTATTTCATTCCACAGAACACCATTTTATACCTAAGAATGAATAAACAACAGTTATACAGGGAGTTCACAAGAAATTCTCTTAGCACCACTAGATGATTAGCAAATGAAATCCAAAAGGAGAAATACATGAATGGAGGAAGAACAGATTAATCCAAAACATCAGATAAAGTACAGCTCTAGCTTTCATGGATTCAACAGTCACTGTTCCAACTATTTGTAATAAATCATGGAGGTCAATGATACGGAGGAATTTGCCTTTTTGTTGAGGTGAACATTTGAAAATTGGGCCCTGCAAGGCTGGTGTGTGGAATCAAGCGATTAGGGAGTGCACATAGGCCACCACTCGAACCTTGTATCTCTTTGCAATGGTATTGGTTACTCTTTGTCACTGTGCATAAAAGTATTCCTCTGTAGACCCAGGTAAGTGCAAGGTAACTGTATAGCGCAGTGGTGGAGAATGTGGAGTCATGCTACTTGGGTTTGAATCCCCCTTCTAGGTGCATAAATTATCCAGCCCTTATGTGTCTTAATTTCCTCATCCATAAAATGGGATAATCCTTTTAAAGTGCCCACTTCAAAGGTTTATTGGGAGAAATTACATGAGTTAATACATGCATCTCACTTGGTATAGTGCCTGGCACACAGGAAGTGCAGAAAAACATTATATATCTTTATAGTAACATAAAGTGTAATTTGTTTTAGTTGTATTATAAATTACTTCAGTCCCATATTTATGGAATCATTACTTCATTTTATGGAGAAAATCATATGCTCAAGTATTATTCACATATTTGGGTCTCTAGACATCTCCCTGGTAAATGCCCATGGTCTGCCATCAACAAAAAATCATTATCATTTGGGGCCGGCCCCGTGGCCAAGTGGTTAAGTTCACGTGCTCTGCTTTGGTGGCCCAGGGTTTCACCAGTTCAAATCCTGGGCGCAGACATGGCACTGCTCATCAACCCATGCTGAGGTGGCATCCCACATGCCCCAACTAGAAGGACCCACAACTAAAAATACACAACTATGTACCAGGGGGCTTTGGGAGAAAAAGGAAAAATAAAATCTTTAAAAAAAAATCATCATTTGAATTTTTAAAATTTTCTTGGTGTAGGAAAAATGGGTAAATTTATGTTTTGTAGTTTATTTGAGGTTCATATATTAAAAACTTCATTAACCAGAACACTGCTATTGGGGAGACCTGGTGAATGAAATTTTCTGCTTCCCTAAGATTGAAATTAGAATATCCACTTGGTCAATAGAACATCCAGTTGAAGTCAGTAGAGTAATAGACTTTCAGAGATAGAAGAAACCTTGAAAACCATCTGGTTCAGCCTCTCACCCAATGGAGCAATGGCGTCTCTGCTCAAACGCCTCTAGTGGTGAGCACTTCCTAGCTCAGACGAGGCTCCGGAAGTAGCTTGCTCCATGGTGGGACAGTTTAAGTTGATAGAAAATTCTTTTTTTTTGGCTGCTATCTTTCATGAGAACTTCTCTCCCCTCCAATCCTACTTCTGCCTTCTGCTTGAATTGGGCAGTCTCTCCTCTCTGCTTCCATTTCTCCACTGTAGGTAGCACTGATTATATTGCTTTGTAATGGTCATCCCCAGTGCAATCTGGGCTCCTTGAGAGTAGGGATATGTCTTTTTTCTCTCTGCATCCCCAGTGTCTGGCATAATGCCTGGCATTTAGGAAACTCTCACTATGTATCTGTGGAAGGAATGAATGTTAAAAAATTGCTGTTCCAACCACTAGTCCTAATTCTGCCCTCTGAATTGATACAGAATAAAATATGCTCTGTTTTCCAAGTGATGTACAGCCTGAAGACTACTATCATCATGTCACCTATTAATTGTCTTGTTTATAGGCTAAACGTTTTAAGGGCCTTCGTTTTTTACTTTTATGACTCATATTCCATTTATCCCTCTCTCCTCTGGCCACCATCTTCTAGATTTTTTTTTATGTTTTCAAAGCCCCTCCTAAAATGTGGCCCTCAGAATTGACCACAATATGGTTGATATAGTGGCATTAGCACAAAGGACAATGAGACTATCTCTTGTCATGATCTGGACACGAGCACAATTTTTCACTTTGACATGATTTAACAGACATATATAGATACGTTGATAGGCAAGAATTAACTGCATTAACAAAACAGACCAATAAATTGGAAGCATAATTGTCAACAGTGGCATAATCTGCTAAGTCACTTATGGTATTAATTTACTGTCAGATAGCAGACAAAGTATTACAAAATTTGCAAAGAGAATGTTGGTGTCTACGACATCTCTATGCCCTAAATGTGTACAATGTGTTCTGAGTGAATAATTTGAGAGAATAGAATGAAGGAAAGGTCAGGGGAAGACAGTTTTAGGTACTTTGTACCCCATTGTTCCTCAAAAGGGACTCTTGCCCCTTTTACATATTTATTTATTTATGTATTTATTTTTTGGCCACTGTTGCCATCGTGTCTATATTGTCCATTTCCATCACTTTATGTATGAGACTAGCCTTGTACAGACATGTCAAAGAGAGGCTACATTTGACTTTGGGTTCTCAGCCTCTCCCCCTCTTCCCCGATTTCACTGTCCTCCTTCCTCGGAGATCCATCATGTATCCCTTTTTTGGCATCAGTAGTCTTGGTCCTTCTGGAGGTGTTCACTGATATTATAAGTCAAAGGTGTCCTTTAGGGGCTGGAGAAGGTCATCCCTGTGAACAAGACACTAAGAAAGGAAAAAATGGCAAAAGTTTCAAACAAAAATACTTTCCCCTCACTCATTTTTGCCTTCTCTAAGTTTATTGTGGACTATTTATTGCTTAATAATTTGGTCAATTTCTTCTCTAGATCATACCTTTAATTAAGAGAATATCATTAAAAACAACAATCTGCTTTTTATTCTGTTATTTATCTCTCTCTGAAATTTCTGCCTTTGATACAGGTTCAGGTAGCATTGATAGCTGGTACAAATTCAAAAAGTGGCTTTGGGCCTGAACTGAGCACTTGCAGACCCACTGTGTGCCTCCTGTGGGCCCCCCCCCCCCCCAACATTCAGGAGCAAATGTTGCCTCACTGAGTTTCTCAAATACTGGGATATGGACAGGTGACCCTTGCAAGGCAAGGTATTAGGAGGAAAGGAAGCCAGTGATACAACTGAGACCTTTTAACCTCCCCTTCTTTCTTCTCCCTCTTCTTTGCCTTTCCTAGTGTTTAATGACATTGGAAGAGGACAAGGTACTTTTGTGTCCTAGTGAGGTGGGCAGGGAAGGAGAACGGGGTGAAGGCAAGGCCTGGATGGGATGGGCCCATTCTCAAGTTCTTCAACGTGGTTCTAAGTCTCATGTCTATAGAAATTCTTTAAGTTGTGACTCTGACAGTGGAAATTTCAGGCACTTGGTTTGGGCCTGTGAAGGGGAGGATTTTGTGGCTAGAGTGTTGTTCATCCTACAACCTTTCAAGTAGTTCCCTTTCTTATTCAGAGAAGCCTTGAATTTTTCACAACCAGAAGCAGGAGATAGCTGAATTTCTTTAAACCTTATATTTGCATAAGGCTTTCTGGTTGCCAAGGTGATTTTACACACATCATCTCATTTACATCATCACATCATCTCAAGCCCGCAGCAACCCTGTGAGGTAGGCCCAGCAGGTATTATTTGTTCACTGCTTAATCCCCAGCACCTAGAACAGTGTCTGGCACCCAGGTGCTCAAAAAATATTTGTTGAATGAAAGAATAAATCCCCATTTTATAGATGAGGAAATCGAGGGTAGGGGAGGGTAAGCACAGCAGCAATGCCAAGAGATGCCACAGGAGGCTTTAGCCTACCCTCTCATTGTCATCAATCCACCACAAACAAACAAGTCTGGGAAAAACTGTGTGCTTGCTTTGCAAACATAGTCTCCAGATAAGTCCCAACCAGAATGCCACCCTGAAGGGCCTCCTGTATAGAAATTCGGAGATTGCTGCTGGCTCAATAACTTGTCCCAGGTCACACAGCTCATGAGGAACAAAGCTGAGAGCCTGTCCAAGTCTGCTGAATTCAAGGCTACAGACAGACTTCTCCCACTACAAGCCCAGCCTCTTCAGCTCTAACACTGACATCCTTTTTGGTAAAAGAGAGCAGCTCACCTTCAAAAACATTTTTTAATTTCTTATTCAAGCTGTTTCTTTTTTAAAATCAAGGTAAATTGTAAATTAACCCCAATCCCTTCCCATTAAGGCACTGGAATAAGTGAATGTTCTTGTCACACACTGTAACTCTGTTACAGGCCCCTAGTGTCCACATTTCACACAGGAAGGAATCAGAGCAATTTGAGGCAGAAGACGAAGAACACATCTGGCTTGCCAAATGCAACTGACACATACTTTTCTTCTACATCTGCTTTAAAGAAATCAGTAGCTCTGATGAAGTGCATTTGGATAAAGGAATCATTGAATTTTATAATTTTTTCCCCTAAAGCAAAGGAAATGGTTTCCATTTTGACTTGAAGCAAGGAACACAGGAAATGATTTCATTTCTAAAGCATGACGGAAACCCCAATTTCATTGTCTTTCTTTCCTTCACTTCAGTTTGCACATTTCTAAACGTTCAGACAAGTACTGCTTGTCAGTTTCTTTTTGCCTCAGACAATCAGCAACTGCCGTGTGACTATGTATTGGTGAAAGCAGGGGGAAGAAGGGGAAAGAAATACTGGCTTCTATTCTGAGTTTTTCTGTTGGTGTGATACCATCCTGGCTGAGTTATTTTGGGGGCTAGGCTTTTAGATAACTTCAGTGGAGTTGGAGGTCACCTTTTGCCTGGACATCGAGTTTTGTTCTCAAACCTTAGGTACTCATTCCAAATGCCTTTGCTTAACATTTTCACACTGTGCTTGAAAGTCCAGGGACAGGTTTCCTTCCACCTCAAAGAGTACTATTTCAGATGTTTCCTTTCTAAAGGTGCAGGTGACAACCCAGATAAGTTTTCAGTGACCTTTCTAGTATCCCTCTCTGGCATGCAAAATCCGATTACTATTCTGATTTGTCTTCTGCTTCTCTTGCCAAGTCAGACTAAGAATATTCCAATGGGTTGAAAGTAGCATCAATGGCAATATGACTTTGAAAGCCAGTCAACAAACTCTTGGAGAAAATGGTTCTGAGGTCTTATTGCTCTATTCTGGGGAAATAGAGGAAGGGACACAGTATCCTCTACCCCTGTGGCTCTCAATGAGCAATGATTTTTCCACCTAGGAGACATTTGGCAACATCTGGAGACATTTTCTTATTATTACAAATTGGGGAGAGGAGTGCTACTGGTATCTAGTGGATAGAAGCCAGGGATGCTGCTAAACACCCTACAGTGCACAAGACATCCCCACAACCAACAGTGATCTGGCCCCAAATGTCAGTAGTGACACAGTTGAGAAGCTCTGCTTTATGGGCTTTGGTGGAGCCACCAATAAGTGGGCAAAACAATAATAATTAACATTTAATTGAGCCCATGCTTCGTTCCAGGCTCTGTTTTAGGTGTGTTACATGTGTTAACTCATGTAATACAACTCTATGAAATAGATTATATTATTATCCCATTTTAAAAGTGCAGAAACAGATGCACAGAGAAGTTAAGTAACTTGCCCAAGGCCATACAGCTAGTAGGTAGTGAAGTTGGGAACTTACTCATGCAGCTTCCAGAGTCTGTGCTTGCAAACAGTACACTGCTCTCAGGTGGGTTAAGGATGGTTGGAAATCATATGCTAGAGCTGGACCAAGTCCACGTAAATTCTGCTTGAAATGGTGTCTATACTTTAGCATAACTACAAGGGGCATGATATTTCTATTATTCTGTCCCTGAAATGTGAGATTGAAGACCAAGGTGTCTTGCCCTTAACCCACACAAAAGCCCCACTTTTTAAACTTGAAGTCAACGAATTATTTTTTTCTCTTTACTTTCAGAATGAAAATGCATAAATATGGACTACCTAGGGCTGTTATCAAGCAAGACTGAATCAACTTTTATTGTTTCTGATACTCTTCATTTTTCACTCCCCCACCTGGGCAGTCCCACCTCTTCCCCATTTGCCTTACCAGGTACGAGATGCCTTCCCCCACTCCACCCTGCTCACAGAAGAGGATTGGAAACATTCCCACTGAGGAATAAAGGATGGAAAACAACCTACAGTGTGATCCCCTTGCGAGAGAACTTGCATTTCAGCAAAGATCAAAACATAGCTAAGGCATATCATAGCCTATCATACATAGCCTAATAGTGGACATATCAACTGGTTAAGGGAGAGGTGTGAGCATGTACTGAAAAGCTGACTTTGCTAACTACATCCCCTCACCTGAAATTGCAGAATCTATTTTCAGTACAGAGAACGGGCCACAGAGAAAGTGTGCCTGCCACGCTCTTTTACTACTAACTAGAGAAAAGCCTCAAATTCTCTGACTCCCAAGCAATGTATTGCCTCCAAATCAGCCATCACTATTGAACACTCTAGGGTCATTTCCCTCAGCTTGCTAGAGTTCTATTTTTCAATGAAATTTCATCTGCAGCAATCCAGAGCCTATTGCCCTTGACCAATTGAATTTCACTTTCTAATTGTATTTTTATTTTCTATAACTAAGATATTTAAAAGAGAAGTTCAATACTCTTGTTATCCTTAAATCAAATCATTGTAATGTAGAGGCCAATCCTGACAATCTAGGGCCTAGGAAATGAGAGGAACAAATATTTTTCTATTAAGGAGAAAAATCTATCCTGGAATTATAATATTTTGAGTTTCCTCAGTGGTTGTTTCTTTCAGGTCCTTAGAGCAAGAATTATTTTTATACTAAGGGGAAAAAGCAATGAAAAAAAGAAGCAATTTGCTCAAGGATATCAAGAAAAGCCCACATTTTCCATTTAGTGTTTTTTTGGGAGAGCTAGTTTCCCAAAAGGCGAACTGGAACTAATCTGAAGACTTCTCTTAAAGCCAGCTCATCTGTTCTCCATCTGTAGGCAATATATACCTGGGAAGCTACTGATCACTGTTCCTGTGATTCTGATTTAATTGGCCTGAAGTGGGGCCAACATTTAAAAAAACAGCTTCCTAGGTGATTCTAACATTCAATCTGGGTTTAGAGCAATCAACAAAGATTCTGCAACAGCAACAACTAGCTTCCAGTTATCGTAATAAGTATTGACAACGAGAAGGCTACCATTTATTAATCACTTAAGTGCACCAGGAATGGTGCTTCACACTTTACATACGTTATTGTGAATCCTTAAGATGATCTTGTGAAACAAATATTATCCCCATTTTATTGATGAGGTAACTGATGCTTATAGAAGTTAATTTACTGGTTCAAGATAATACAGCTGGTAAAATTTCTAGCCTTGGCCTCTCTCAACTCTGGACTCATTTAACCAACTGCCTACCAGGCATCTCCATTTGGATATCTCATAGGCATCTCCAACTTAGCATGGCCAAAATGCAACTCTTGATTGTCCCCTACCCCCACTTGTTACTCCTCCAGTGGTCTCCATCAGAGGAAACGATGCTACCCTCCAATTCGTCCAGTTGCTCAGGCCAAAATCCTTGCAGTCATCCTTGACTTCTCTCTTTGGTCTCACATTCCACACCCTGTCAGCATAATCTTCAAAATATATTCAAAATCCAACCACTTCTTACCACCTTCACCATAGTCCAACCTAGTCATTTTTCACCTGAAATATCACACTCATTTCGTAAGTGGTCTCCCTGCTCCTCAACTTTCATGCTCTAGCAGTCTGCACTATCCTTTTACACATAAATTCGGTCATGCCATTCCTCTGCTTAAAGCCCTCAAAATGACTTCCTAGCAAACATAGAATAAAATCCAAAGTCCCCACCAGGGCTTAGAAAGCCCAGCCCAACAGACTCTGGTTTGTCTTCACTGCTCTTATCTCTTACCACTCTTTCCCTCTCTCACTTCACTCCAGCCACACAGGCCTTCATCCTTAAACCTATCAACTACATTCCCATGTCAAGGCCTTTACTCAAGCTGTTGCATCTGGAATGCATTTCTTCCCATCCCACTCCACCTCATGTTAGTATGGGTTGTTCCATCATTTCATTCGGGCGTCTGGTCAAATGTCACCTCAGCAGAGCAGCCTTCGTCAATCAGCTGAGATGCAATAGCACTCCCAACATTTTGTCTTGTTGTTTTTTTCATTTCGCTTAACACCAACTGAAACATACATGTTATTTATGTATTTGTTTATTTTTTGTCTCACCCACTACTATGAGCACAAGGCCTTTGTTTTGTTTGAGCACTTAAAACAAGGGCTGTCACATAGAATGTAGTCAATAAAAATGAACTGAATGAATAAATGAATGGTATAACTGAGATCTAAACCAGATCATATGATACCAAAGTCTGTATTCTTAATTGCATTGTCATCGTCTCTCCCAACCCCTTTCACAGCTTAGTAAGATGATAATTCCTAGCTTGCGTAGATGCCAAGTAGCAGAATTAGTACTGAAATCTAAGTCCCTTGGCTTCCAAAACCTGTGCTTTTTATACTACTCCACACTACCTCCCAGTGGAGAAATTGCTAGTGACACCATTGACCAAAATGCCAGTGAATTGATTGAGGTTTACTACTTTGACCTGTCGTTTCAACATGATTTTATGTAGCTTTAATCTCCCTTGGTTTAGCTTTGAAGCCTGTGAAATAAGGCATCAATATAATATAATCAATATAATACTCCACTAGTCTGTCATAAGGCCCTAAATTCCACCATTAGAGATCATGCCTTCTGTTTCACTTAGACAAATTACTTAAATTTCTCTAAGACTCTCATAACTATCTCTGAAAAGAAGATAGAATATTAAATGAGATAATTTACATAAAGCACCAAGAACAGTGCCTGGCATGTAGTAAATCCCCAATAAATTAGACTATGCCATCATGGCAAGTGGGAGGATAACATAACCCATATCCACCACCTTTATATGGTTTGGTTTCTTGGAGACTTTGCACGAGAGGAATACTGGAAGGAAGGGGAATCAAGATAGGTCTTGCGGAGGGCAGGCAAGATGGGATGCCACCCTGATAAGTCAGGGGGCACATGAGGGCATGGGCACATGTGGGTGGTAAGAAGGATGGTGCCAGGTTATTTGCTGTCAGTGCTACTGAGCCACAGACTAGAACCAAAGCTAACTCACTAGATGCTTAGCAAAGAATACCTTATAGGGCCAATTGGAGCCACTAAAATGTTCAATTTCAATATATTCACATTTCACCTTCTGTGGCTCTCAATTTTGAACAGTTGGGTTTAGATTTAAGTCTTTTCCTTCTTGCTGTGTTAGAAGCATTCCGGTAACTATTATTTCTAAAGGCGCTATGCTGATTAAAAAAAGAGTGGCTGGCTGGGGTTTTGTCTGGCAAACACACTGACTGTGAAAGCTGCAGGAAAATTGATTTTCTGGCATTTATTTGTCCTGGCACAAACTCTGTGGCTTGGAAGCTCAAGTTACAGAATTTTCTGGTAATGCAACACGTGGAGGTGACTTCACAAAACGATTAGGTTTCATTAATCTTCACCACTGGGGGCCAAGGCAATGGTCTTTATATGCAAAACAGCAGATAAAACTACTAATTTTCTGTTATTTCATTTAGAGAAGTAGTCAGATAGCCTCTTAGTTTGATGCCCACACTCAAACACCAATCAACATATTTCTTATACCCCCATTCTTCATGCTCATACCTTAAACCCAATCTGTCTTTATTCTGCATTGGCCAGCATGAACACTGTGGAGAAGCCACCCAGTCACCAATGTTCTGCAACAGGCTCGCCTGTCCATGGTGAAATTTGCAGTTGTGTGTTTTCTTTTGTTGCATAGAACAGTGGTTAAGAGCATAGGTTCTGAATTTATGAAGACCTGGCTTTGGTACTTATTACTGTGCGACTTTGGGCAAAACATTTAACCTCACTGAGTCTCAATTTCCTCACCTGAAAAATGGGGATAGTAATAGGACTCACCTCACAGTGTTCTCGCAATGATGAAATGAGAGATTGCTTATAACGAATTTAGCATAACTCTTGAAAACATAGTAAGCACTTAGTGAGTTTCCCTTCCATTCAATAGTTGTATCAGGCAATGTAGTAGATGCTGTAGGGGATGGAGATGTGAAAGGCATGGTCCTTATGCTCAAGAAGCTAAAGGAACTAACAGTTGGAAGCACTGCTCAATAGAAGTTTCTGAAATATTCTATGTCTGTGCTGTCCAATACAGTAGCTTCTAGCCACACATGTCTGTTGAGCACTTGAAATGTGCCTAGTGCCACTGAGAAACTGAATTTTAAATTTAATTTTAGTTAATTTAAGTGTAAATAGTCACATGTGGCTAGTGGGTACCATATTGGATAGTGCAGGCTCCCAGCTTAAGTAAAGGAGAAGGCAGAGAGGTATTAAAAGACAACGAAAAGGCACCAAAAACTACCTTGTCTACTTCACAATATTGTTCTTGTTTGCCCTAATGATGTAAGTGATGGCTGCATCAAATGAGTCTTGCTTGTACCAGTTAGGGGTTGGCTATAGCCTAGTTTGAGGGGCAAAAGAGGAGGAGGCATAACTCCTATCCTATTCAGGGTTAATCTGTAGCTCTTGAATAGCTCGCCCAGTCTGTGTTTGTGGACGGCCTCTCTAGAGAAAGGTAAACTGTATTATTTTTCATGGGCAAAAATCCCTTGGGCATATGCAGGAACTGTTTCCTTTAAATTTATCCTATTTGTATAAAATTGAAAAGAAATGAACTCTTGGGTTTAGGTATGCCATGAGAGAATATTCTTGTTACTGCTGTCCGAGAACTATACTTTCCTTCAAAAGAGCAGATCATTATACAAGGAAATATTTGTGCAAAAAAAATAGAGTATGGTCTCTAAATTTCCACTTAGCCCGATTTTCCCTTTCTGGCTCTGCGAGTTGCTACATTAAGTTGTTTGGACCACCTCTCTCTGATGTTCCTTTCCAAGGGAAGAATTCCAACAGAGGTGGGCAGGCAGATGACAACATTCATGACTTCTCCCAGTTTAAAAAAAAATGGTTCATCCCTGTATCAGCTCTGATAGATAGGTTCAAGAATTGAGTATAATCAAAACTGAAAGTGGTAGAATCTCCAGAGATGCTTTCCTCTAAAAATTCCAAATAGCTTTGTCAAATACTCATTCCAAATGTCTTTGCCTAGCATTTTCAATCTGTGTTACAATTACATTAAGGTCACAAATGTAAATTTGCCTTTTCTGAGTCACCAAAGGGAGGACAGGATCAGCATTTCACATAGAGGTAAGCCTGGAGGAATTAGGCTGAATGTTAATAGTCGTTCAGCTCGGTCACTGTCATACGGTGACCAGGGGCTTGAACCAAGCTGCGTGAAAAGACCCACACTGAAATGACTGCTGTCAAATTGCAGATTTGCAAATTAAACCCCATAAGAAATGAAAAACCAGGAAACGGAATCGTGACCTGAAGCAAAGTTGTTGTTGTTATTTTTAAAGAATCATCTAGAAAACTGGGTTGTTTTATATTCAGGCCTGTGTATTTATTGCCACCATTTAACAGAAGCAAAACCAAAGTATGAAAACTCTCTGAAGTAAACCTAACCAAGCCATTATTTCATTTGACTTGAGTTTCTGATGGATATAGTTATCATCTCTACTCAGTAAAGATCAATAGTCAAACTGCAGAAGGAAGCCATGTTGAATCCTAAAGGATTTAGAAGAGTCAAGGGAACCTGAAAGCTCGTGCATTTCCAAATTTCATGTATTTCTAGTACCTGTGAAACCTGTGGGCTGTGGGATAATTTATTAGCAGTCATTGGTTTGAAATGCATTTCCCTTATCACCAAAGAAATGCAGTAACTTGAAAAACAAGCCCTCTCTATCTCAGGCAAGACCATTATTACCTGTTGCTATTCCAGAAAAGTGGAGTAGGCCAATGACACTTTTTAAAAAAAGTTATGTATTTTTCCCTTAAGACTCTCTTGCTTGCTTCTGTTCCAATTCTGATCAACCAATGGCAGCCCTTTGTCAGCTGGAATGCTCACTGCCCATTACCTCCCACCCTCCGTTCCCACCAGTGTGCCACTAACAGTAGTTAACGCAACAAATTAAAGAATGCCTATGCAGACTCGTAAGTTTTTCAAAGCCCATTAGGATAATCTGTGACTAAGAGTTATCTGGTTTTCTTTTTCATAATTAAGTGTCTTGTTTCTATTAACCCAAGATTTTAAAAATCGTTTGCAAATTTTAATTTCCATCAGACTGACTTTTCCTTCACGGTCCCACATATAAAGACAACAGTATATTTAATTAAGAACCCTCCTAGGCCATCATCTCTCCTTTAGGCCTGCTTTCTTTACCTTCTGCCTCAAATTGCTTGTCAGTGTGGTGGAGAAAGTGGATTTCCTCCCCCCTTCTCCACCTAATGGTAATCTACATTTCTACTGATTTCTATCCAGGTCATTCATTATCCACTCACTGAAAAGTATGGTATTAATGAGAAGCAGGTAGGAGTCATGCTGTCCTCCCCGGGTTTAAATGAATCTTTAAGATGGTACAATCAAACAGATATGCAAAACAGGCCATTAATGCAACCTTAAGTTTAAAAATTTAAACACAAAATCAGGGAATGCAGAACTTTTTAAGTTTTTCTTCGTTTCAGTCTTGGCAACATGGGACAGGCTGAATATATAGTACAGTGTTAGGAAGACATGGATCCAAACGTATTGAAAAAATGACTGATGGTTGTAAGGGAGACTCCAAGATTAGCTAACAGACTTCTGGAATGCTATAACCATACCTAGGTAGATTGGCTCAGTCTCAGTATGTTTTTTGATGCTTTGAGCCTTCCTTTCCCTGGTTTGTGCTGCTTTGCCCAGATAAGAGTATGCCTTCCATCACGTAACAGATGAATTCCTAGAAAAAGCTGTGCCAAGAATTAGATTCATTTTTGAAAATCAAATTTTATTTCTCTATTGATGCATGGGCTGTTTTATGTTTATTTCTAAAAGCCCTCGTCTTAGGTTTCTCTGGCAAGCAATTAATGATCTGTAAACACCAAAATGCACTAGGGAATCTCTGTTTTCCAGGGAAGAATACATTTCTAATGTGAGTAATTACTATTTATTGCTTTTATCAGTTGTGAAATTTCTGATATATGGATTACTTAAGGTAGGGTCCAGCTGTGTTATGTAGCCAAAGGTTTTGGAAGGAAAGGGAAGCCTTAAAGATAACAAATGTTTTTCTTTTTTGAGGAAGATTAGCCCTGAGCTAACTACTGCCAATCCTCCTCCTTTTGCTGAGGAAGACTGGCCCTGAGCTAAGATCCGTGCCCATTTTCCTCCATTTTATACGTGGGATGCCTACCACAGCATGGCTTGCCAAGTGGCACTATGTCCGCACCCGGGACCTGAACTGGCGAACCCCAGGCTGCCGAGAAGCAGAACATGCGCACTTAACTACTGCGCCACCAGGCTGGCCTGGATAAAAAATGGTTTTAACTAGTCCTTGTTAATCTCTGGACTGGCAGAAGGGCAAGCCCAGTAATTGCTGGGAAGACAAAAAAGGCAGTACACAAAGTGAATAAAGACAGGAGGTCCTGGTGCAATGGATACTGTGCCGCATCCCCTAAGTGCCATTGGCCACTGGAAGAGGTATCCATGGTAACAGCAAGGGTCCCAGTGGAACAGAGTGGAAAAAGATCAGACACAAGCCTTACAAAAACCAATCTGGTCTCCATAGAAGAGAGAAAAATTACTGTTCAGTAAGAGGGAGAGTGGAGGTTTTTTTCTGTAGTAATTGAGATCCACACTTTTGTTTGAATAGTGATGGTACCCCGAAGGAGGTTAGGAAGAAGGATGGTCCTCTTAAGTATTCATCAGCATTGCAAATAATTTGTGGTGGGAATACGCTACCTACCTTGTTAACGGTTCCCCACATCAGCTTACCTTATGTCTGAGTCTTAGCACTGCCCACAGCTTACACTGAATAGAAAATTGACCAACTGCCTCTCAACTGACGGCGTGGATGAAGGCTGGGCAACCTGGCCTCTGGGCTGGAAAGCATGTTTCTCCTGTTTGGGAAGCGGAATGTTCCTACTACCACCCTGGTGCATCACACTTGTAATGCTTTTACATTGCATGTAAAAATGGCAATGGCAGTGTAGAATTAACAAAAGGGAGAAAGAGGGAGAAAAGATCACAGCAATCTCAGTTCTTTCTTTAAAACTTAAAGAGCCAGCACTTCAGCCTGGTTACAAATGTCCATTATACCACTCTTGTCTAGAAAGATGGGCCCTCAATAACCCTTCTTGGTAGAGATACTAAAAGGAGGGGTCCAGCTTAAATTCCCCTCACTGATAACCTCCACTTACTCCCAGGAGGCTTCACCCTGCCATACAGGTACTTGGGGCTGTCCACTCAACAAGTCTCCTATGTGGGGAAGGTCAAACCCCTGGTGTCCCTAAGGCCTCTGTAAGAAACAAATGTAATTGCATTGGTTTCCCAATGCCCAGACCCAGCAGGTAAAACAGGAATAGGGAACAGTTGTAAGGAATAGGGAGTGGTACATTAGAAAAGTGCTTCTGGCCAAAGGGCAGGAGTTTCCTGGCTCCTGGTCCGTCTTTTCCTTCTGTAAGAGTTTTAAAATATGTTCCTCTTCCTGATAGGACTTACATTCTCCTAATTCTGAGCCTTTCCTGGTGACCGGCTTCATGTCTACCCAGCTAATGTCCTCTAGGTTGGGAACTTCGAGGCAAGAGCCTCCCTGAAGCCTCTGAAAAGCAACAACAGTATAGAGCTGCCTCATAATAAAAGGCATGGAAAAGGACCCAGAGGGAGGGAGGTGAGGGGTAATGTGGTTAGTAGGAGAGTGCTTTGGCTAACAGACAAGGTTTCAAAGCTCTTGTTACAATTTCTCATTCTGCCCCTTTTCATTTTGAAGGACATTTCTCTTGCTCATAGCTTTGAACCACATTTTAATACTTGAACTTCCCCATGTGAAGGCCAGCTCTTCTGTTTGTCTACCTACTGTCCTCTAGACTGGGGGATTTTGAAGCTTGGGATTCCCTTAAGCTTCTGTGAAAACACCAATACAGCAGCCCTGACCACCTGAGATCCTGCAGGTTAAATGGGAGAAAAAGGTAGGGGGTGCTGGTTGGAGAGTTTCTGTCGTGTTGGCAGAAGAGTTCAAGCTCCTGAGAAATCTCTTTTTTCTGTTCCATTGTTTTCTTGCTCTTTCTGAAATGTCTTGCACCCCTACTTCTTTCCAGATTCTATTGCTTTTGTTTTCCCATGCTGTCTAGCATCTAGGGATGTTCACCAATATTCTTCCAGGTAGGGAAATTTGAGGAAAGAGGTTCTCTAAAGCCTCTCTGAAAGCACTAATATAGCAGCCCTGACCACCCAAGACTCAGGAGGTAAAAGAAGGAAAGAGAAAAGGAGGTAAAGGACAGCTCAAGGAAAGCAGGAGAGCGCCTCTCTCTCCAGGGTAGGAGTTTCTAGTTCCTGGTCCATCTTCTAATTCTGTCCCATTTTTTCCTAAGAAATTTCTTTTACTCAGAGCCTTTACCTAGGTAATTTGTTGTTAGTGCCCTGGAGTCGATTCTGACTCGTAGCAACCCTGTGTACAGCACAGCAGAACCCTGCCCAGACTTTTTGTGCCATCCTCTCCTCTTCCGGTGCTATATCAGATAATGCTTCACTGCTCTTTATAATTTTTAAAATTACTCTTCAAATATTTGAAGACAATCCTAATATATTGTACTGCGGTATATTTTCTTCAGGCTAGTCTCAATTCTTGTGATGTGGGAAATAATTTTGTAAAAAATTGTAGACCAGTCCCTGTAGGTCAGTTCTTTGGGCAATTCCAGATAGGAATGTTTTAAGACAAGATCAACAAAGAACTATAAGACGGCATGGTAGCCCTCTTGACGTCAACTCTAAAAATCTGGAAATGTCCTTCAAGAACCTGTCCCTAACCTTTAATAACTTTCTCTGGATCTGTATTGCATGAATTTATCCAAGCCTCCTTGAATTTATTCATGTTTCTCCTCAATCATTGACCACACTATTCTCAACTTTCTTGTTTGCACAATTGGTTGAAACCCCAGGCCAAGAAAATGAAACAAAAGTGTTCTTCAGGATCTGGCCAATGGGGCGGTTTACTCCCTGAAGCTTTCATATATAATAAACCTCAATTACTTGTTAATAACAATTACCCAAATTGTGATGGTGGGGGTGTGTGTGTGTGTGTCTGGAGGAAAGGCGCAGGATACAAATATTTGGAAATCCAACCCCAAAATTCTGTACAAAGGGGCTTTAATATGATTCTCTTCATGATTACCCCATTCATACTACCACATTCAGGAAAGGGGCTGTTTATTTTGGCTGAACTAATGTCTAATATAGCGGGGTTGTTTTTAAATCTGGAAGGTTGGTAATGAAATCTTCTTTCATTTGCTATTATTTACCAAAGCATAGATGGATTTTGCTTTTCAAAATTGGTTCCTCAAACTCATTTAAAAGGAAGCAAAGTAAATCTATGGAGAGTCTCTTTTTAATGAACCTCATCTTCATATGCAAAATAAGAATTATGGAGTTAGAAATAAGACAGTGCTCAGAGCACCTCGGTCTGAAGCAATGATTTCCAGTTTACCTTTTATAGTCTATATATTGATTTCTATGATGATGCTATTGTTTCAGAGCAATAAATTTTTTCTTGGAAACTATTTTTTCCATCTTAAACTCCCTCCCCTGCAAACATATATACATATACTACTTTGTGGAAACAAATTTCAGTGTGAACCCTATAGAGAACTAACAGTTCCTCAGTCAACATGATATAAAGCCATGGTCTTCTTTATTTGTTATTATTATTTTTTTGGTCACAAATATATTCTTACATACCCCTTGAACTATTTTTGAATTCTCTTTTCTCTCCAAATATTTTTAAAATGCCCCTTTCTCCAGAGACCTTTCCTGATTAACTCACATGACTCTTTTATTGTGTGCATACTGGACCCAGGGATCTGGATGGCATCTCCTATTTATTCCCAAAGTGTCTAGGGCAGGGTTCTTTACCCAATGGTGTGAAAAATCAATGTTACTGAACGATACGAGAAATAGTCTGTAACCCAGACCAGAGACTCAAAGAAAATAAAATTGAAAGTCAAATAAATCAGGCTGTGAACACATAAGAATTTTCATAGAACTGGGAAGTAAGACTCTGTTGTGGAATTCAGGTTTCTTTAGGCAAAGCAGCTAACCACCTCCAAGAACATGTTCATTAGGGCATCAGGGAGTGTGCAGATAGATCAGTTTTGGGGATAACATACAGACAGACGCCTACAATCAAACTGGAGAGAAATGCAATAGATCATCTCTATCCAAGCCCCTCCCTTCAGACAGGTAACATTCTAAACCATTTAGAACAGGAGGGTGATGGGTTTCATTTTATCATCCATCACCTGCATTCTAGTGCAATCTTGCTTGGGCACCAGAGTTGCAGCCCAAATACAGAAAGAGGAAGCATGCTCCCCTAAGATTTCGCTACAAGCTGGAATCACTAGCTAAAATATCCAGGACTCTCTGTACATATGTGTGGTATAAACAGGACTTTATGTCTTTTTCAACACACACATACACATACATTCTTCTCAACTTCAGTCATGTATCAAGATGAAACTTTATGATATTAACTAAAGTTCTGTCCCCAACACCAGTTACCTAGAGACCCTCTTCCTATTGGAACAGAGGCATCTATGGCCTAAGAGATTAGGATTGCTTGAGCAGGAATAAGAAAAAAACAGAACAGAAAATGCCCTCATCTTTTGTTTCAAAATAGACTTGAAAAAAGTTATAGCAGATAAACATAAAATTACCATACTATCTAGCAATTCCACACCCAGGTATATAGCAAAAAGAATTGAAAGCAGGGATTGAAACAGATGTTTGTACACCAATGTTCATTGCAGCATTATTTACAATAGCCAAAAGATGTAAACAACCCAAGCATCCATTAAAAGATGAATGGACAAGCAAAATGTGGTATATTTATATACGCAATGATATATTAATTCAGCCATAAAAAGGAATGAAGTTCTGACACATGCTACAATATGGATGAACCCTGAAGACATTGTGCTAAATGAAATAAGCCAGACATAAAAAGACAAATATTGTACGATTTCATTCAGATTCATAGAGACAAAAAGCAGAATAACGGTGTTACCAGGGGCTGTGGAAGTGGGGGGAGGGCAGTTGTTGATGAATGGTTACAGAGTTTCTGTTTGAGGTCATGAAAGTGTTTTCGAAATAGACAGTGGCGATGGTTGCACAACATTGTGAATGTAATTAATGCCACTGAATTGCATACTTAAAAATGGTTAAAATGGCAAATTTTATGTAATATATATTTTATTATAATTTAAAAAATTAATGTAATATACCAAACCCCATTGAATTGTACATTTCAAATAGGTGAATTGTATGATATGTGAATTGTATGTCAATAAAATTGTTTTTAAAAGTTATAGCAGAGACAACATCATCTCGAAAGCAAAGTTTTAGATTAGTAAGAGCCAGGCTTTTTGAGAAAAAAAGAAAAGTTTTTGTTTTAAAATTCTAAGGCCTAAGTATAACAAGGGAAATGTGAATTTTGTGCCATACTCAATAAATTGGAAAGCAGATGGATAAAGAGCCAGACTAATTACCCCTGGAGGCCAGATAAACGCTGAGGCAGAGAGGAATGTAAAGTCAGAAGTAGATATAAATCTATGAGAAAGGTCTCTGTGCCCTGCCCTCCCTACCCCAGCTCTCCAAAAGGGAGAGGTATGATGGGACTCCTAGCTAGATTTGAGGATCCCAGGGCTAAAGGAATGAAGCCTCACTTCCCAGGGTATCGCATAGGGATGATGAATCTAAGAGAAGAGCCTACACCTAGCTTGGTACTGGTGTGGTAGAATAGCAATGGCTACATGAGGCCTCTAGGAGGAAGGAGCTGGGAGAAGTCTGAGTGTCCCCAGGCTGGTAGAAGGAGAGAAACTGACTTTTCCAGTAGCCCTACAATGAAAGAGAGAGAGAGAGACAGAGAGGCAGACAGACAGACAGACAGACAGACACACACACACACACACACACACACACACACAGAATGAACCAGAATAAATGCAGAGTCAGGTCTGCAGAGGTCTTGTGCCTGGATCAGGGGATGCTGCAGCAAATGTTACTGAAGCTTTGGATGGTTACAGCTCAGTGGATGCCTGGAAGTGATCATGAGGATTTGGGGTTAGATGGCTGCCCCTGATGCCATGATGCCATGTAAACTCCCTAGAACTTGGATGTCATCCCAGGGAGGAGGGAGTGAGCAATCCTGAAGTGACTAGGAAATCACTAAATTTGCTTGAATTTATCTGGATGTATCTTTTCTGCCATGTGTCAAAAATGAGATGCCAGTTACAGGAAGATAAAGAAAGTTATGTTTTTGCAAAATGGAGTTAGTAACCTGTGAAAATATACCTCTACCATAGAACCATCTTCTAGGAAGACAGCAATAAGACACAGTAAAGGCATGAATTATTAGGGGCTTCTGGACTTTACAATTTTTTTGAGGATTAACCTTAAGACTTCTTATTTCCCCGCTTGGAAGAATTTCCTAACCAGTCCTAGTGTACCTTTTCAGCCTTCGTTACTACAGTTTAACAGGTATCCTCAGATCATTTAAGGAATGTAGGACTTACAGATTTCATTAGTGATCACTGAAGAGGACGGCCAAAAATCTGAGAGTCATCCTTGGTTCTTCCCTTTTGGTCACAAATCCTGTCCAATCCATGAGCAAATTCTGTGACTTTACCTCCAAAATATATCTTAACTCTGAGCACTTTACACAACCTCCATTACTATAACTCTAGTATGGAATTCCATTTTTCAGCCACACTGGTCTTCTTCCTGTCCCTTAAACATGCCAGGATTATTCCTGCCCCCGGACCTTTGCACTTATTATTCCTTCTGTTTGGAATACTCTTCCATCAGATTTTCACTTGGCTAACTCTTCTTACCATTCAGGTCTCTAATTTAATGTTACCTCCTTCAAGAGGCTTTCCCTGAACTCCCTCCCTCCCAAACTCCCAGTTAAAATAGTCTTTGACCCCAAGTCATTCTCTATCATAATGCCCTATAGCACTCACTGGTACCTGAAATTATTTCATACCTCTATTTGTTTACATGTTTATTATTTGTCTCCTTCCCACAGAATGCAAGCTCCTTGAAGGTAGGAGGTTCTGTCATGTTTGCCCTACTGTATCCCTGGTGCCGAACTTGGTAATGATAGACACTCAATATTTATTTACTCACTGTTTAAAAATGTAGAAGATGTTGAAGACTGGAATGAATCTAACCACAGGACATCACCTAGTAGCCTTTTTGAAAAAAAAAACATTCATATCAAGGTTTCATTTATGTGAGTTGCTTTTTCCTTTCAGAAGCAGAGTGCAACCAAGCATTCCAGTTAACTGAATGTTCTTGTTAGTTGACTTCAAGTAAGTTGAAATTTTACTTGATCCTCAGGGTCAAGTTTTTAGACTTTTGCATGGTGATGAAGGAGAATTATAAATAATTAACCTGCGTAGGTTTGCCAGGTGAATTCAAGGAGAGTCTAATTGAACAGATGGACCCCAGTCCTCTAACTGGAAGGCTCTTAGCTGATTTGACTTTGTCAGATAAGAAAAGAAAGTGAAGTCCTGAGATGAGTTCCTCTAGGGAGGGGAGTTTCAGAGTTCTCACAAAGATCTGGGAGTCCTGTGTGATGTTAATTACCCTGGTGTTGTCTGAGAAGAGTTGGCAGCCTCAAAGGGAAGGAGGACTTAACCGCCTTAGGCTTTCTGGGCTGTGAAATGCTCTCATAAGCAAGTAGGTTACCTGGGAGGACTAACGGAGATAGGCTAATGAAATCCATATGGTTGGTTACTTTGGGCAGATGGCCTGCATGGCACCTTGGAAGCACCTGAAGTTTCTAGGTGGTCTTCAAGGGCAGCTCTAAAGTGTACATGATGAAGTTGTTGAATCTGCGGGCCACAAAGGACTGGCTAAAGATAGACTGAGTAGGAGATGAGGTTAGTAGTATTTTATGATAGAGTAGGAAGGGGATCAGGAGGATGGAGGAAGGATATTAGTAAGCTTTCTCTCTCCTTCCAAAGCCAGGAAAGAACCCACCTCTCTTTCACTGACCCAGCAGAGATTATTTTATTTCTCAGAAGCACCCCTCCCTCACGTCTCCACAGAGCCTTCTCTGGACAGTCTTTATGCTTTAGTTGCTCTATTGCTGGGCCCTTTTCCTAAAGTCTGCTGGGATTTGTAGAACCCTTCACACTTTTAAAGAGCTTTTTGTGATATTATCCTCTTACCAACCCCATAGAGAAGGTAGAGCAGAGAATATTCCCCTTGATAGATGAGGAAACTGAGACCAAATGCCCCTTACCCAAAGAAAAACAAGAAAATCATCAGTGGATGTGGAACTAGAAATCATTTTCATTTACTCTCCTGTTCTTTCCAGTTCTATCCACGCCATGACATACCCTTGGCATATCAGAAACTATAACGAGCCATGATTGCTGCATTTGTGGCATTCACTCTAGTTTTATGGATGTCTTCCTTTTCTTTGCCTTCTTGGCTCCTTTTGAGGTTGCCAGAGCATAGAAAAATGTCGTTTAAAAGTGTTTACAGGTTTCCTTTTCTAACTGACCCACCCAAGAGAATAAAAACAAAAATCAACCAGGAGATGATACAGATGCCTTAACATGTGCTGCACTAGAGGCTTGATTCATGCATAACATCCCATGTTTCTGGAATACTCACACCAGAAAGGCATTGAGATGGAATGGAAAGAGAACCCCATCTGGACTTAGAGCATCAACATGTACTCAGAGCTCTGGCTCTTCCTCATTGAGCTGAGTGACGTTTGGCAAGTCATAATGTCATCTTGCCTCAAGTGTTTCTTTTAGGAAGTAATAATACCTGTTCCGGTTATATGACAGGATTGTTGTGTGAATTGAATATTGTAAAACATGAGAATATGTGTTGAAAATTGACAGCCCACTAGATTGTGAGCTCCCAGAGGGTAGGGGTCATTTCTGTTTTATTTATCACCTAGTTGACCTTCCTGCTGGGGTTATGGAGAATCATTAACCCTACTGTTATTCGCCATGAGCACACCCATAGATTGGGACACGCTGGGAGGTAGCTCCATAGAAACAAACACTGTCAGCTACCCTGGACGGCTGATCATCAAGTTCTCTGAGAAGCCTGTATTTTAAGTCAATCTATCCCCCAAAATAACCTCCAAATGCAGTGAAAAAAACCTGCCTAGGTATTTTCATGTGATTCGGCAAAAGACAGAAATTTAATTTTGTTTACAGAGATGGAGCCTCAGTGCTTAGCCTGGAGCTTGACACATAGAACATGCTCAGAAAATAAGAACAGTTAATGAAAGAGTGATGAATAAATAATGGAATCTAGGGTATTATTATTAGTCTGTCTTTGTTGCCACATGTTCTCCTTTCTCTTGTAGACAGATATTAGGTGTGTTGTCAGTTGTGTGGATCGTTGTCAGGTCAACCTCTACGCCCTTGAAGAGTGTCCTTTCTACCCAGATTGAGACTTGCCTGCAAGGAAGACCTATGGAACCACAGATCCCTGACTGCTAAGGGATGGGAAAGGCCCACACCTGTCTGAAGGGATCTTTCCCTCTTCCAGAGGCCTGTTTGGCCAGGCCTCAGCATCTTCACCTTGTACCTGCCGCTCCACATCCAGTCTTTACCTGTAAGTTCTATGAGTCTTTCTGTGTAAAGTATTATATGGCATAGGAAAGCAAGATTTTTTTTGATAAGGCGGAATCAAAACAGCCTTGTCAAAAAAAAAAAATCTTAAAAAAAAATTACCAAGAAGTGTATACAACAAATGTCTCTGACCTACCATTCCTTGGTGTCAACTCATTTCTTGCTGCTGCTATTATGCCTTCCCTACTGTGTGTGGCTTGGCTGTGTCCCCAAACATTTGGTCACATCATATGTGTCTTCCAACTAATTAAATTTGGTTGCAGTTGTCCAGGTATATTGTCTGTCAAGATCTCAAAGTCACCATAGTGCTCAGTGAGAAAATTTTTAACAAAAGAATTTTTACATTTTGATGTGTCTCCTAAGGCTGGGGGATGGGTTAAGGAGTAAGGGAGGTCTACCGTTTACATAGCTCAGTTGTAATGAAGCCTAAAGATTAATGGTTAGTTTTCTTGTCATGTCAAAATGTCAACATGCTCAGCATAGGTGAATTTGTGGAGACATTTCTCTCCTTTTCTCATATATTTCAAAAGCCCTATATTAGATAAACAATAAATGTTGAAATGTGGATTCCAACTGAAAATGCTTGTGTGTGTGTGTGTGTGTGTGTGAAAGAGAGAGAGAGAGAGATTCTGAATGTATAAGCAGAATCTAAATACTATGAGCAGGGACTGCTTCCCAAATCAGTTTGGGGGGTTCTTCTATTTGCCACCTGCATTTAAAACAAATTAAAAATTAAAATGACCGATGACAACAGTAATAGAGTCTAGAGTTGAGACAAAACATTCTCCATGAGTAATTCAACTGTGCTTCATGGGGCTGCAACTCCAAAGACAGGACAGTCCCCTCCGTGGTCTCCAGATAAAGTTCAATTCTTCTGTACTGCCTAGGGTATTGGAGCAAGTCACGTCTCTCCCCACTCCTCTCCTTTTATATTTATTTTCTTAAAGGGGTTTAAATTAGTATTAAACATTTCATTTTAAAAAGGAACCTCTTTTTGTCCCCTGAACTATCTTCAATGGGGATATGGCCAAGTATCTGGAAGAGAAATCAAGCATTGTAGTGGTCTTCTAATATTTCCAGGGGTCTGAAAGCAGAGAGAATTTTGGAATTGCTTTTTCTCCCCAGTGCTACTTTTTAACATGAATCTGTATTGGGTTGAATTTCCAAAACTGAGTGGAGAATGATCGATCATTTTGGTGCAGCTTTCCAAATCATAATGGTGTTTCTCTGAGCAAGGACAATAAAGCTGTAGACATGTTTTTTAGCATGGGTGCCTCCACCTCTGATTGAGACATTTAGTTTTGGAGCTACTGTCTAAGGAAATCGGTTTTCAAGTTAAGAGGGTTGATGGTAATATTTCAGATATCTCTTCAGCTTCATGCACTTCCCTCAGTCCCTCCTTGCTTTTCCTGATGGAACATGTCCCTCTGTCCAGTGACTTTATGTAATTGTAAGATAACAGCTAAGGGTAGCTCAAAAAATGAGAGAAACAAAGGAATCCTTTAAAAATACCATCATTTTAGTGGCAGCCTTACCCAGGATGAGTAAAAATGTCTGCAGGGCAATTCGAAAGAAATTTTATTTTATTTATTTCTCTCTCTTAGTAGAAGAACTAGAGGGTTGGCCCCAGGCTGTTTTATGGTATTACTATTTGGTCCCTGTGGTTTTAGTATGCAGTGAGAATGGGAAGTAACGAGCTCATGTTATGTTTGTAAATGTTGCACGTGATCTTGTTTTATCCTCTAAAGTTCAGAAGGCTTGACATCAGACGTCCCTGATTTTTTTGTGTATGGAGGAGTTACTGTTCTTAAAATTGTCTTGAGATCATTGAGGGTTGAGGGGGAAGTGACCTGCTATGGCAGTCAAGTCCCTGAGTGAGAGATGATGTGTTCCTGCCGGCTGCCTTCTCTGGTCTATGGGGTTCAAGAAGGGGTAGAGGAGAGGACATAGAGAGGATAAATGGCTTGGAGACCAATTGGTTGGCCCCCCTGTATTATATGAATACCAAGCATACCCTTTGTTAGGTTTACATAACTTTTTCGGTACAAGGAGGCTAAAAGAGTTGACTTTTCTATAGTGCTCAGTTCCACTTTTAGATCATCAACTTTAGTGTCCTGCCCTGAAGAACTTACCCACAGAATTCTAATGCTGTTACCAGCAACCAGTTGGAGGGAAAGAAAAAGTGGCATGCAGGAATTAGAAAATGATTTGCACTTCCTTATAGCTAGAAATATCCAGCTCCTTCTCTAATCAGATTTTCAAAACAGCTCCATTTCCATACGAATTACTTATTGGCTATAAAGGTTACCAGGAATTGGTGAGCATTAGAAACTGCAAACCAATTAGAATGTGGCAATAGCATTGCTCAGAATTAAATGTTGATTCAAATTGGCTTTGGTAATAAGATGCTCTTTAATGAAACCATCATCGAATGGATTAGTAGATGCTTTCCTGGTTTTTGACAAAGACACAAAATGAGTGGGGATGGAATCTGGGCATAGAGACAGTGACTGGTCACTCTTTTTTTTTTTTTTTTAGAAGCTTAGCCCTGCGCTAACTACTGCCAATCCTCCTCTTTTTGCTGAGGAAGACTGGCCCTGACTAACATCCATGCCCATCTTCCTCTACTTTCTATGTGGGACGCCTACCACAGCATGGCTTTTGCCAAGTGGTGCCATGTCCGCACCCAGGATCTGAACTGGCGAATCCTGGGCCGCAGAGAAGCAGAATGTGCGAACTTAACCATTGCGCCACGGGGCCAGCCCCATGGTCACACTTTCAAGCCTTTGTGCCAATAAATCTTCCCAGAGAGCCTCCTTTGCCTGCTATTTGGATGAATGGCCTTCGAAAGCTTAATGGGAATTGATGCCATCTATTGATTACCATTTAAAGCACACCTTCCTAATTTCTAATCGTTGTTTAAGGAAAAATGTTTTCCAGTGGAACAAGTATCTCTTATCAGAGAGTTCAAGTCTGGTGTCTTGATAACCTAAGCAACTTGATGCCTATTGGGATGGTGAACATAAGCCCTGTTGAGGTGATACCAAACCAGATTTTCATGGAGCTGATTATTTGCCGACTACTCAACAGATGGAAATCCCAGGTTTCCTAACCTGAAATGTGTGAGTGATTTCATGGGGGCAGGGGACTATTCCCAGATAAACTTCTGGGACTGCCATAGTAGTGAGGGTCAAGGCCAGGTTAGCTGCAGAGGGACTTCATATTATTTTAATGCTTCCAATACTGGGCCCCTCTCCCTGGTTGGGGATTATGACCTGCTTGATAAACAGCGGTAGGGGTAAGACAGGGATATCCTGAGCCAATAAGAATTCTTGGAAGGGTCTGAGAACTTATCTTTTCTCTTTCAGGGAATGAAAACAATTTTTAACTAATTGCTATAATTTCAAGAAACATACTTCGCCTGGTTTCCCATGAAACAGTTGGACAAATCTCATGATAATACATGAAGAAATATGTTTCTTACTGATTTCTTAAAACGGGCTGGTTTAGAACTAACATTTATTTACTCTGGACCTTTGAGGAAAAGTCAGCAGTTATACCTGCCATTCAAAAACTTGATTACCAGTGGGAGAGAGCGACTAAATTTTTCATCTCTACCTACTACACAAGTGGCTTCCGGATCATTGCTAAAACCAGTTACAGTGGTTATAGTAGCAGGCAGTGGTAGCGTATAGAACAGGTCCATTTTCTAATGGAAACCACCATGTTTTCTTGGTTGGGGCAACTGAAAAAACATTTGAGTTCTTAAATACTCTATTGATAGCCTTTCTTATAGTCCAGTTGCTACAGAACAAAGATCTTGATAGTTTATGTTAAAGTGGTTTGGCCCTCATATTATCCTTTTATAATTTTCTGCTTTGACCTCCTTTCATCTTTCCCCTTGACAGTGTTGATACTTTGCTAACTTTTGTTAGTGAACTACTTGCTCTTTCCTTACTAAGATTTGGTCTATCGGGGGATGGAGGGGAGGGAATAAGTCTACTCAAGAAATTAAAGCAATTATCAGCTTCCCTGGAAATTGAATTATCAGCATGTACATGAATACTTGAAACAACTGTAATACATTTCAATAGGAAACTAACGTCTAAAATAGAATATGTAATTTTATAGTCCATCACTCCTCAGAGTCTTAGTCAGAGTCAATTACCTAACTTCTGTGAACTGCTGAGACATAAAATCACTGCTTTTGTAAAAGCTAGAAAGGAGAAAAGATATTATTTAGTTCAATCCCCTCATTATTCAAGTAAGGGGACCGACACCAAAAGAAGTGAAATGACTTGCCCAAGGACAAACAATCACTTTGTGGCAGGGTTGGAATTCAAAGCTGGGAGTTCAAACTTGTGTTCTCGACATACCACTTGTTATGTCGCACATTGAGTCAGTTCTAAAGGAAAATGAATTAGGTCACAAACCAAGTAGAGCTGTATTTATGTTACTCTACTTTGATAACATTCCCATCCTTTCCCAACCCTCCCTTAAAATTACTGTGAATTTGCCTTTGTGAGATGATAAAATAAAAACCAGAAGGCCCAATTAACTGTGAGGCACTTACTCTGAAAAACTCTTTTGTCGAGCCCGAGTCCAGGGTCCCATATGCAATTTCAGTCTGCTTAGCTAAGTCTTCAGCGCTCTCTATGGGAGAAACCATCCTCTCCACAGTCAGGAAAGCAGCAAGATTGGCAGTATAGGAAGAAATTATGATCAGGGTGAAGAACCACCAAACCCCTCCAACAATGCGCCCGGAGAGTGATCTACAAAACAAAACAAAGACCAATCCAGACCCAGAGGGGCCAGGTTTCAGTTCAAGAAATCCTTATCTTTATTTCTGGAAAGAGGAGTGGTTTCAGTGTAGCTGATGAAGAAGAAAAGTAAACATAAGGGAATTAACACATCAAACAAAAGTAACACATTAACAACAATACCCCATGTCATGATGGCATATGATGATGGTACATGCATAATGCTCTTCAGGCCTATACAGGTTTGAAAGCAAGATCTTTTTTTAATTCAGGAAAAAATATCTTTTTTTTTTTTTTTTACCAGCTCCTGCTTACACATAATAATTGTACTTATCAGATTCTCCTCCTATGAGCTTTGCTGGGAACACTGGTGGAAGCCTGCTCTATTTCCTTTAAGGCAAGTGGTTCTCAGCCTTGCCTGTACGTTAGAATCACCAGGGATCATTAAAAAAAATTCTCATGCTCAGGCCCACCCAAGATCAATTAAATCAGAACCTGGGAGGTGGGACCCAGACACATATATTTTCTAAAGCTCGCCAAGTGATTACTATGCACAGCCAAGGTTGAGAACTGCTGATATAAGGTGATGCCATGGGAGAAACACAGAGTCAAAAACCTTTACATATTTGAAGAGAAATGGGTAGGTGCCAATAAATGAGCACTATTTACTGTGAGTTTAATAAATTTAATAAAGACATTGCCATTTTGTGGAGTTGGTCACCAATGAGGCAAGGAGCCATAAAATAATATTTATTATCATCTTCATGTAAGTAACTAGTGGGGCTCAGGAGCTTAGCTCCAGAGATGGAAGCACTTCTCTTTTGCAAAATGAGCCTCAGCACACAGGACAGGCCTCAAATGAAGTAGGAAACTACCTGTGTAATAGGATTTGAGAGGCAGTAAAAGGTTTGTTTCCTCTATGCGCCCCCCACCCCGTCAATAACCAAAAAACCTCAAAGCATCCTCATTGCCCTGCCATAGAAATTCTTACTATTGGAATCATCCTCTGCATTTTCTTCAGGCTTGGTCAAAGTCTAAGACTTTACTTCAACAGCACCCATTATCACATTATCCTGGATTAGTCTATCCAATTAGTACAGAATGGGACAGAGGATGGGTAAGTTTTAATATGGGGAAACTTTTGTTCCTAAACTAACTGTGCAATACCTGGAATCTTCGTTAAAATGCAGATTCAGAATATCTGAGTGCTCAAGAATCTGCACTTCTTAAGCATTACGGGTGATTACAGTGGTCTGTAGACCAAACTTAGAAAAACTGTTCTTCTACATCAGTGATTCTCAACTCTGCCTGCACATTGATATCATCTGGGGAACTTGACACAAAACAACAAAAACACATGTCTAGGCTCCACCCTAGACCAATTCAATCAGAACCTCTGGGAGTTGGGCCTAAGCAGCATTTTTTTTCCTTTTTGCTGAGGAAGATTAGCCCTCAGCTAACATATGTGCCAATCTTCCTCTATTTTGTATGTGGGTCACTACCTCAGCATGGTTGACAAGCGGTGTAGGTGTGTGCCCAGGATCCAAACCCATAAACTGGGCTGCCAAAGTGGAGTGTAGATCTTAGACACTATGCCACGGGGCTGGCCCCAGCAGCAGCATTTTTGTAAAGCTCTGGTGCAGCCATGATTGTGAGTCATGGTCCGACATCATGAGTGCTACCCAGGGAGAGGGCCTATGGGAAGTTAGGGGGCAAAGTGAGGGCATTGAATGCTCAGTGATGGGTAATGGCTTGTATTGAGGAAACTTCATCACTTTCACAATGCTGCTGAAGGCTGGCTGCAGAAATGAAAATCTGGTCCCTAGATTTTATAAAACATTGTCACGTGATCCCTAGGATGGTTCTGCTCTGTGGCAGATCCCTATCCTGGCTAGGTTATGTTCTTTCATGCCCAGAGAAGGTCCCAGGAAAGAACCCACTCTGTCATAAAGTCAAGAATACATGTGGGAGCCTGGCACATCTCCAGGCTCTGTGGGAAGAGGGCAGTTCTGGGCTGAAAACTGGCAAATCAAGTTCTTCTCTGTCTATACTCACATTTTACCACTTTAAAGTAAGTTTAAATTCCTGTGTCCCAAGATAACCATTTTTGAGCCTCTGGAAAATTCAGTTGTTTTAGATTTTACGCTTTGACCAAATAATTTTGACAGGTGTTTTGATAAATACTGTTCTTTATTGATTAACTATAATAAAAGTACTTGATTTTTTAAAAGTCTGTAATTCCTGTTGGTCCTGGATACTTAAAACTATTCTTATTTATTTATTTCTGAACATAATTACTTTTAGCTTTTTGGCTGTGAAAACCTGCTTTGCAACAGAATTTTTCTAACTGATAGTTATACTCTCTCAGGATTTTATCTGGGAACATTTCTCTTTTAATCAGAAGAGGTGAAAACATCTGGATGAGTCAGAGGGAATGTCACACTCCTGAACGCTAAAAGTGTACAGAATATTTCAATTATGAATTTGGACCTTTCATTGTCTTTCTTCATTGTTGCCATATACATTTAATTTTTTCTGGGCTGATCTGACTCTGGAAATAATCTTACTGTCTAAAAGATAAATGCTCCAAAGTAGTATCCGTAGTAATAGGGTGATAAAAATGATAACATAATAGCTAACTCTTAGTGAGCACCTCCTATGTGCCAGACTCTATTCTAATAGCTTTATACGTATCGACTCTTTTAATTCTCTATCCCTATGGTTAGGTACTATTCTACAGATAAGAAAATGGAGGAATTCCACAGATAAAGAAACCGAGTCGCAGAGAGGAGAAATAGGAAATAAATCATCTATACTTACACAACAGGAAAGAAATGCCCACTTTTTTGTATAGAATACTCATATTTTGTATAAGAAAACCTAGAATTGTGTGTAAATTATAGAAGGTGCGATTTTCCTATAAACACTGAGAAATATAGTTGCAGGAAAACCAAACATGTTTGGAAAATTATTGTTTGTTATCTGTTGTTCATTTGGAATGGAGTAGTGAATGTCATCCTTATTTGGAATGATGGAGTTTTACTGAGACCAAGGGGAAAACTGATTTTGCAGTATTTCCAGAATCATTGTTTGGTATGGAAAGGGGTGCATTCTGCTGCTGTGAATACTAATAGTAGTTAATGTATTGTCTACTTGAAATGCGGAGAAAATACAGTAATTTATGGAAATTGCACTTCTGTCATTATATTGAGACTAATGGACTGTTACTGTGTCTGTATGATCTAAAATCAAGCCATAATCTGGTTATTTTGGCCACTTTAATAACTGACTCAGATAATCATATTGTTGATCTGTATGATTCAGCTGAGACTGGCTGTTGACATGACTGAAAATAAACTTATATGCAAAATGGTCATTTTCTCGACCTCTTGTCTACATGGCTGTTGGCTTTGGCAATTACGTGGTTAATATTGTGACATGCCTGTGCATGGAGAATTTTGGTGACTATCCACATAGAAATGGTATAATAGTATCTACAAGCCTCAGCATAGATGGAACAAGGAGCTTCCTTGGAATCAGTGTTGAATGCAGAAGCTTGCATTGAATATTCTCTCCTCAAGACAGTAGTAGCTTTGACAAAAGTCTTGGTGGAATTTCTACCACTTTCTTCCCTTGTATGGCATAGATGTCTAAATCCTTTCACTGAGAAAATGTGTAGTGGAACTCATCGAGAAGAAACTCTATAAGATTTTTTACATTTCCTTTTTCTCATTAGTGAATCTATAGCCATTTAAGCCCACATTTCACATGGAGGCTATATAAAAAGTGACTGATGGGTCAGCCCAATCACATTTTTTAAAGGATCTATTAAAACAAGACAAGACTTTATAGTTGAGTTAAAAAGACCTGTCATTTTCCAGTATCTTTCCCTCCGGTAATGCAGTTTCAAAATGTTTAACATTCATTTCAAATAGTTTTGTTGCACAAGACAGATTCTGAGGTTGGCATAATGAAATGGCTGTAAAATGCTGCACATTTAGTATTTATAAAAATGCATTATAAGGAGCATATCCTACCTTTTGAAGAAATGTAAGAGGAGGAGTGAAGTTAATGAAAGTAAATTAGCAACAAGAGAAAAACAGACATAAAAACATTGCAAAATAATGAACAGTACTCTTGTTATCTGTAATCACTCAGAAACTAGAGTTTCTGAGTTAATAATAAAATGTATTTTATGACCTCTGAAATGATAATCAAAGGGAGCTATGCGCTGTAACCTTCATCCTGTAAGTAAATTTTGAAATCTGCACTTTACTAGCTTCACAAGATGAAGAGCTGGAACTGCAAACTGCTACTCCTTCGCACAAACTCTTTATCATTCCTTTTTTTCCCTTCTTTCTTCCAAAGTATGCACCATTTCTACACTCCATTCAATGCTGTGTCTCTGACAGATATTTTTTTTAATGTACAGAATCAATCTTTGGCTCTTGCAGTCTTCTCTGATGGGAATAAGTAACCATCTCCCAAAGACTGAAAACTACGGCTTTCAGCCAGAAAAGTCATGAAATATTTGTAATAAAAATCCTGCTATTACATCATTAATTTATTACCACAACACTACAGCTTTGAAGTGAATTTGCAGTAGGATGAAGACACTGGTCATACATCAGCAAAGGAAAGGATATTGCTTAAAATGGAGTCCCAAATCCCTGTTGTCTTTGATCCCATTCATTTTATACCCTTCGTATCTTTTAGTCTGTTCATGCTTTCCATTTTAGAGGTGGATCTATGAGTCAACTAACGTGGACAGATCCCCTGCACTCTCCTCCAAGGTATTTGGTATCTTGAAAACTTAGGAGGAGAATAATTCCCTTGGAATAATCTGTACACAGTAATCAGGTTCAAGTTAGTGTGTTCTCTCCATTTTCTCTGTTATAATCCCCCCGACTCTTGTGTCTTCAACTTGACTAGCCCTCAGACGTCCCTGCAGCTTCAAAGAAAGTCAGCAGGGGGAGCGTTTGTCTGGAAGGACTCAGACTCCGGGCTGCTTTAATGGTTCTATCAAAGTTTTACAACTGAGATAAATTTCAGATAAAAAAAAATGCAACCTCCTGTCAATATCAGTAAGACATTGTGGAATAATACAATCAAAATATTTGCAAGCTGTGTAATCCTTAAGGGAAGCACTGTATGGGTTCAAGAAGGAAAACTGTCTGTTTTATTTCTCATCAGAAATCAGCTATTTGGCACTGACTAAAATTTCAACTGTATTCCTAAGGAGTTTGAGGAATTAAAATGAAAATGCAATATTAACTATCAGTATTTGTTAAACCAGGATGGTTAAGGGCAGCCAGTTTAAAAATGATAATAGCTAACATTTATTGAGAACTTACTATACGACAGGCCCTGTGCTTTACAGTTTACAGATGAGGATCTGAGGCTTGCAACTTGCCCCAGGTTACATAACAGCCAAGCAGACTGTGAATCTTGTGAGACTAACTCCAGCACCCACATACTTAACTACTATGCTCCTTCCATCTGGTCACACCCACTGCATATCTCCCACTCTCTCAATCAGGGGGAAGAGGGTTGAATGGAACCTTCTCATACCTTCTCCTGACTCCTCTCAACAAATCAGTTCATATATGGGTATAACCTCAGCTTATTACATTGCCATCTGTAAAGGTGATTCAGTCTCCAGCTGAATTGCTCATTCTGAACAATTGGGGTAGTTGAAAATATCGGGCCTGATATTGACATAGACTCTTCAAGCTTCTAGGTTACTGCCAATAGCTTTATTTGATGGAAATGGAATGATGCTCAGTTTTCCTCATGATGTCTCATTGCCGATTTCCAAGTCTTTTATTTTGAGTGAACACATGCTCAGCAGCATTTTAAATGCTCACTGCCTACTTTCTTTAACAACCAGGGCAAAGATGGAGTTTCACCAGAGGTTGGGAGACTGGAAAACAGCTCTTGTGCATGAGTATGAGGAAAAGAGTGGAATTAATGCACCTTTAAATTGATAGTGGGAGGCAGTGTGTGGTAGTGGAAACAATTGTACTCCTGGCTCTTAGAACCTCTCTGACCTTGGGTTCCATCATGTTACCTCTCTGGGTACTGTTACTTTGTCTATGATATGAGACAAGCAGCTTGAAGTGGAAAGAGCTTGGGTTTTGGAGTTGGAGTTAGGTTTGAATAGTGGCTTTGCCATTAGCTGTGTGACTGGGCAAATTATTTAACCTGAGCGTCATTTTCTTCAACTTAAAAATAAGTATAATACACACCCTGTGGCAGTGTTTTGAGGATTAAAATCCATACGATAATGCAGGTAAAGTGCCCATATGCAGTGGGAGCTCAGTGAAGGTTGTTGTACCTCTGCTATCAGTAAATGAAAGCAGTTGGAGTAATTTGTCCCTGACATCTCCTCCTGCTATAATATTTGATAATTCTACTTTAAAATGTGGTCTCTTATAATTCCTTAAATTGCTTCAATTTTGAGAAAAGTCAGAATGTACAATGCATGCTCACATTCTGGGCTTTCTGGAGAATTTGCATTCCAAGTGTGGCCATTAAACAGAAATAAAGTATAATGCTGGCATTTGCAGTCAAGGCAATCATGAATCTCAGAGTGCACTATGTCATTATCAGGAATTTCTAAATCTGTTAATAGAGAAGCACATTACGGTGGGGTTTGCTGTTATACAGTTGAGCACATATAACCAATAGAGCTCTCAAGACAAGGAGAAACATGTTTCCTCCTTACTTATATATAATAAATATGCTCAGAAGTATGTACAACATTTTATCAAGAGGCTTAAAGATGTAATTTCTTTTGAAGGACACAAAAGACTGTATCGAAGGAGGGATCACCCATATGGTAGAAAATGTTCAGCCCATAAAGGTAATAATTTATGACTCAAAAGCACAATAAGAATGATACTTGTTATTATAGATCAGTGTTATTCCATAGACCATGTGCCCCATTGCTAGGTTGAGTTGTGACCAGCACTGTCAAAAAAAGAAACAGAATAGAAAATATCAGAGTGTATGGCACACTGTAAGGGTAATGTCTGGTGAAACTTTTGTTATATACATATACATGTACTGAGTTGTGATGGAAAATTTATTTCTTACTGAGGGCCATGGTCAAAAGATTTGAAAGCCATTGCTCTATATGACAGTAGCTAGTGCAGTATAATAAAATCTGTATCTTGAAAAAAGCATTTGATATATTTCAGTGCCACAAAAGAGCCACAGCTTAAATTCTGCTACAAAAAATAAAAATAAAAATCTGTTCAGCTTTTCATTTTCAAGTCATCATCTTTAAGTCATTACTTAATGAAGAAATATGCATAAATACTTCTCAAAACGAATGGCTTTTTAAGAGTCGTATCTGAGTATGCAGAGTAGTATGCAGAACTCCAGTGAGGATACCACAAATTTAGTTTTGAAAATTCACTTACAGAAACCAATAAAATCTCCAGCCTTAATGACTCTTCAGTATTGTCTCAACAAAGAATACCAGCCATGTTAAAAGTCATTCAATTATGAGATCATTCAGAAACCCTAGTCTCTTGAAGTGAACGTTTAAAAAAATAAGAAGGAAACTAGCAAAACAAATGAACTCCCAGATGATATCACAAAACGACACACATTATAAGCACAAAAGGAAGAGTGAGTGAAATAATTTGGAGAATCTGAGCAAGCAGATTGAGGGTGGCAACAAAATTTGACTTAGACAAATGAGGCTTGCCCCACAACATGTTATACTAAAAAGCTACTGAAGATGGTTACCAGTGAGTTCTACTGCAAAACTTCATTTTAAATGTTTTGTGCTCCAAGTGGATAATCTCAAAATGAAGTATGCGGTAAGAACATGGTAGGTAACCTTTGCAGTCCTGATATTCTAAATGAAAATCCCTATATAAATGGACTCCGGCCAGTATTTGGAGTAATGTTCGATTTTACCAAAGCTACAACTTCTTATTTCAGAAAAAAAATTTTTTTTCTGATTATAAAGATGTTACATTTGCTTACAATATTTTATGAGTATGAATTCACCACCATTTTTGTTTAGGTGCATTAACACTTTAAGTGGGTGAGGCCCAGGACATTCACATTTGATATTTTCAATAGCTTCACTGAGATTAAATTTGAATACCATAAAATTCACCAATGTAAGTGTATAATTAATGATTTTAGTAAATTTAGAGTGTGCAACTATCACCACAATCCAGTTCTGGAACATTTCCATTACTCTCAAAAATTTCCTCATGCCCATTTGTAGTTAATCCTGACAGGGCGGGGACTAGGGTAAGGCAAGTGAGGTCTGTGCCCCAAGCACAAAATTTAAGGGGGTACTAAAGTCTCATTGATCAAGATAAATAACATTTTAGTGCAATATATTAACAAATCAAAATTAACGCAAAAAACCCATGATGAACAAAATATCAGAATTTTAAATAGACTGGATCTGACTCCTGTACTTGCTCTACCCTGCCTCACTTGCCTCACCCTAATCCTGGTCCTGATTAGCCCCTCTCCACTCCCTTCAAGCCCCCAGAAACCACGAACGTACTTTCTCTCTCAATGTATTTGCCTATTCTGGACAAATGGAATTATACAATATGGGATATTCAATAAATGCAATTCAATAAATGGAATCATAATATGTGGCCTTTTGTGCCTGGCTTCTTTCATTTGACCTAATGTTTTAAAAGTTCATCCATGTTGTAGCATGTGTCAGTAGTCTGTTCTTTTTAATTGCAGAACAGTATTTCATTGTATGGACATGCCACATTTTGTTTATCTGTTCACTTGTTGGTGGACATTTGGGTTGTTTCTACTTTTTGACTATTATAAATAAAGCTCCTATGAACATTTGTGTATAAGTCTTTGTGTGGATATGTTTTTTTTTCCTCAGGTAAATAACTAAGAGTGGGATTGCTGTGTCATATTTTAAGTGGACGTCTGTTAGAAACTGCCAAACAATTTTCCAATTTGGCTGTAGCATTTTGCATTCACCCTACTAATGGAAGAGAGCTACAGTCGTTCCATGTCCTTGCCACCGCTTGTTGTTGTCTGTCTTTTTGATTATAGCCATTCTAGAGGATATGTAGAAGGATCTCATTGTGATTTTAATTTGTATTTCCCTAGTGACTAATGATGTTGAGCATCTTTTCATGTGATTATTAGTCACTTGCATACCTTCTTTGGGGAAATGTCTATTCAAATATTCTGTCCATTTTTGAAATTAGGTTGTTTGTCTTCTTTTTATTGAGTTGCAAGAGGTCTTTATATATTCTGGATACAAGCCCTTTATCAGACATATGATTTGCTAAGGTTTTCTCCCAGTCTGTAGCTTGTCTTTTCATTTTCTTAATGATGTCTTTTGAAATGCAAAAGTTTTAAATTTTGATGAAGTCCAGTTTATCAATTTTTCAGATGGATTGTGCTTTTTGTGTTCTGAAAATGCTTTGTCCAATCCAAGGTCACATAGACTTCCTCTTATGTTTTCTTTGAGAAATTTTATAATTTTAGTTATAAAACTTGGGAGAGATACTACAAGGAATAATTCTAGGCAGTGTGAGAACAAAATGAAAAAGTGAGGAAACTGAAAGGGGAAGGTAGGAGAGTTTTAAAGACGAGTTCTATCTTCTTTCAAATTGTTTCTAGATCTAATTTCTGGACAAATGAGAAAATGTTTTATCTCAATTAATGAGGAAACCATACCTGTTTGATCTGATCGAGATTTAGTATTAGCTTTATCTAAATAATATCAATATTAGCTGGCAATGTTGCCTTTATCCAGAGTTCAAATGTTTGCTGTAATGTGTACAAATACACAATACCATAGAAATGCATGAAAGACATTCAAACCAACACCCAAAACACACTCACTTCATGGACACAAGCAAATGAAATGGCTCGATGATAATTTGTCACTGGGTGGAATGTTAAATGAAAGAAATCCGGACTTGAGATGGGTGAGTACCAGATGTACATGAATGGATCACGGCCATAAAATGCAAAGAGGCATTGGGTATGACACAGAAACAAACCTTGGAGAAATATCACATCCTTGCTGCATAAAGGCACCCAAGGAAAACCAAAGACTGTTAAATATTCCAAATTCATTTGGAGGATCAGGAGGGCTTTGTGGGTCACGAGGTTCTTCATTGTTATCTTCCAAGTGCCATTCGTAAGGGCTGAATCTGCTGACTAGGAAAAGAACTACACTGACTCCAATGTAAGCGAAGACGATGCACATCCAGATTTCATAAGCCAAGGGATCCAGAAATGAGAATACGCCTGGTTTTGATTTCTGAGGCTTCTTTATCATGATGGAGATGCCCAGGCTCATAAACGGCTTTGAGAAATCTATGACTTCTTCACGGACCAGCGTTATAGTGAGTGGAGCAACAGCTATATCAGCCCTCTGGAAAAAAATTTTTTTTGTCTTTTAGAAACAGTATTTCCATTGGTCATTTGCCACTTAATATACCTCATTGGTGGAAATATAAAGTCTTAAATCACTACAAGCAATTGATTTGTCAACGCTTTGGTTAGAAAAGTAATAGCATTCAATGGGTTCTAAAATGTTTTAACTTGATGGTGAGTTAAGAAAAGAACACTGGCTGACCTTTTGTTCTCTGAGAAATATTGGCTTGGAGCAACTGACTCAATTTTTTTTCCTAAATTTTTTTTGCTACTTGGCAATTCAACTTGTACTCCCTTGTGACATATCACTGTTTAACTCTTGTTTTCTTATTTTAATTTTCATGCTTTTATGTCTTATCTCCCTCACTTGACTGGAAATTCTTGTGGGGTAAGCATAATAGTCTATACTTCCTACATGTGCCTCCCTCCTCACCATGAGGTGCAACAAAGGACTACAGTACTCAGTTTAATATTTGAGTGTTCACTATTACTCTTGAATTGTTTTTTGTCTATTAAAACATAGGTTCTTTGCAGGGAGTGACTCAATCTTTTATTTTTGGTATCTATCACTGCAGCAGATCCTAAACTAAGGAAATTGTAGATGCCTAGAAAATAAGTTGTTGATTATTGAATATGATATATGCAAACATGAAAGAATTCTGCATGGGCAATAACAAGAGTAAAGTAGTTACTAGAATACATATTAATTGATATAGTAAGCCATCACATTGAGCGATAAATATCAGTGTAGCACTCACACGTATTGGATCAACAAAATAAACGTGTCAGTAGTGCAACTGCAGAATTAGCTCGGGCAAAGGCAGGCGATGATTTTATATTAATCCCATGAAAATAGGCACTAGGAATTTCTGCACTTATTTCTTTTGTATTTCACAATTGTTCCTTTGTGACAGCAGTAGGTTTTAGTCTGGAGGCAGGCCTTAAAATGCATACCTAGAAAAATGCTTCTGACTAAGGAAAGGCTTTTGGATGGTATATCAGATATAAAGTGAAAACACAAATTTTGATGATAATTTATTTTCTCTGTTAAATAGAGTTATGTCTCAATATCCCTACCAGTGGGGAGGGGTAGGGGAAGAGATAGAGTATGTTCTTAAAGAAATGATGTTTTACTACTTTGAATTACATATGGTGACTCAAAATAGTTAAGAAACACTTTTAAATTAATTTAAGGGGAAATACAGATAACAAATAGCCAGCTAACATTTATTCAGCGTTTACTCTTTGTGAGGCTCTGTGCTAAGCACCATATATATATATATATATATATATATATAATATATCTCATTTAATTCTCACACTAACCTGGAGGTTGGTACACAATCACTCCCAAGTTAAAGAAGGAGAAACTGAGGCACTGAGAGGCTGGGATTAGAACCCTGGTCTTCAGATTCCAGAACTCACCCTCCTAACTACCATAATGTTCTAACTCCACAGATACTTGCAGGTTTCTTCTATATACTACTTCTATGTACAATAATCAGCCTCAGCCAACACCTCTCAGGTTCGTTTAGTGCATATTTAAGCGCCTATTCTGTGCCAAGCACTACTTTTGGTGCTAGGGGTGAAGCAGGGAGCAAGACAGACAAAACTGACAAAAATCTTTACTCTCATGGAGGACATCCTATATCCTAGTGGAAGGTGCAGAAAGTATGCATTTAATGAAGCCAACAGCCTGCTGACTAAATCTACCTTGATGGCTCACTACTATCTCAAACTCACCATTTCTAAAATTAAATCCACCGTCTATCACTGTAAAGTTGATTCTCCTCTAAGTCTGTGAGTGAGGCTTATTTCAAACTTTCCCCAGTCCCTAATCCTTACCAGTCCTACTGTCTCTGCAGATGATCTTGCCTCATTCTTTATGGAGAAGATGGAAGCCATCTGATATGAGCTCTAGCACCTCAGTGTCCCCCTTCTCCTTCTCAACATATTGCTGTATCTTCATCCATCCCTTTTGCGATTCCCATATCATAGAAAATGAATGCTTTCCTTTTTTAAATGATTTTATTTTTATTTATTTATTTATTTATTATTATTAGTCTTTTTGCTGAGGAAGAGTGGCCCTGAGCTAATATCTGTGCCAATCTTCCTCTATTTTGTATGTGGGTCACTGCCACAGCATGGCCACTGACAAGTGGTGTAGGTCTGCACCTGGGATCTAAACCTGTAAACCAGGGCTGCTGAAGTGGAGTGCACCAAACTTAACCACTATGCAACTGGGCTGGCACCTGAACTCTTTCTTTTTAAGATTTAATCTACTTATTCCTTGTATCCAATATTCTTCTGTCTCGTCTCAAAACTCAGCTCCATTTATTCTCTTTTACTAATTTTTCCTTCTCAGTCCATTCCAGTGGTTCTCAACTTGTGATTCCCTTGACTAGCAGCATCAGAGTCACTTGGGAACTTGTTAGAAATGCCAAATCTCAGGCTCCACCACAGATGTATGGAATAAGAAACTCTGTGGGGGGGCCGGTGCCTCAGGTGGCCCTCCAGGTGATTCTAATGCTTGCTGTAATTTGAAAACCATTGATTGATAGTATTCACTTAAAATCATACTCAGGTAATTCTGTTTATTGACAAACAAAAATGAAACAAAAACCACTCCTCCCACCTTTTATTGATCCTGCTACCCTCTTAACCATATGACATCTCTCCCTGTCACCATCAGTCTTCTTGTAAAAATACAACTTTACTATCTGTTGATTTTAACACCACTTTGTCCTTATACACCTGTGATCTAACTTTCGTCCCCTCCAATTTACTGAAATTGCTTCCTGAACTATATACTTGGTTATCAAATTCAAAGAACTTCCCGCAGACATCCACTGCTCATGTGACACCAGTGGTCTTTTGCACTAGTATACCCTTTCTTTGGCTCTTGGATACTGAAGACTGGTTTCTCCTCCTACCTCTCTGAATGTTCCTTCTCTGGCTCTTCTTCCTAGTTCTGCTCTCTCAATCGAGGTGCACCTTTGCACTTCCAGAGTCTATTTACAGGGCCTGGCTTAGGAGATAATCAATGAAGCCTTGTGGAATAAGCAAGACTCCTTTAAGGGTTCTGTTCTTCACGTTTCCCCCCGGGTATTACTACCTATCGCTTCACCTCTCCCTTCATTGCAGCTAACTCCTGAATCGCCAGTTCCACATTTCTAACTAGAGGGGAGCCAAAGACAAATTTTATCTATTTTACCCTTTTGCCTGGGACCAAACCTGGTCATAGAAACAAAAGCTACTGAAGAGAATAGAATTGGCCAGAAAGCTAGTGGGTTTTTGTGGCAGAAAGAGTCTGAGCCAGCTAGAAAGTGCCTTGTCATGCCAAGAGAATTCACAGATAAGGCCACCTTCTATCCTTGCCAACATATTTCTGTCTCCTACTTAGAACATTCCAATACCCTACTAGTATCATTTCCCGTTTGATGTTATTTGAATTTAACTACTTAATTTAACTCATTTTTGATCTTTTAAGTCTAAATAATTGATAGTTTGAAGAGAAATCGCCATTTCTTTGTTTTGGAAGGAAGAAATAAGAGGCATTTGTGAGAGAAAATCACTTTGGACTGAATTTAAGGGAATTGAGCTCTTTTTCAAGCAGGTAAAGAAAGGAGTTTGAGAATCTTGACACCCTTTAGGAGAAAAGAAGTAGCTCGGTAACTGAAACACCCACCAGATGATAAGCACAGCTAAATACTAATAAGAGGTGGCTAGATAGACAAAGAGAGACTTCTTGTCTGGTTCCCAGGAACACGGAGCAAAAGAAGAGATTCCCAAAGGAAGCCATTCTTAGTTTGAAGTACTTTTGAAGTCACACAAGACAACAGGAAGAACCTGCTCGCCTCAGGTACTTGCCTTTTTTCCTCAGCTTGGCTTTTCTACCTTTTTTGAATTGTTTCTTTCTAAGGAGCTTTTTCAAAGAAGATGGAGCTTGATTTTTGGAGGGTGCTCATTCAATGTAGAACAGCGTTAAAGCTGTGCTCAATTAAGACTCATTGATGTGGACCTGGCTCCAAAATGAGAATTCCCCGTGCTGAACTTTAAAAAAAAACTTATTATAGATGGAAAAAGACAAAGGACTAGCAAAAGCAGGTGGAAGAAGGCTCAATCAAGAGAAAGGCAGGGAGCTACTGATCAAGCCTCAAGGACAGCCAGCTGGGTAGGAGACTTAGCACCCTCCCCCGCCTCCCATCTCTTGTATGCTTGGTGAGACCAAAGCAGCAGAACTGTCATATCAGCTCGTAGCCAGCCTTGGAGAAGCCCTTGCTCTCTGCCATCACTATCCCCTCCTCCATATGAAAAGGATTTTGTGATGGTTGGTTATTTCAGAGCTCAAGACCTGCTTGGCATACTGTCTGTAGAGCAATCAACATGATTATTAAAGGAAATGGGGAGGAGCAGGTAACTAGTGTCAGAAAATACCCATTTAGCTCTCCTGCGACTGCCATAGCATGCAGATGAGGGGGAAGATCATTTTCAAGGCAAGTTAAAGATTTGGGAGGCCAACATTGAGGAAAAAGTGAAAAAGGCAACTCCCCAAATGGCATCCTTTTCCTGGTCTCTGCTGCTTATGATAGCCAGCTATGGCTGGGTTAGAGTGTTAAGAATTACTGATGGAGGGGCCGGCCTGGTGGAGCAGCGGTTGAGTTTGCGCGTTCCGCTTCTCAGCGGCCTGTGGTTTGCCGGTTCAGATCCAGGGTGCGGACATGGCGCCGCTTGGCAAAAGCCATGCTGTGGTAGGCATCCCATGTATAAAATAGAGGAAGATGGGCATGGATGTTATTTCAGGGCCAGTCTTCCTCAGCAAAAAAGAGGAGGATTGGCAGTAGTTAGCTCAGGGGTCATCTTCCTCAAAAAAAAAAAAAAAAGAATTATTGATGGAGCTAGAGAGTAGGTGAAATTCTGACTCAGTAGTGAAGTGCCTCACTTGAGGTGTCCTGAACCAGTCCAGCAGTCTTTTGTCCTCAAGCCTCTGCCTGTGCTTCTAGAAACAGCAGTAGGTAGGCCATTTTCAGCAACTTAGGTAGGTAAGTCGGTGGTATGAGGGTGCTCCAGGTGACAGACAAAACCCAGTGAATGGAAAGAGCTCAGGGTAAGAGTTTGGTAGTGCTTTTGCTTGTATTTTAACTACTTACTGGATTTTAATCAAGCAGCTTAAGAGTGGCTCTGTGGGCTCAGTAAACACACCAAATTAGGTTTGATTTTTCCACTCAGCGGTGGTGAACCCAGAGCAGCTGCATTATTGGAGGGGATTTAGCTCGAAGGGATTTATAATTCCTTTCAGAGGTGAGTTCCCAAAGTTGTAGATTTCATAAAACTTAAAACCCAACAAATTCATACATATAGGGATGATGCAGTTAAGAGTCTGACAGGTTTAAGACAGAAACGACACTTAGTTTAAATGTCACTTAAAAAATTTTTTTGAGGGGCCAGCCCTGTTGCCGAGTGGTTAAATTCACGCGCTCCACTTTGGCGGCCCAGGGTTTCGCTGGTTCTGATCCTGGGCACGGACATGGCACCGCTCATCAGGCCATGCTGAGGTGGCGGCCCACATGCCACAACTAGAAGGACCTACAACTAAAATACACACCTATGTACTGGGGGAGTTTGGGGAGAAAAAAAAGAAGATTGGCAACAGTTGTTAGCTCAGGTGCCAATCTTTAAAAAAAAGTTTTTTTTGAGCGGAAAGGCTTATGTTATATCTTAAAGTATTTTTATCTGATTACCTGATACGAAACTTTTAACCCACCTGGAGACTATGCATGAGCAGGAGCTTGTCAGCCACAATTTTAAAGCACTTTCCGAAAGTAAGGAGGAGGACAGGAGAGAGGGGGTAGGCAATGTATTGGTGTGTGATGCATAAAATATTATATGTTATCCAAGAGAAGAGCCAGACATGACATGACCTCTTATTCCTTTATCAACCGTAAGGTTCTAGTAGCCTTCAGCAGACATTTCCTTTGGAAAGTTTAAATGTATTGGCGAAAAGAGTGGGACAGAATCAAGCTAGACAATAGGGTTGTAACTGCTGCATGTTGGGGGACAGGACTTAAACTGCTTTCTTGGCTGTACTCTATGGGATATTTACCATCTGCAATTGTTACGATCTGGAGAGAGGAATGAGATCTATTTAAATCTGTGCAACAACAAGCAGTGTCACAACGGGATCTCCTCATTTCTTTATTCAGAACAGATGTCGCAGTCTGGATCTATTGGTTAGGGCTCCTTGTCCTTGGGGAGCTGAGAGAGTTAATGACAAAGTGGAGACAAAGGAGTGTCCCTGCAGCTGGGGGAAGGCCTTGTGAGACTAAATTTGGTTGGAAATATTTCCCCATTCTCTTTGCTCAGAATGGCAGACTTCCATGCGTCATTAATGCTCCTTCCTGGAGTTCATATGCATCATTTGAAAGAGAGGGGCACTTTTATCAACCCATCAGCTCTTCTGCCAAAGCCCAGTGTAATCTCCTAAAGAATAGAAGAGAATATCTGGCATCTGTTACTGCACCCTTGCTTCTCTGCCTTTTAGTTGGAGGGACAGATTGACTTTCTGTCTTTCTTAATGGAAAATGAATCTATCTTAGGATAGTGACAACCTAAGAGATAATTTCCTCTAGGTAGAGAAATGTCAGTGCGACTATCATCTATAAAATTGCCATTTGTCCTGGAAGTGTGAAGGAGTCTGAGTATGCCCAGGAGATGTGACCTAAAATCAACCGTCCCCAACCCCATCTCCATCCCCAAGCTCTCTGCTCTCTTCTAAGCCGGTTGTACCGATCTGGGCAATAGTTTGTCTGGCCTTTGGCAACTCCCCCCCTCTCCTGTCTTTATCCAGTTCTAAGTGTTGGGAACATAAGGAACATGGCAGCTGCCAGATGGGAGGTGTCCTTTTGTCAATTAGCACCTCA